>NC_042623.1:57101468-57401468 GCF_901001135.1 Rhinatrema bivittatum
AAAAATATAAAAAGTTATTAGATCTAGTGGGAGCATACAACTTCCAAATGAAAAAATGTTAATCTTCATTTTGGTGCCAGTATATGGTAATGGACTACCGTCTCAATCAATTTATTTTATTTAATTATAATAATAATTTGGTGTCTCGCCTCTCGCAATGCATCAAGCAAGGTACAATTTAAAAACACAGATAACACAAATAAAATCCTTAAAACAGTATGCCAATGTACAATATCACACAGGACCATTGTGCAAACAATAATAAAAGAAGCATCTGTATCTGCACATTGCCAGAATATCCCAGGACTAAGGGCCAAGTGCTTTTTCGTACAGGCATACCTTTAATTTCTTTTCTAAATGGTGAATAACTTGTTCCTATCACAATCCCAGGGAACACATCCACAGTACTGCAGCATAACAAGTGAAACAAACGCTGTCAATTTCGCCATCACTATGGAGGGAGTAGCCAAAAGAGCCAGTTGAGAGGATCGGAGGGCTGCTCTCTGGAATGTATATGACAGCAAATTCATCAGGTATGTTGGTGGTCGCTATATTGGAAAAAATTTATACATCATTGAATGACCTTGAATTGTAACCAAGCTCCATAGACAGCCAATGTAGCTCCTTCAGAATAGGGTTCATGGCAATTACTCTTAAACCCCCAATAACAGCCTCACAACTGTGTTTTGCCGAAGCTAGAACATTTAGTGGGAGGCTAATCTATTTAATTTGTAACCTAAGGAATGAATCGCGAGAGCCAAGTCTTTCTTTTCTACAAACTGATGTAACTGTCTTTGTGGGGCGTATTGAAGTCCTGTGGGCTGAGTTGCTGTATAGAAGAACTGGGGTAACATACATGGCTATTCACTCCTAGGACATCCCTGTTAATCACACGCTTCTCATTAACTCTTCCCCATTCTGTCCATGAAAAATATTTTTAGTAACACTAAGACTAGAGAATTAGATTCTCCCAAAAAATCATTCTAGACCTCTGGAGAGTGAATATTGTCACCACCTCCCCCTCCCCTACAGGAGCTCCTATTCCCATCCCCTAACATGTCCATGCCCCAGGAGATACACATCATATTATTACTGTCATTTCTCAGACAAGGCGTGGGTCCCCCTCCTTTATCTACCATGCACAGCCTGCTCGATGTGCATTCCCCACCTCGACTCAGTCTGTTCTACAGTTTTCCTTGTTCTCTACTGTTCCTCCCCCTAGATGCCTGTGCCAGTGATCCCATTGCGGAAACTGCCTCCGGTTCCAATTTAGCCTCGGATGCAATGGCAGCAGTAGTGAGCAGCGCCCCCTTCTGTGGTACATGGGGAGTCTATGGCCATTAAAATTCCTCCCTGGCGATACTGGCGAAGAGTGATCAGAACAGCAGGTGCAAGCGCAGGAGCCACAGGCAGTGCTCCTGTCCCTCGCAGCTCTTCTCGTTCCTCATCCCCCACTTCAGATGGTTCACCGGGCCTTGGCCGCTTGAAAGGTCCTGCAGCATCTGAGTCCACTGGGATTGGTGGGAGAGGACACGAACTATGGGAGTCAGTTTGCAAGGTCTTTGAGGCATCAGATCAAGCACAATTACTCCAAAGACATATTTAGGCTGCTTGAAGGGACACAGGAAGAGAGGGACAGAGTCAGAGAGACTGAAAATGAGTTAGAGCCAGTAAGCCCCCCTTCAGAGGGAAACTGTCAAATGGGTATGCTCCTTTGCTCTGCTGGCCTCCGTGGCTACTCGAGCAGATCCCTCTCTGGTGCAGCCCTTGTGGAGCTATTCGGATTCCATTCTGGGTGTATATAAGAGTGAAATTATTCAAACTCCATTAGATGGATAACTCACAAGTTATCTAAATGGCAAATGTAGCTTAGTCAGCCACTTATCCAGCCGAATTATAGCTGGGTACACAGTTAGCCGGCCTAATTTTAGCTGGATAAAAAAAAGGGGCATTTCAGGGGCAATTCCGGGGAGGGGTTGAGCTATCTGTCTAACCTAGCCGAAAGGGCTAAGTTAAAGAGGGACACCTCCTCCCCAGCCTACCAGGCTGCCTTTATAATGCCTTTGGCCAGATGTGATAACCAGTTTTCCTCATTTATACAAACACCCCAATGTAGTAAAGTCTTTTTCCTATTTTGTGTCTATAGGTAAAAAAGATTAGCACATCTTAGCCCATTTGGATCTCTGTGAAAGAATGCAATAGCGAGGTCTGCAATGGAGAATAAAATACTGAAAGAGATTTAAGATATATATATATATATAATATATGAAAATTTAGATCCATAAGGCATCCCTTAGAAAGTATAGGAGAAAACAGGTCCTTGTGATCTAGTAAGACAGTAACTTTGAAACAGCCGCACGGGGCACACATGTACGCCACGTATACTGGCTCACACCATGGAAACAGCCATATTATAACCTACGCAGATATATGCACACATGAAATAACATTGGCTGTGCCGTGTGTACATGTATGCACAATTTTATATGGATGCGTACATGTGCACACAAATTCCCATCTCTACCGTATAAATGGGGGATTTTAGTAGACATGCGCACCGACGCAGTTACAGTTTTTTTCCATTTCATTCTCAGTACACCCAGGTAAAGAATAGCATTTCCTAACCCCCCCCCCCTAGTTAATGAGCCTTCCTTTTACCCTGTTAGCCCCCTACCCTTAAAACCCCGATGATTAGCCAGCCATAGCAGAAGTAAAGTTACGCACGTGTGCGCATTTACACACTGGTTTCATTCATAAATCCTAGAACACCAATGCCCCACCCAGAGAATGCCCACACCCCTCCCCTTTCTTGGGAAAAAATGTTGTGTGCGGCCCAGGAAATACACGCATACGTAGGCGCTTTTTTAAATCCTCGCAGCTTGCACAGGCCCAACCTCTGTGCATATCTGCCGGCTTGGGAGCGCCCTGGGCTTTTAAAATTCACCCCAAAATTCATCCCACAGACTCAGAGCTTGATCATAGAAAGAGCTCAGATACAGGGCGATATGTCATCTGCAGGCCACAGAATATATCTGCATAACCTTATGTCTTATTCAGAGTACTGATACAAGAACATGGACCAGATGAACCAAAAGATTTTTCTCATTTTTAGGTGCGTTTTAAAATAAGTTACACATGTAAATACAAATACTACTGTAGCGATTTTCAAAAGCTATTTACTCAATAAAGTGTACTTACATGGGAAAATCCTATGGACAATTCAATGGCATATATTGTAGCAATTTTCAAAAGCCCACTTACATGGGTAAAGTGCATTTACATGTGCAAAACCCATTTTTAAGTGTGTAAATGCTTTTGAAAATCAGATCCTTTGCATCTAAGGGAACAATTCTAAGTACATTTGGTCCCTTGTGCAGCATATTGATGCAGGACAATATCATCTGCAGAAAAATGGCCCTTGTCACACAGAAGCAATATTGGCACAGGAATTTCTGAGAGAATAATTATATGATAACGGGTTTACAACACAGGATAAAGGGGCTTATAACACATAGTACAAAGACAGAGCCTTAGAACACAGAAAGAGAAAAAATACTAATGCAGAATTTTGTAAACCAAAATCAGTGCTTACATCATGCAAAGTTGTCATGCAAGGTACAGATGAAATCTGGACTGTGTGCCAGAGCTTTTTCTATTGTAGCCCCTCATGAGAGGTCTAGAACGGGTAGATGTGAATCGGTTATTTACTCTTTCGGATAGTAGAAGGACTAGGGGACACTCCATGAAGTTAGCATGGGGCACATTTAAAACTAATCGGAGAAAGTTCTTTTTACTCAACGCACAATTAAACTCTGGAATTTGTTGCCAGAGAATGTGGTTCGTGCAGGTAGTATAGCTGTGTTTAAAAAAGGATTGGATAAGTTCTTGGAGGAGAAGTCCATTACCTGCTATTAAGTTCACTTAGAGAATAGCCACTGCCATTAGCAATGGTTACATGGAATAGACTTAGTTTTTGGGTACTTGCCAGGTTCTTATGGCCTGGATTGGCCACTGTTGGAAACAGGATGCTGGGCTTGATGGACCCTTGGTCTGACCCAGTATGGCATTTTCTTATGTTCTTATGTTCTCTGCTATGGAATAACCTCTCCATTCACATTAAAGCAGAGCAGAATATCTTTTGTTCTGAAAGAAACTTAAGACATGGTTGTTTTCGATGGAACCTTAATATAAGCTAGCAGGGGGAATGGGGGAGGGAGGGGGCTGTGTGTTTATTAGTCTTTTCACGATTTTGTCTTAAATGTTGCGCTATTTTTCTTTGTAAAGTTAGTTTTGCACAACATTACCACTTTTGGGAGACCTATGTAGGCTTAGGTAAACAGTCAAGAAATGCTTTGAAATAAATAAATAACTACAGTATATTTTATTAAGATATCTTTTATTCCTACTTGTTAAATTTTATCTTCTATTATTATTATTGTTTGTAATTTTCTTTTACTGTATTTTTGCTATGTTAACCGCTGTGAAGGCTATGCCGAGACAACGGTATATAAGCACAAATAAACCTTAAACCTTAAAACAGTAGGTAGATGGCCATGCCATGGAATTGGGTGTCACACGGAATAAACGATACAGAATCTTATGAAACTAACCATTTGAAATAAATTGGCCATCAAGGAAAACAAATTTTAGATCTCAAATGACCCCACCACCTAAAACATTTTAAATTTTAAATTCGGTAATTTCGGTCAAGTATTAACATCTTATCCCTTTAACTTGCGTTCTCTCAGAATGAGAATCTGCAATAGTGAAATGCTATTCAGCCATTGTATTTTATTTCTTTAAGCACTATCTGCATGTTGGCCATAGCATTCATTTATTTAGGAATCTATATGCCGCGAATTCAAGGGTCTAGGTGGCACTTAAGAAACTAACACACATAATTTAAGTAAACAAATTCAGAAGATGTATATTTTAGTTCTCTGTTACTGAATGTGCTTTGAGAAATGATTGACTTTGTAGAAATGTACAATAAGCAACACAATGGAAATACATCCATAACTTGCATAGTTACAGAGATCCCTGTCTGACAGCCCTTTAAGCCCTACAAGCCTGATGTTGTCAAATTCTAGAAATTACCAAACATAGGCATGAACAGCCTCAATCTGAGCTTTTCAGTTTTATCACTATATCTGAACCTTTTCATCAGTTTTCCCCATGCCAAGTCACCTGCGCCCTTAAGCACCCTCGCATCTTCAGCTAGAATGAAGACAAATTTCTGGAGGAAAGTCCGTAAGCCATTATTAACCAGGTAGACGGGGACAGCCACTGCTTATGCCTGGGTGTAGGCAGCATGGCATGGGATCCAGTCAGGTACCAGTAACCTGGTTTGGCTACTGTTGGAAACAGGATACTGGACTTGATGGACTCTTGAGTTGATCTAGTGTGGCAAATTATGTTCTTAATGTAATAGCCCTCTAATGAAATTCCCAGTCTCTTTATAAGTGAATGAAGATGTAACAGTAATATGCTGGCTACCCAGAAGCTCACAAAATGATGGTAGCCTGAAAGGGCTAAATTTAAGAATTAAGGAAAAGTCTACCTGTGCTAATTGTGTGGATATTTTGTTTTTGGACAGTATTTGTTTGGGTGGAAACCTTCCCCTTCTGGAAGTTGCAAGAACTCAATTCTTGAAACTAAAAGGTATGCACAGTTGTGCAAGCAAACCCACTTAAATGCCTTTTGCACTTTTCTTGCCCAATCTTTACATTTGACCTTTAACCTCTCTTTGCAAGTACCTTTTCCAAACATATGTTGTGTAGTCCTCTGCCTCCATTTTTCGGACAAGTCGGTGTTTTGGTCTGTGTGTAAAATATTTCTTTTTCTTGCCAGGGAGTTTTCTTTGTATAGGAGCACTACATAGGCATCAAGTGGATGGTACACAGAGATGAAAATAGCTTGTGGGCAAACTATCCATTTTAGACCTCTCCCTCATAACTCAACATATTGCTCTTTTATTTTTTATTTTTATCTCACTGTCCATTCTCCCCAAACTGGCAGGCTCAGACAACTCTTGGAAACTCTTCCTCAGTGCCATTCTTTGGCTGGTGGGGGTTGCCTCAGTAGCAACAGTTGTTTTCCTTCCCTAGGCCTAACTGAATCAACTTGGCAGCCAGGGCCAATGCAAGAGTATTTGGTGCCCTAGGCAAATCTTCAATCATGCAACCCCCTCCTCTAAATTATATATTGGTGGCAGCTCTAACATAGTACTTCCTGTACCGGTTTTATTGGCTCTGGCATAGCACACCTCTGGGCCTAACTCTGATAGGATTTTGCTGCCCCCAAAATTCTAGCATTCTAGGCAACTGCCTAGTTTTCCTAATGGAAGCACCAGCCCTGTCGGCAGTAGATATGCATCACATTCATGTTATCTTTTCTTAATGTATGATAAAACATACAGCGGTCCCAAGCTGCCTTCCTACAAAGACTATACATAATACATTCCTACTTCTTAACTCATAGGTAGAAAAACAAAACGTGTCTCTTTTATGCCATTCTGATGGCTGTCTGAACTAGAAAAGCTGTAATATTATTTTGTAAAGGCTTGAAATACTATATATATAGGAATTTTTTTTTTAGAATACTTAGCTAACACATTCTCCTAGAGAAAAACAAATTGCTAAGGATCTAGCACATTGAGCCTGCTCAAATGAAATTCCAGTTATAGGTAGAAAGTGAGTGGATTATCTTCTTCAGAACAATGGATGCTCGTTTAAACTAATCTAATCCATAAAAGTTAATGATGTCAAAACTATATAATGGTGCCCCTGCTTTATAGATAATTGGAGTATCTTTTGTACCTGATTTGATATAACCAGAATGTTAAGTATTTTTGCATTTTTAAGTAAACCTAGAGACAGTAGTAAATTTGAGTTGGATCATGCCATGTTACTGATGTGGAACATTCTGTCGTGGGTGGCCTGTGAGGGCTGAAGAGAAGGAGGGGGCATCAGTGATCCACAGAGGCCAAAGAAGGAAGTATTGGCATCAGAGGTCTGCACAGGCTGAAGACTTGGACGAGGCAGTGGATGATGTAAGCCAAAGAGGATATCAGCTTCCGGGCCTTGCAGGAGGAGAAGAGCTGCTGTTTGCTAAGAGAGAGACAAGTCGGGAGGGTGGTTTGAGTCAGTCTCGCACCAGTCAAATGGATGATGGTGGAGAGAAATTAAATGCACCCACCCTTCTCCCTCATGGCCCAGTCATCACCCCACCTCCCACATCATCTTTCCCTTGAACCCTACTCAACTTAGTACTTTTTTTTTAGAATATCGCTACTGCCTTGAGATGTTTTAACTTATTCCTGTCTTCTGTATGACTATTTAATTAACAAAAGTAAGTCATTGAAAAGTAAAGTAGTAGAAAGTTGACCTTGAGCCAGATGTAAATGCATTAATAAGAAACAAGCAATTAAAAGTTTATTAAACCCTCCATGAGCAGAGTATCCACACTCCACCCTGGAAAGTAAATATTATTTGAAGAGCTTCTGGTACATACCATTATTAAATGAAAAAATCCAGCCGCCCAGGATTTTGCAACTTTTTGGGCTGGGGTATAGGTTTTGTGGGAGAAACACATGTAACACTGTTTGGGGAAGAAATGAATGCCAACCTTTTGAATACAAACAGACATGGTAGGCTCAGGAACAAATGTCTATGTTTTGCTTGCAGTTTTGTTTCCGCACATTCTTCGATGCTTGGAAAAAAAAAAAGTTCACGGTAAAGATTCTTGGAGGCTTTTAGCTTTTTGTTATATAGCGTGTAGGATAATCCTCTCACCTCCTGTTTACCAAAGGACTTTTTCTCATGGGCACAAGGAAAGGAAAAGTTTAAAGGGCTCAATTCTGCCAAATCTAAGTGCAAAAGGCTTGCAGAGAGGACAGCTAGGCTGAACACGAAACACAAAAAAAGAAAAAAAAATCCATCCCAAGTTCAAAATTAGGGCCAGAGAGTTGTGATGCCCACCCAGTAGAAAAGTGGAGGTGAGGGGAGCCAGATAACTTTCTCAATGATCAGGATCCAGATCTACTTATTACATCTTATTCTGCATGATCCATTTTGTTCTCCGCAGATTACAAAATAACATTCATAACATCAGCAAACATAGCTAAAAACCAAATTATAAAACTACAACATTCACACAATAAAAACATATCTTGCACAATCCATCGCTTCTCCTCAGATTTCAATCCTCTTCAGTCCTCTAAAGCGAAAGTAATCCTGTTCTTGATGCAGCTATGGTGGCAACCTAGTGCACATAATAAGGGCCATAATTGAATAAATCCTCAATCTGGTTCTGGCTAGCCAGTAATCCTGTGCAGAAAGCGTGCTTAGCAATTCTTGGGAGGATGATTTTAATGTATGAATAGGTTCATATTTATTAAGTTTGCCAGCCAACCCATATGATTACTGTGTAATTGATTTATATGTCATAGTATACATCTTAAACTGAATCCGATAAGTTATTGGAAGCCAATGTAATGTCAACAAATAAGGATTAATTGATATCCCCCAGAGTAAATTAATTATTTTTAAGCGGCACTGAAAAATATCAGCAGGGGCTCAACCGTAACACTACAGAAAACATGAATTTGAGTTTCCAGTCTAATGGGTTCTGATGTGCTTTAGAGGTGAAGCCTTGGGACTCCAATGAGGAAAGAAAGCCAGTTGCCCATACTGTGAAAATATCTACAGTACTGGCATAAGATCGGCTCTGAGAGGAGGAAAGCTAGATGAGACCTGTAAGAAAACTTCCCCTCCAGGCTTCATCTAGTGTAGGAACTTGGGATGCCAGAGCTCACCATTTAAGGAGACAGTTTTTAAAAAGTAGGAGCAAACCAGAAAGGGGACAAAAATAAAATGTCCCTGGCCAAAATTAAAGAAACCTTTTTCAACCTTTGTGTTTCTCTTGACTGATTTATTCTTTCTGTCCTCATGTTTATTTTTTACTTTCTTGGTCTTTTGTATCTCAGGGTCTCTAGCTGCATTGTGAGCTACAACTTATAGTGCTGCACAGAGTGAACAGTAAAGGAGAGGAGACCCACTTAAGGAGCAGGGCCGGATTTAAGATTATAGCAGCCATAGGCAGAGGACTGGCATATCTGGGAACTTTTGAGTTGTGGTCACCCTGCTTGGGAAGGCAAAAGGAAGAAATAATGCATATCATCCAAACGTAATAACCTATCTAGTCTGCCCATCCACACCATCTGCTCAATCCCGTCCAATCCCACAGAGATCCCCTGCATTTATCCCATGCTTTCTTGAATTCAGACACTGTCCTTATCTCTACCACCTTCACTGGGAAGCCTTTCCATGCATCCACCACTCATTCTGTAAATAAATATTTCCTTAGATTACTCCTGATTCTATTCCCTTTCACTCTCATTCCATTAACTTTCTCTGTTTCCCCCACCCCACCCTGCTAATCCACACTATCGCTCTCTGCCACTACCACCATTTATTCTCCTTTCCAGGGATGACCCTCAGCATTCTTTCTCTTCCTCTGTCCCTGACCCCAGCACTCAGGCTTACCCCTCCCCTAACTGCAGGCTTCCTGGAGGCGGAGTGGCTGGAGCAGTAAAACAGAAAGGCCTGTATATATTACCCAAAGTCAGGTAATATATACAGGCCCTGAGCTTTTTAGTGTTTTCCCTGAGACCCAGCAATTGATGTACATTTACTGAGTGTCCAGGTGGGGGAATCCAGAGAGATCCCATGTATGAGCATTGGGGGTGAGAGGTTTTGTCTCTGGAAATCAGGGAGCAGCAGGGGAGTCTCCGTTTTTGCATGCCTTCAGAATCTGGTGCCCTAGACCCGAGCCTGTGTTGCTTATGCCTAAATCCAGCCCTGTTAACAAGCAACAGAGCTTTGCAAACTCCAAGCCTGAGAACGAAATTTCCACATTCAAGAATAAAATGATCACAATATTTATTTATTTGAATAATTTAGAGCAGATAAATATTACATATACAATTTTGTGTCTGGGCCTTAGAAACAGGAAGGATGATTTTCAGGGATGAAAATCTTATCCCGCAGAGCAGCTAAATCTAGCTGCTGAGTAACAGTGGGCAGTTCTAAAGGCATTCCTCGGGGTCAGAGGAGAATGTAGCCAGTGTTGAAATCCGGAAGTGGATCCTTGGGCCGACCCCTGTTGGGAAGTGGTCGGGAGGCAGACACGCACAGCCGTAGATGAACCTTCGCCTGGAAACCCGTGACGCCCCCAGAGGAGCTGTGAACGCCCGGGTCGCTAGGACTTAGGTGGCTTCACCCTGGAAGTCCGAGGTCCCCCCAGGAGGAGCCCGTAGGGACCCGGACCGCTGGGACTTAGGCGAGGACTGGCGTGGAAGACCCGGACCGGAACTGGAACAGGCGTGAAGGCAGGAGAGAGAGACGCACCGTGAACAAGGCAGGCAGCTGGAGTCTGGAGCGAGAAGACAATCCGTGGTCAAGGCAGGCAGCAGGAATCAGAAGCGAGGAGACAATCCGTGGTCAAGGCAGGCAGCAGGAATCAGAAGCGAGAGACAATCCGATCAAGGCAGGCACGAATCAGAAGCGAGAACAGGGATCAAGGCAGGCAGCAGGAAACTGGAAACTGGAATGCTGAGACTGACAAGCAGAAACAGAGGCACCTGGAGCAGCAACTAATCCACCGAAGTGAACTCGTTGCAAGGCAAAGTAGGAAGGAGTGAAGGCGACTTAAATTCCCCGCCGGTGCTGACGTCAGAGAGGGGGCGGTTCAGCACATCCGGGTGCTGGACCGTCAAAAGCCGGCCCCTCGCGCGCGCGTTCCCCTTCGGGGGCGGAGCCATCTCCCGAGCTCGGCAGCGTCCTCCACGAGGAGGATCACCGCCATGCGGCCAGGCCGGCCCTGGCTCCCGCGGCTTGCGGCAGACCCCCGGACCCAGCTGAGGAGGTAGGAGCCCGGTCGCTGACGCGGCGACCGCGGCGATAACAGTACCCCCCTTCTTACGCCCCCTCCGCAGAGGCCCTGGCTTTCCGGGATTGTCCATATGAAATTGGTGTAGCAGGGACTTGTCCAAGATGTTCCGAGCCGGCTCCCAAGAATTCTCCTCGGGACCACAACCCTCCCAAGCCAAGAGGTATTCCCAACGACGGCCGTGGAAGCGGGTATCCAAGACTTCCCGTACTCGGTAAGTAGGATCCTCAGAGGAAGAAGATAGTGCATCCGTAGTTGGACGATGGAACCGTGAGAGTATCACAGGCTTCAGCAGGGAAACGTGGAACACGTTATGTATGCGGAGAGAAGAGGGAAGGCGAAGCCGGTAAGAAACTAGCCCAATACGTTCTGCTATTTGAAAGGGACCGCAGTACCTAGGTGCCAACTTACGAGTTCGGTTAGGCAACTGGAGGTTTCTGGTACTCAACCATACCTTGGTGCCAGGTAGAAACACTGGGGCTGGCCGTCGGTGGCGATTGGCACTCCGTTGGGATTCTCTCCGAGGCTGTGACAGTCTCTGTTGAATTATTCTCCATTGCTGATGGAACTGACGGGCAACAATCTGAGCGGCTGGCGAAGGAACGGAGATAGGAAACAGGTTACAGGAGGTCTCGGATGGTGACCAAATACTATCTGAAAGGGGTTTGTCCAGTAGCTGCATGAGTATGATTGTTGTAGGCGAACTCGGCCCAAGGTAGCAGGGAAACCCAGTTAGTCCCTCTCTCGGAGATGAAACTTCGAAGGAAAGTCTTTAGCGACCGGTTCATGCGTTCAGTTTGTCCATTACTCTGCGGATGGAATGCTGTGGACAAATTCAGTTGCACCCCAAACTTTTTGCAAAGAGCACGCCAGAAACGAGCAGTAAACTGTGGCCCTCTGTCCGATACAATACTCTGCGGGAGACCATGGGGCCGAAAGATGTGCTGTGTGAATAGTAGCGCTAGCTCTGGTGCTGAAGGTAATTTAGGCAGAGGAACGAGGTGAATCATTTTTGAGAAGCGGTCCACGGTAACCCATATTACCGAGTTACCCTCAGATACCGGCAAATCCACAACAAAATCCGTGGCGATATGGGACCACGGCTCCGTGGGTATGGACAGTGGTTGCAGAAGACCCCAGGGTCGGCCATTGAGAGGTTTCTGTCTTGCACAGACCGGGCAGGAATCTACATATAACCGTACATCTTGTCGTATCTTGGGCCACCAATAGTAGCGATTTAGTAGATCGAGAGTCCTCTCTCTTCCGGCGTGACCTCCGGAGAGGGAGTCGTGAGCCCAGGCGAGAACTTTTTTGCGATCTCTGCGGGCAACCACTACTCGCCCAAGAGCAGATACAGTGATACTGGCTACCTGGATCCTGGCAGGATCGATGATATGCTGTGGAACCTCTTCTTTTTCTTCCTTTACTTCGCAACGGGACAAGGCATCCGCCCGAACGTTCTTTGAGGCTGGACGATATTTCAAAACGAAATCAAAGCGATTAAAGAAAAGCGACCAACGCGCTTGCCTGGGATTTAGGCGTTGGGCTTGATTCAGGAACTCTAAATTTTTGTGATCCGTGTAAATGGTCACCGGATGAAGAGACCCTTCCAGCCATTGTCTCCATTCCTCCAGCGCCAATTTAATTGCTAGTAATTCCTTGTCCCCTATCCCGTAGTTGCCCTCAGCTGGAGAGAACTTCTTGGAAAAGTAGGAGCAGGGTAGCAGATGACCGGCACTAGAGTTCTGAGACAGGACTGCCCCTACGGCCATACTAGAGGCGTCCACCTCAACGAAGAAAGGCCGAGTCGGGTCTGGATGTCGTAAACAGGTGTCCTGGAGAAATGCCTCTTTTAAATCTTCAAAGGCTCTACAAGCCTCTTGAGGCCATACTCGAAGGTCCGCGCCCTTTCTGGTTAGAGCGGTTAGGGGCGCCACCAATCGGGAATACTGAGGAATGAAGTGTCGGTAGAAGTTTGCAAATCCTAGGAAACGTTGTAGAGCCTTTAGACCCACCGGCCGGGGCCATTTCCTGATGGCGGACACTTTGCTGGGATCCATACGGAATCCAGTCGCAGAGACAATATACCCTAAAAAGGGCAAGGCCTCTTGTTCAAAGAGACATTTCTCAAACTTTGCGTATAACTGATGATCCCGCAAGATCTGGAGGACTTGCCTAACGTGTTGCCGGTGGGAGATCAGATCAGGAGAGTGAATGAGGACGTCGTCTAAATACACGATTACGCATGAGTGCAGTAAATCCCGAAGAACCTCATTCATTAAGTGTTGAAACACGGCGGGAGCATTACACAAGCCGAATGGCATCACAAGGTATTCATAATGCCCGTCCCGGGTATTGAACGCCGTCTTCCATTCATCCCCGGGACGGATACGGACCAAATTGTACGCCCCTTGGAGATCCAGCTTCGTGAAAACTCGGGCTCCTTGAAGTCTGTCTAATAACTCAGGAATTAAAGGAAGTGGGTAGCGATTCTTCCTAGTAATGGCATTGAGTCCGCGGTAATCTATACACGGCCTCAAGGTACCATCCTTCTTGGCAACAAAAAAGAAACCCGCCCCTGCGGGAGACTTTGAAGGCCGGATGAACCCCTTCGCAAGATTTTCGGCAATATAATCTGACATAGCCCGAGTCTCAGGCTGAGACAAGGGATATACTCTTCCACGAGGAGGAGTGGAGCCGGGAAGCAGGTCGATAGCGCAATCGAAAGGTCGATGCTGTGGTAACAGTTCCGCTTTCTCTTTGGAAAACACATCTGTGAAGTCTGCATATGGAGACGGTAATAAGAGTCCGGTATTTGCCAGCAGAATCTGTTGTCCCTTCGTAGGTTGAATGCAAGAGTGGAAACATTTGGAACTCCATCGGGTGATCTGAAAATCCTTCCAGCGGATCTCAGGCGAATGTTGCTGAAGCCAGGGTAATCCAAGAACCACCGGGTGTACCGATCTTTCCAGAATCAAGAATGAAATCTTCTCGGTATGAAACAAGCCAGTCTGAAGAATAAGTGGTGTGGTAACCGTGGAAATACGGCCAGACAGGGGTGTGCCCAGAATCGAAGTAACCCTTAAGGGGGGTTCTCGAAGCTGTGTGGCGAGTTGAAGCTGTTGTACCAAATCCTTTGTAATAAAGTTCCCTCCAGCCCCGGAGTCGATGAGGGCCTGGGTCTGAAAAGAACCACCGGGATATCTCAAGGTCACTGGTACAGTACATGGAGGAGCTGCATGGAGACAGCCTAGGGAGCACTCCTCTCGAACCCCTAGGCGCGGGAGTTTTCCGCCCGTTCCTTGCATTGTGCAAGGAAATGACCTTTACCGCCACAGTACAGGCACAGCCTCAGGTCGCGACGACGCTGCCTCTCCTCGGGCGACAAAGAAGACCTCCCAAGTTGCATGGGCTCCTCCGTGGAAGTGTCAGTCGGAGCGTTGGAACCCCGAGACCCCGAGTTCGCTGACCTGGAGGGCACAGAAGAGAATGAGGGCAAACGTCGGGAAGGACGCCCCTCCTTAGCTCTTTGTTGAAGCCGACGGTCAATGCGTCCTGCCAAGTCGATGAGGCCTTTAAGGTCCTCCGGAAGGTCGCGGGCCGCTAACTCGTCCTTGATCCGGGCTGCCAGACCCTCCAGGAACACGCCTCGGAGAGCATCATCTTGCCAGCCTACTTCTAGGGCGAGCGTGCGAAACTCCAAAGCATAATCTGCAAGAGGGCCGCGAGCCCTGCCGGAGCTGGAGCAGTTCAGAGGTCGCAGAGGTCAGGCGTGCAGGTTCATCGAAGGCTGCCTTGAAATCCTCCACAAATCGATTTAAATTACTTAATGCTGGATCATTCTTCTCCCACATGGGAGATGCCCAATTCAATGCCCGCCCATCCAGGAGCGAAAAAATATAGGCCACTTTGACGCCATCCGATGGGAACTGATTGGGCAGGAGGGCAAAACGCACGAAACATTGGTTTTAAAAAACCGCGGCAAGCCTTGGCATCTCCGGAATATCGGGACGGAGCCGGAAGCTGCGTGGGCGAATGGAGTGTTACCACTGGAACTGGTGCGGGTACAGGTACCGGAACCGAGGCCTGAGGTTCGGCGTCCAGGCGCATAGCCAAACGTTCCACGGTGGCGGCCAGGGAGTCTAACACTTGCTGTTGCTGGACCAGACGCTGAGCCAGACCCGGGATGGCCTGTAAGCCGGCGAGGTCTGCCGGATCCATGGCCTTGCAAACTGTTGAAATCCGGAAGTGGATCCTTGGGCCGACCCCTGTTGGGAAGTGGTCGGGAGGCAGACACGCACAGCCGTAGATGAACCTTCGCCTGGAAACCCGTGACGCCCCCAGAGGAGCTGTGAACGCCCGGGTCGCTAGGACTTAGGTGGCTTCACCCTGGAAGTCCGAGGTCCCCCCAGGAGGAGCCCGTAGGGACCCGGACCGCTGGGACTTAGGCGAGGACTGGCGTGGAAGACCCGGACCGGAACTGGAACAGGCGTGAAGGCAGGAGAGAGAGACGCACCGTGAACAAGGCAGGCAGCTGGAGTCTGGAGCGAGAAGACAATCCGTGGTCAAGGCAGGCAGCAGGAATCAGAAGCGAGGAGACAATCTGTAGTCAAGGCAGGCAGCAGGAATCAGAAGCGAGGAGACAATCCGTAGTCAAGGCAGGCAGCAGGAATCAGAAGCGAGAAGACAATCCGGGATCAAGGCAGGCAGCAGGAAACTGGAAACTGGAATGCTGAGACTGACAAGCAGAAACAGAGGCACCTGGAGCAGCAACTAATCCACCGAAGTGAACTCGTTGCAAGGCAAAGTAGGAAGGAGTGAAGGCGACTTAAATTCCCCGCCGGTGCTGACGTCAGAGAGGGGGCGGTTCAGCACATCCGGGTGCTGGACCGTCAAAAGCCGGCCCCTCGCGCGCGCGCGCGTTCCCCTTCGGGGGGCGGAGCCATCTCCCGAGCTCGGCAGCGTCCTCCACGAGGAAGGATCACCGCCATGCGGCCAGGCCGGCCCTGGCTCCCGCGGCTTGCGGCAGACCCCCGGACCCAGCTGATGAGGTAGGAGCCCGGTCGCTGACGCGGCGACCGCGGCGATAACAGCCAGCTAGTGAAATTTCATTGCTAGCCAGCGAGTCCTGCAACTATCCCTGGGCAGACTGGATGATTAAACCGACTAGATACACTAAGACTTTTCTCCCATTCTTTCTCTATGGGGAGAAAAGTTGAGTGACTCAGGCCCTTAAACTGCTTTAGATGCTGCTGTATGCTTAGCATTCCTCTTCTGTCTAGCCCACACTGAACGGAAAGAAAATGCTCCAGAAATGTAAATTTCAATATTAATCTTGATTTATGGTGTGATATTTTTGAGAATTAATCTCTCTGAGAATCTGTAACAATTATTGTCGATTTATGTTGTTCTGCTCATGGAAGTGAGACTACTGAAGCAAGACTAAAATACAGATGGGGACAGACACACCAAGGGCTTTATCCCGCTTTCTGTCTATGTGAAGAATGAAACACTTCTGGCCCCTTGTATAGGCAGAACATTATAGCAGTGTCTCAAAAGCACCTAAAATTTCTGACTCAGGGAGCACTGGCATTCCAATCACAGCTCTGTGTCAGACTGGAAAGTTTCAAACTGTATTGCAGCTTTGTGGTTTGGACAAATGTTTACCGAAGACTATGTTGGAGACAAAAAAAAAAAAAAAAAAATCATCATACCTGGGACCTTAATTGATATCAGAAACCCCATAATTAAAACATGTAACACCTCCCCTATGCGCTTCATCCCCCACCCCCGTGCTACCCCCCACTTTGTCGTCTCTTGTATATAATTAATTATGTCCAACTTGGTTAACCATATGTAATCTCATTTAATAACTGTGGCGCCCGTTGGCTCTACAGTAAAGTTGTCACCTTTTAACTTTCTATCCTTCCTCCATCTATCATTGTAATTTCCTTTCTCAGTTGTCTGTAAACCGACATGATGTTTTTTTTTTTACGAATGCCGGTATATAAAAGTTATAAATAAATAAATAAATAAATAAATGTAATGCCAGTGGAATTAATCCCTGTGTAATGTGGCACAAATTAACAGGCCCATTATGGTGAGGGAAATTTTAAAAACCGCGGGTAGCCTGCGAAGTACCTGCGGCCTTCCAAACTCATTTTTAAAAGGGAAACTCTCTATAAGATTTCTTTGAAAGAATTCAGGACTGGTGAGGACTGCAGGTACTTTTGTATCTGCTTTCAAGAAGCTATAAAATAAATGTGTGGTAAAGCATACATGGGGGATTTTAAGATGAAATTCCCTCTGTGTATTTTGCCTCTAACCCACCTTCCCCAAATTTTACCGACACAGGGTGGGGGGGCAGGGCAATTTCTGAAAGGCATTTTACATGTTCAAACACAGGTTTAACTGCATAAAAACTTTAGAATATTGTCCTATGAGTACATGGTGTTTGGGTAATTGCCAGGTTCTTGTGGCCTGGTTTGGCCTCTGTTGGAAACAGGGAGCTGGGCTTGAATGAGCCAGCATGGCAATTTCTTAAGTCATTATGTAGACAACTCTGTATGAAAGCAGAGGTCCTGCATGAGATTCAAATTCTGTTTTGTCACTAATGCGCGATCAGACATTTCATGTATTTCTTTAAACGTATTCACTCTCTCAAAATGCATGCTCAAAGCAAACCACATCATATTTACCATCAAAATTATATCATATTACAACCATTAGAATTATATTTAAAAAACACACTTAACCTAATAAAATTATATCATAAAATAACTATAAAAAATAACATTTCTTTTACAATGAATAGTAAACATTTATGAAAAAAAGTCTGTAAAAATATCTCCTTCTCAAATCAAATATAATAGCAGAAGCTATAACTTTTACCATCTCTCCCTGGATCAGTACTTAAAATTTCAAGTCTTTCAAGGCTGTTGCTCTTCTAATACTACTCATCTATTACACATATTTACATGAATTTCATTTTTGACCAGGATGATGCACTATATTTACAGATCTTTCAACAGTATTCACTTATTACGGCAGCACATTTATACAGGGCCATATCTACACCTTTGGACATATTTTTTCTTCATGGTTGATGACGTAATGAGCTCTCATTCCCACAACTAATGATCTATTAATTATCCAGCTTTTTACTCAATGAACACTTAACTACCAGATTATTAAGACCAGAAATCAAACAATATTAAATAAAAAAAAGAGCACCAAACATCTCAGAAATCCAGTTGAACTGTCATCACAAATCTTTCTTGAAAAATAAGTCCCTACTCTCTTTGTTGCAAGGTGCAATAAAGCATCTTATATGGGAGCATATATATTTTTTTTTTGCAGCAGCAAAAATGCAATTATTTTAAAATTTTGAATAATGACCATAACTTAAATCTCATTTTACTAAATGCACACAATTCAGACCAGAGGTAGCTTCCTAGAAGTAGATGGAATTGAAGTTACATATAGGGGAATATGCAATACAATGTTAAATATTTAGTGTATCCATGCAAAACGTTTTAACGTGAACATTAAAAAGGCCACTTAAGTTAAGCAAAAAGAATTATCATGATCATGGCTATGCTATTACATGCATGGAAACCCAAAAGCATATTGGTTAATGAGCATGTTATTTACCAAAGAGAAGCTAAATAGCGTGATCATGCTAAATTCTCTTTTTTCTTCTCGATTACTCTTGCTTGTTTCCAAGTACGTCTGGCACATGATGGTTGTTTGTCAATGTTGAAGGAAAATGTGGAGCTACTACACTCCAGAAGAGGAGGTAAAAGGAAATAAAAGTTCTGTTAGGACAAAAAGTACTCTAATCAGTCTTGAAATGGGCCTGCTCAGTCTGAGGCTGGTGTATAGTATGCTGAGCCATGGAATGTTCAGATATAGATAGGCTCAGACAGCCTTGCATAAAGTCTTGTGTTATACCATTGGTCAACCCCTGGTCCTCAGGGCTTTAAGAATGAATTCTGGAAAATTCTCAGTGGTCCCAACAATTTGATAGTAAGGATTTGCAGTGTCAAAATATGTTTGAGTTCATCCATTTGTTTCATAGGTCACAGTCATTCACTAGGTTCATTTGAAATGAAAAAAAAAAAAAGTTTCTTTTTTTTTTGTTTGTTTTACATTGAAGTCAATGGGGGAAGGCCCCAGTGACTTCAATCTGAAAGAAAATTTGGACCAGGGCCTAGGTCTAAGGACAGGTCCCATTGCCGAGGTCCAGGCCTGGTTTAAGCCTGACACCAGAAACTGGCCTAGGCCAAAACTCTAGGCCCAGGTCTGATGCTAGGGCCTGGCCAGAGGCACAGTTCCATCGCTGAGGCCCAAGCTTGGGCCTGAAGTTGGGTACTATCACCAAGGCCCAGGCCTGCCAAGGCTGAGTCCATCACCATGACCTAGATCTAGTCCTAGGCCCAGGCCTGGGGCCTAGGACTAAGTCTTCTGCAGGTCAATGCATAATGAGACCATCTGATGGAAGGATGTTCCTCAATGTCTCTGGGTTGCCTTCCTCTTGACTGCATGGTGCCATACACCAATATGGCGCCAAAGACACCAGACACATTTATTTTGCATTTAAAGAAGAGGACGGCCTGCAAATCTGGTCCTAGGCCTCCAGGTCCGGGCATCGGGCCTATGCCTAGGTGATGGAATCTGGCCTCGGCAATAGGACATGGCCTCAGCTGAGCACTAACAACAGGCTTGGGCCTTGCTGACAGGACCCAGCCTCAGTCCAAGCCCTGTTGTCGGGCCTGGGTCAAGGCCCAGACCTGGACTTCAGCAACAGGAGCCAGCCTTAACCGGGCCCCTGACAGGACCAAGGCCTAAGCCTAGGCCCAGACTTGGGCCTCAGGGGCAGGACAAGATGCCACCAGAGGCCTGTTTGTTTTTTAAAGCATGAATATGAAAATATTTGAAACTTTTTGGGGTTTTCATCTGAGGCTAATTTTCGGTTTGTTCCATTTATACAAACAAAAAATGGCCTCATTTGTATTGTTTTGTTCATTCATTTAAAACAACTGTACTTCCCTTTCTGATGACTCAGAGACCAAAGCTGTGCAGTCCAAGTGAAGACCTAACAGCCTGTGTTCCAGATGTTTAATAATATGAACCCTTACCAAATGAGTTGAAGTACTCAGGTCATATCTGAAATCGTACTGAAAAATTGCCCAAGTGATTGCTATGAAGAAAGATTACTATATACCTAGACCTTGCCTCAATCTGGGTGTGTTTTTAACTGAAATCTGAGTTTTATAGTCCTAGATGCCTGTAGTGTGGCAGTGTATATGTTAAAGATGGTATGTAAATAAACCATTGTTGAGATGGTACTACCGAGTGAGACCTCCAACCTGACAAATTCCAAATCAGCAGAAAACTAATGAATGAAAGATTAGTACCATCTGTCTTCTCTGTCAGGAAGATTCTTCAGAGTATTGTGAGGGGATGTGATGGGGAACAGAAAGGAGCATGGAAGTGAATAACCCAGGAAAGAAATCTGGCTGCCTTTACTCAGCTGGGTACCAACATCTGACTATTTCTCTCCTCTTCTCCCCTTGTCCTCGCCCCAATGACAACCCTTCCTTTGTGCAGGCACCGCATTGGATGCACCACATACAGGCCGATGCAATATCGACATATCGACTTCTCCAGGGCGCGCAATGCAATATGTAAATGGACTGCCATGGTGAAAAGGAGGCGCTAGGGGAAATTAAGCACCCCTAGTGCCTCCTCGGCAGCAGGCGCCCTGGAATGGTGGCTGTCAGCGGTTTAAGAAAACGGATGATCAATTTTCAGACATCTGTTTTCCTAACCTGTGCACAGCCACAGGTTAGGAAAATGGACACTCGTTAATTGAGCGTCCCTTTTCCTAACTTGATCGCCAACATACTTAAAAAAATTTTTTTTTAATGTTCTCCTCCTTTTTCTGTTCCCCCAACTTAATATCACCACTATAAAAGCTTTTCTGTCAACATTTTGGGCTCCTCAAAACTTAACGCCTGCAGCCTCATCAACATGAAATTAGATGTGATGAGCGCTATTAGCTACGCACTCTACTGGACGCGCTAACCCCTGTTTTGCATCAGGGGTTATGGATGCGCGTCCAAAATGCGCGTCCGATCGCATGTTAAGTCTACTCCTGGGGGGATTCTCTGCAACATCCATACAAGTGCAAGAAGGTATAAATTCCTGGTTCACTTTTTAGAAGTAATTTTCTCTTTTATTACAGCAACTCCTTATTTATGATACAAGCTTTAAATGCAAGTCCCCCAACACAGTCCCGTGTTTCGCCACCCGGCTGCCTCGG
The DNA here is from genome assembly GCF_901001135.1 of Rhinatrema bivittatum. Taxonomy (NCBI): domain Eukaryota; kingdom Metazoa; phylum Chordata; class Amphibia; order Gymnophiona; family Rhinatrematidae; genus Rhinatrema; species Rhinatrema bivittatum. Next base: position 57,122,746 of record NC_042623.1, read on the forward strand.
GGGGGAATAATTTTAACATGAATCTGTATCAGTCTGACATGAGTTTTAGTCGGAGTGCTCCGACTAAAACTCATGTCAGACTGATACAGATTCATGTTAAAATTATTCCCCCCCGAGGCAGCCGGGTGGCGAAACACGGAACCGTGTTGGGGGACTTGCATTTAAAGCTTGTATCATAAATAAGGAGTTGCCGTAATAAAAGAGAAAATTACTTCTAAAAAGTGAACCAGGAATTTATACTTTCTTGCACGTGTATGGATGTTGATTATTGAGAGTGCAAGCATAACTTCGGTGTGTGTTGGGATTCTCTGCAAAACATTTTTTAAAAAATTGCATTCAGAATTTTAAATTCTGCATGTTATTTACCAAAATAACACAATATAATAATTAGTCTTTGACTAATAATGTTCAGTGCAATACAAAAACAATTACTCAAAAATACAGAATTTTAAAACTTGTATGCAGAATTCTTCCATAAGTATTGTAAAATGACATAAGACTAAATCTACCAGCTCTTTTTCTTTCCCCCCACTTTTTCTCTCTGCCAAAAATTAGCCAACCACCCCCAGGTGAAACCCTCAGCCCTAGGTTTAATCCCTTCCTTTCAGCTGCCTTTCTCGTCTTTCTTGTTTCAACCCTTCCCCCCCATCCTGCAGCTCTCCCGCACTCTTCTACCTGCTAGCCTCAGGTTCCAAAATACTTAAAAAAAAAAAAAATCCTCCAACTTGTGAGCAGGCACAGCTCTGAACTGCTGCCGGCATCAAGGCAGCTTGTAAATGCCGGGCTCCAGGAATTGGAAGGGGGAGGGGGGGGGGGGGGGAGAGAAGAGCGCCGGAAAAGTGGGTGCAACATCAGGAGAAGTGGTAGCGAACAAGAAGGCTGCCGCCAGCCCAGTCACTTGTTTGCTGCTGAAAGGGGGAAAGGAAGAAGAGTCGTTCGTACTCTGTCGCAGCAGATTTAAAAAAAACAAAACACAGCTGTACACCGAAGACGGCTTCCTTCTTCCTTGTCAGCTCCTGCGAGACCGACAGGGGCTGATTGTGGATTTTTCTCCATACTGGCCCATGGGTACCCAACTACATATACAATATAATTTACATATATATGTACTCACCCCTATATTTCAGTATGGTCCTCCCATATCAACACAGTACTATTTGCCAACACTCAAAGAATAACAACCCCACCTATGAAAATGAATACCACAAATATTACAGCAGAATCTAAAATATCAATACACCTCTTATCAGGAAAACAGAACAGGCCAAGCTACTACAGATCCCTACAGAGAAACCACATACTAAAAGAATGCTTCATCTCAGTCTTTGCATGCAAAACACAAACTCTCACCAAATACAGAATAAAGCCAAATAAAGTATAAATAGAAATGAGCAGACAAAAACTAAACTGTAAAACGTATCACGCCAGACTCTATACAGTGCAACAATGGAAAAAGGAAAATTAGTTTCTTACCTGATAATTTTCGTTCCTGTAGTACCACGGATCAGTCCAGACACCTGGGTTGTGACTCCGCACCAGCAGATGGAGACAGAGCAAGACCTGTCGGGCTCCCTACATATAGTAAGGTGCCACCCACAGCCCCTCAGTCTTACGTATTGTCAAAGCAAATTGAACTGTCAGACTAACTAACTACACGGTTCTTTAGAAACCAATTCCAACTACCCCCAGCTGGAACAGAACCACCAGACTCAAGGGCGAATGGTACAAGACCAACCTCCACAAGATAAAACATGAATCCAACCGAGCGGACTCTCTGTTACTTCAGTGCATACCCGGGCGGGAGCCTGGACTGATCCGTGGTACCACAGGAACGAAAATTATCAGGTAAGAAACTAATTTTCCTTTCCCTGTACGTACCCGGATCAGTCCAGACACCTGGGATGTACCAGAGCTAATTACCGAGGGTGGGACCAGAGAGGCCCGCTCGGAGTACTCACTCTCTCCAAAAACCCCTGAATTAGTAGCCCGGACATCAAGACGGTAATGTGTATGTAACGACTTTCAAGTCGCCGCCCTGCAAATTTCCAGCGGGGATACCTGAGAGGCTTCCGCCCAGACAAACAGGAGACATGAGACCCGAAAAAGATTCGTAAACTCCCGAGTCGTAACCTCCAGGTAACGGAGAAGAATTCTGCGGACACCAAGTGTTCTCAAGTCATTTGTCTCCTTCCATAGATGAGCAAATGCCCGGAAAAGGCCAGAAGCTCGATAGGCTGGTTCAAACGAAAACGCCGCCACCCCCTTCGGGAGAAAGGAAGGAACCGTCCTCAAGGAACCCCTGAAACCGAGATCCTTAAGAACCGCACCTTGTAAGACAGAGCCTGTAGCTCGGAAACTCGTCTCGCTGACCCGATAGCAATGAGGAAAACCGTCTCTAAAGAAAGACTCCTTTAGGAGTGCCCGTTTCAAAGTTCAAACGGCGCCACACACAGAGTGGAAAGAATCCAATTTAGGTTCCAAGACGTACCAGGATGTCGCACCGACGGGCGCAGAAGTTGGATTCCAAGCCGGCAAGGGAGTCGCACTGGCGGGCGTAGAAGGTTAGCTCCCCGAAGGAAACGCGCCTCAGCCGGTAGGAGTGCCAAGGACATTCCTTGCACCTCACCTCTGAGGCAACCGAGCGCCGCTACCCGGACTCTAAGGGTACTACAGGACAGCCTGTTCGATAGACCATCCTGAAGAAAGGCAAGGACCTCGGGCACGGAGGACACGATAGGGCTCACCTTGCGAGAAACGCACCAGACCTCAAATACCGCCCAAACCCGAATGTAGGCTAAGGACGTAGACTGTTTCCTAGCTCTCAACAAAGTGGTGACCACCACATCCGAATGTCCCGTGTCCCTTAGACGTTTCCTCTCAAATCAAGCCGCGAGACAAAAGGGAACCGCATCCACCAACTAGACAGGCCCTTGACGGAGGCGTGTCACATCGCCGTGAACCGAAGAGGAGGTTCCGCTTCTAGCTGGAAAGATCTGCGAATCAAGGCCATCGACGCCACTCTGGGGCTACCAGAATCACCTCTGCCGAGTGGAACACTATTCGCCGAAGCACCCCGCCTATCAGGGGCCAAGGAGAGAACACATACAGCAACACGTCCCGAGGCCAGGAAAGCATCAGCGCATCGATACCTTCTGCCTCTCGCTCTCTCCACCGGCGGAAGAACGCGGAGCCTTTGCGTTCTGAGTGTTGGCCACCAGATCCATGTGTGGCTTGCAAAGAGACGACAAGTCACGTCCGGCAAAAAACTCCCACTCTCCTGGGTCCAGACGATGGCGGCTGGGGAAGTCCGCTAGGACAATGTCGCTTCCGGCGATGTGAGACGCCGCAATGTTGCTGAGATTTTGTTCCGCCCAGCCCAACAAGCGGCGGGCCTCCTCCGCCACTCGCTGACTCCGTGTTCCGCCTTGACGCTTGATGTAGACCACCGTGGTGGCATTGTCCGATAGGGCCCGGACCGCCTTCCCCCGAATCAACGGGCTGAAGGCTTGTAGCGCTAGCGTCACTGCCCTGGTCTCCAAGCGATAGATGGACCATTGGGACTGCCTCCTGGACCGCTGTCCCTGCACCGAGCATCCAAGACAGACTGCTCCCCAGCCAGAGACACTGGCACCTGTCCTGCCCATTGTTCAATTGGCATGAGCAGTGACCCTCCGCTGGTGAGATAATCGAAGAGAGGCCACCACTCTGGGCTGGACCTGGCCTGGTCCATGAGCGGAAGCGGGAGATGAAATTCTTCTGACGCCGATTTACAACGGAAGAGTGAAGCTGATTGCAACGGTCGCAGATGAGCAAAAAGACCCCGGGAATCAAGGCTAGATGATGCCATGGAGCCCAAGACCATCCGGCAATTGCACACCTGCGGACAATGCAGAGACAACAGGCGCCTCACTTGACTCTGAGCTTGCTCACGCCCTCCTGGAACAGGGAGACCCTGCCCCTCATCGTGTCGAACAGCGCCCCCAGTTACTCCAACCTCTGGGTGGGATCCAGACGGCTCTTGGCTAGATTAATCAACCGCCTTTCGACACGCGAGTCCGGAATTGGTCCAGATGAACCACTCGTCCAAGTACGGGTGTACCAGAAAAACCGCCCTCCGGAGCCGAGCCGCAACCACCACCATGACCTTGGTGAAGGTGCACGGGCCGTAGCGAGACCGAATGGGAGAGCTTTGCCCTGAAACTGTTTGCCCAGGATACAGAACCTGAGGAATCTGTGACGAGACGGCTGGATTCCGATATGCAGGTATGTCTCCTTTAGGTCTAGTGATGCTAGAAAACTCGCCTGGTCGATCTGAAGCCATCACCGACCGAATAGTGTCCAACTTGAAGCGTGGAACGCGAAGGCACCGGCTGACCCCTTCCAAAGATTGGTCTGAACGTGCCCTCCTTCTGCGGTACCACGAAGTAGATGGAGTACCGCCCCCGTCTTTGCTGGCTCAGTGGCATGGGAGCAATTGCGTCTAGGTCTTCCAGCCATCGGAGGGTGGTTCTTACCGCTGAGCACTTTACCAACCCCTTGCAAGGGGACACGAGAAACTTGTCGGCCGGAGCTCGAGCAAAAATTAAAAACCTTGACTTATCACGCTGAGGACCCACTGGTCCGATGTTATCTTGGTCCTTTCCCCGAAGAACAGTGATAACCTGGCTCCCACGTTTGGCACGACATCCGGAGGCTGCCGCGAGGCATGGGCCCTTCTTGATTCATTGGGTAGAGTTAGGCCCCGATACAGAGGAGGGGCCACCTTGCCTCCCGAAACTCTACCCTCGAAAGGACTGAGACCACGAGGCTGGCCTAGATGAACCGGAGCGGCGGTAGGAGGACCCCGGCCGATCCCTGCGGACGCTGACGGGTAGTCCCCCGAAAACGGTTCCTAGAAGTGAAGGAAGTCCGCGTCCTGGGCCTGTCCTCCGGTAACTTGAAAGCCTTGTTCACTCCGAGTGACTGCATCCAGTCGTCTAGCTGTTTGCCAAAGGATAATTTCCCTTTAAACGGCAACAATCGAAGGTGGGCCTTGGAGGACCCATCAGCTGCCCCAGTCCGAAGCCAGTGGAGACGACGGGCGGATACCGCCGACACCATGGTCCTAGCTGACGTCCGCCGCCCATGATACAGAGCATTTGTGCTGTAAGCGATCACCGCCTCCAGGTGATCTGTCTGCATCGATTCCTCCTCCGAGAGACCTTCATTCGCCTGGAGCATCTGAGCCCCGTGCAGCCCGGCCCGTAGGGCAAATTACTACAAATAGCCGGCCGGACTCCCAGGGCGGAGACCTCGACAATCTTTTTAAGCTGCACCTCCAGCTTTCCATCCGGAATATCCTGTAGGGCCGTGGCTCCTGTGACGGATATCGTGGATCTCGTCGATACCGGCGATACCGCCGCTTCACCCTCGGAAGACGAAGGAGTTCCAGCATCGCCTCCGGTAGCGGGTACAGCTTGTCCATGGCCTTACTTACTTTCAGGCCCAGCTCCGGGGAATCCCATTCCCTGAATAGGATGTCTGACGCTGAAAAGTGGAGCGGCAACGCTGCTATCGGGCCAGTCAGGCTCAACAACACCGGGTCCATTTGGACCCCGGCCGGGACTCAACCGGTGTAGCGTCCACCCTGAGCTCCCTGAGAATGGCCGGAATGAGGGGCGCCAGTTCGTCCCTCCGGACCAGGCAGACGACCTTCGGATTCTCACCATCCGCCGCCTGCGCCCCTTTGCCGGCTCCCGGCTGAACTGGGCCTTCTCCGCCGGGGACGTCGGTCCTTCCTGGGACCCCTGCGTCCGGCTGCCCCTCCTCCGAGGAGGTAGACTCCGTCGAGTCTTGCTGGGTCCCCCGCTGCGGCGGCTTCTCGCTAGGCGTGTCTTGGCGGGACCTATCCGTAGCCGTCCGCTTCCGGGGCTGTGAGCGACCCTCCACAGCCCTCGATGTCCTTCCGAGTCTTTTATTTATTTATTTATTTATTTATTTATTTGAACTTTTGTATTTCATCATTTTTTTTTTTTTTTTAAACAGAGCGAAGTCCGATGAAAATGAAGCCTCTGTGTCTCCTCCATACGCCGTTCCTCTGGCGAACCGGACCCCCCCCCCGGAGCTTCCTCCCCGGGGGCTTGGTGAGGGGAAGGCTCGGGAGGATGGGCGCCATTACCGGCTGCCTTCCGTGAGGCCTCCCTGATGCTTTCCAAAATGGCCACCATTCCCGCCCTGAGCGGGAACGGCTCAGCCCTGCTGCCCTCACAATGTCTGGTGCGCGGCGGCGATCGTTCCGTTCAAGAGCGGCCCCCCCGACAGACCTCCGACGATCCTTCACCGCCCAAAACGCAAGTTGCCGAAAAAAAAAAAAAAAAAAACCTTCGCGGGAGACCCGTGCGCGCGCCGAGCCGCGCTCACGGCAAAACCGTTCCCCTCAGCCTGCGTGGTCCTTGGCGCCGCCCGAAGAGAGAAGTGAGAGATACAGCAGAAAAAACTCAGGGACCACTCACCGCAACCACCCGACCCCTTCCTGCATAGCACAGACGGATGAGAGAGTCGGCACGACTAGAAACAAAGACCGAAATAAAACCTTTTTTTTTTTTTTTTTTACTTAACACCGCTGGCCAGGGTCCTGAATCTTCCACTCCCAGCGGGGGTGAGTGAACCGGGCTCCCCGGTGTCACCCCCGACGCTGCTGCCAGAACCAGGCCGGGTCCTCGACCCTCAGCAGCGGCCTCAACCAAGGGGGGATGGTCCTCTCAGGACCTTGCAACCCCCCTGGGAGGCTTCCACACCGAGGGAGCTCTTCTTTCTTCTTCTTCAGTACTTTTACCTCTTCTTTTCCCTTTTCTTTATTTTTTTACAACTCTACCATATCCCTGACTAACTATCTTTACCCAGGGATCCCAGAGACTGTGGGTGGACCTGCCCCATCTGCTGGAGACAGAGTAAGACTGAGGGGCTGTGGGTGGCACCTTACTATATGTAGGGAGCCCGACAGGTCTTGCTCTGTCTCCATCTGCTGGTGCGGAGTCACAACCCAGGTGTCTGGACTGATCCGGGTACATACAGGGAAACAAAAATATCACCATTCTTCATGAAACAATCAATAAAATCAAGATATAAAAATCATGAATCATAATTATAAAATCATACTAATAAAATAATTTCAAAACAGCTGATGAATACAATATCCAATAATTAAAGACTCAAGCAAATTTTGAAACCTTTACCAAACACCAATAAAATATTTCAAACAGCAGACACATCACATACTACCCAATAATTAAATGGTAGTCAATCAAGAAAAATGAACTTAAAAAGCCACCTTTATTTACCCTCTCCAGCAGTTCTCCTACTCCTTTCCCTTGAAGCTGTCTTCATGGTCCTCTTCCTTAGGGACCACAACCAGTCTCTTCTCTCTCTCTCTCTCACACACACACACCAGTCACACTATCAAGACCAGTTTCTGTCTCTCACACACCAATCATCTCCCCAACCAGTCACTTTCTCTCACACACAAGCACACACATACCAGTCATCTCCCTGATCAGTCTCACACATACACACGTCACCTCTCTGGCCAGTCTCTCTCAATCACATAATGCTCTCACTCCCTCTTACTTACACACAGGATTTCAATCACACACATGCTCTATTTCACTTACACACAAGCTCTCAATCACACACATGTTCTATCTCTCTTACAAACAGGCTCAATCACACACATGCCCTCTCTCACAGCCACAAGCCAGCCAAAAACATGCTCCATCTCTCTCTCGCACACACACATTCACTCATACAAGCACCCTCCCTGACTCACATATACACCACACACATACTAAGCACCCTCCCTGCCTCACACACAGAAGCACCATTCCTTTCTCACACACACACACAGAAGCACCATTCCTTTCTCACATACACACACACACACAGAAGCACCCTTCTGATCTCAAATATATCACACAAAGGCCCCAGCTGAACAGCTGGTCTCCGGCGGCGGTTAGCAGCACCAGTGTTCACTTCTTCAGCCCCCGCTGGCCTTGATTTTAATTTCTTCAGCCCCTGCTGGCTTGGTCTCCGGCGGGGGCTGGCTGCACGGCACCCATCTTCTTTTCCGCCAGCCTCAATTTTCATTTTTTCGGCCCCCGCCGGCTTGGTCTCCAGCAGGGGCTGGCTGCACAGAACCCATCTTTTCTTCAGCCTTGCCGGCCTCGATCTTCATTTCTTTGGCCCCCGCCGGCTTGGTCTCCAGGGGTGGCTGGCAGCCACACAATCTTCATTTCTTCGGCCACGAGTAGCACGCGTGACGCGACAATACATACCGGTTGAGAATTGTTGGCCTAGGTGACAGATCCTCCTGCAGCTACCACCTGTGTCAGTCGGCCCTGCTTCCGGGGGGGGGGGGGGGGGGGGGGGATAATATTGCTTCAATCTGGGCCTGCGAGGATGCAATTGCCACCTACCTTGATGGAGGTCAGGCAGCAGGGCTGAGGAAGAAACTGCAGGCTGCAAGAGACCATTAGCCACACGGTCGAGACCACATGACCAGCTAGACCAGCCCACCAGGGGAAGCCCAATCCCCCGATAGGCCAATCCGCCCCTGGGGACAGATACAGTCAACCTTTTCCTGTTCTGGTTGCGTTGGCAAGCGTAAGACTGTCATCTCTTCCTCCCACCCAAATCTGAGTGCGAAGTGTTGAATTCTGCATGGTGGAAATGGCCCCTGGAGTAATAAGAGTCTCTTAGTGTTCCAAAGCTCAATGTCACGAGCCCTGCACTTAAATCTAAAGAACTGATCAGCTCCTACCCACCTTTGACGCTCAAACTGCTGTTCAGCCTCAAGCATCTGAATGCCTACAGTGGTCCTTTGTCACGTAACAAAGTAAATGACGATAAAGACTTTTGTTCTCTGATTACCTATTAGTTAGAAGTACATTTGCCAGATTTATTACTGAAGGGCTTAAATATATGTCAGTGTGTCTTCCCTGCCACGTCCTTTTGTTTCTCTGTCATTCCCTTCCTCTTCCATCCTGCTGGAATTTTTTTTTTTTTTTTTATAAACAGTGGCCCCTCTGGCTTGTCACCTTGTCCCCCTAAAAGGAGATCCTTTGGTTTTTTGGCTAGCAAAAAGTGAGGCTGGGCCACCACACTGCTTTTCACGGTAAAGCCTCTGAATGTCTGCCGAGCCCATTGGTCAGATTAACCACCGCAAGGACAATAATCAGACAACCATGCAAATCTTTCAGTGTCCATTTGCAGACCACTATGAAACATCAGGTCCTTGTATATTGTAAGGCATGGTGCAATGCTTGAAAAGCCTCTGTGAGGTGAAACTGTTTTGTTTAAGAAGACATAGCTGTGGTGTGGACATGAGGCGTAAGAATTCCCTCAAAAAGTGTGTGGGGGCTGTGGTTGGTTTTGGCATATAAAGAAGTGGTTAAATTTATCATCCTTAAGGGTCTACGGATATAGTTTTACAGTGTCACCTCTTATACATGGCCTTCATTTTTCAGGCCATCTGGCTGTAGTAGCGGACCCTTGCAAAGCGTGAACCAAACTAAGCTATCACCTGTTCCTAGACAAGTATAAAATAGTTTTCCACTACTGAGTGCTCTACAAGTAGCATAGCGCAGGAGTGGCCAACTCCAATCCTCAAGAGCCATAAAAAGGTCAGGATTTCAAGATATCCACAATGAATATGCATGAGATAGATTTGCATGCATTGCTTCCATTGTATACAAATCTCATGCATATTCATTGTGGATATCCTGAAAACCTGGCCTGGTTGTGGCTCTCGAGTACCAGAGTCAGCCACCCCTGACATAGAGAGTGACCACATACTAAACCCTATCATGCATATGACATTCCTATATTTTCCTATGCAGACATGCTAATTTTAGCATGCTTATGCTAACGGCTTTCTAGACCACATTAATGTGCCCATTAAGACCTTATTTATTTTCATTTGATTCCTTGTAAAACTGATGGCACACACAACCTCACCTAGACCTATTTTAAATGGACGCCAATGAAATGATGTTCTATTTTAGTTTCAAACTTAGGGCTTCATTTACTAAATATTTTTCCATGTAGACAGAAATCTAAGAGGAGTCCACCACCTCCTGGGGACGCAGCAATCACCATGTTCCAACAACTTGTGATGCACGAAGTGGAACAAATTGAAAAAACAAGAAATCATAGTTATTATAATTTGACTAAAGAAGAACATCAGGCACTTCAACATCTCCGTGACAGACAGGACATTGTCATTAAACCAGCAGATAAGGGGGGCGCAGTGGTTATCATGAGTCATACTTCATACATTGAGGAAATACAGAGGCAACTTTCAAATACATTATTCTATCAGGAGTTGCAATCAGATCCAACTGATGAAATACTTGCGGAAGTTACCCAAGTGGTGAACAGGGGATATGACTCGAGATTTTTGACCAACAGTGAGCGAGACTTTCTCATCAATAAACAACCCACTATTCCGGTGATATACATCGTTCCTAAAATTCATAAAAATGCAGAAAAACCCCCTGGTAGACCTATTGTCTCTGCCAAACAATCAGTGTTGGAACCAATTTCAATTTTTTTAGATAAATTGTTACAGCCTTATGTTTCTCAAGCCGACTCATACATTAAGGATACGTCTGAAATGTTGAAATTTCTCTCCACAGTCACATTGACTAATGATAGGATCCTTGTCACCATGGACATATCATCTCTTTATACAGTTATACCACAAGAAGAGTTGTTGACAGTAATCTCTACAGTTTTAAACAATCGCACGCCTCCACAACGCATCCCCACATCATTTGTGATTGAACTGTTACATTTAGCATTAAGTAAGAATTACTTCATGTTTCAGGATAAATTCTACTTACAAATCTGTGGTACCGCCATGGGCGCAGCCATGGCACCGGATGTGGCTAATTTATTTGTCACTGCATTCGAGTTACAGCACATATACCATAACCAGTGGGTTGCTCAGATTAAACACTGGAAACGATATATAGACGATGTGTTCATAATTTGGCAAGGCTCTGTTGAATCCCTTCTAGAGTTTCCCTCGTGGTTAAATAATTTGAATTCATGTCTAAAATTCACAATCAATTATGATCAACATCAAGTGGCATTTCTGGACATTCTTATAACCAGAAGGGCAGACACTGTCATCACCACGCTCTACCAAAATGATAAAGGGAATGGAACAACTCCCCTATGAGGAACGACTAAAAAGGTTAGGACTTTTCAGCTTGGAGAAGAGACGACTGAGGGGGGATATGATAGAGGTGTTTAAAATCATGAGAGGTCTAGAACGGGTAGATGTGAATCGGTTATTTACTCTTTCGGATAGTAGAAAGACTAGGGGGCACTTCATGAAGTTAGCATGGGGCACATTTAAAACTAATCGGAGAAAGTTCTTTTTTACTCAACGCACAATTAAACTCTGGAATTTGTTGCCAGAGAATGTGGTTCGTGCAGTTAGTATAGCTGTGTTTAAAAAAGGATTGGATAAGTTCTTGGAGGAGAAATCCATTACCTGCTATTAAGTTCACTTAGAGAATAGCCACTGCCATTAGCAATGGTTACATGGAATAGACTTAGTTTTTGGGTACTTGCCAGGTTCTTATGGCCTGGATTGGCCACTGTTGGAAACAGGATGCTGGGCTTGATGGACCCTTGGTCTGACCCAGTATGGCATTTTCTTATGTTCTTATGTTCCTCTGTGCCTTTTCCCCTCTATCTGCATTTTCCAGTACCTGTGTACCAATGTAACTATCATCTCTTCTTTGCACATGCACAAACCATACCAACCTTCCCCTCATTGGCTCTGCAGTCTTCACCACCTTCAACCTTTCTTAACTTCTTCATTTCTGAGCTTAACCATCTGTGTCACCCCACCATAGCATCCTCATCTCTGTCATGTTGTCCTTTCTACCAATCTGCTGCAAATACTAATACTGGTCTTACTACTGCCTTGTACATCCTTTTCACTAGACCAGCATTCCTTTTTACTAAGCCATATTAAAAGTTAATACTAATCATCTCTCGCTGCTTTACCTATCTGACCATGGCCCTCACTCCAATATTTCCTTCAAGGCATTCATTTGCATTTATTGTTATTCTTAAGTATATGTATTCCTGAGCTCTCTGCAATTTCTTCTCCAGTTCTCACATATTCCCTCTTTTCACTAAATTTTGCCACCATATATTCTGCTAACCTGCTTCCGCATATCGTACCCATCTTTCTAGATCTGGCTCCATTTCCTCTTTGCTTCTAAACTTAGCACAATTTTGTCAGCAACTAACATGACCAATGGCTGCTCTTTCGAGATATGTTTCATCTGAGTATGGAGTACGTATATCAAAAGAACAGAATTCTGAACTGATCCTTGCCTTAATTCTCACTCAACACCTTGAGATGATTTTTTTGTTGGGCTAATAACAGCTGTTACTCTGAAAAAAAAAATGCTGTTTTATCCAGGATCAAGAGGACTAATAGGATTCTTCACAACAGGGGAATATATGCAGATTGAAACACACTCAACAGATAAGTTTGTGCCATTCAGTTCATGAATTGCTCTGATCACTGGGAAGGTCAATCACACTACAGTTTGGTTCCTTCCATCTCTATTACATCAGCAAATGCATTCTACATCTGATCAAGAACAAGGCAAGCCAGTATAATAAACTAGTCATTCAGATTCCTACTGCTTCCAGTCATATGGAGCTGAGGAATAGGCAAATACAAAAGAGGCCATGGTACAAAAGAGGTCAGTGGCAGAAATTTATTCTCTCAGCTTCTGTCTACCCTGACTTTTTATTTTGGGGTTTGTTTTTCTTTTTGTTAATTTTTCACCTGGCAGTTTTCCTCCTTTTACGTTGGGCTTCCAGCTTGGTTTTAACCAGGACTGGGATCTGGTGATATCAGTCTTCATTTGCAACTACCTGGGATTCCCTCCACAACATTTTATATCTTCTCCCAGCTTACTTTAATCCAGACATGAAAGCAGCAGTCCTTGGCAGGATGTCACCATTGTATGATGATCATAGCTCCCTTCCCCTCCCCCCCCCAAGGGGTTGTAAATATTGTCTTAACGGCATTCCCCCATATTAAATACAATATTATATAAAATGAATATTTCTTTTAAAAAACTCAGTATTCAAAAAAATCTTTCATATAATTTCATAAGACATGTTGAAATAATTTTCAAGCATCCTTCTTAAAAAAAATTGAAAAATATGTTTATTTTTTCATTATAAAGGTAACATACATTTCTGGACACCAAGGTAATGCTCTCTATACACTGCAAACTTCCACAATAATCATTTAATACGTTTTCACAGCTAAAGCCATGGATAACCTGCCATTTTGTTAATTTATTACCAACAACATCATGCAGGACAATTTTCAGAGTGAAGTAGGCAGGTAAAAAGCATTTCGTCCACGTTAATTGGCTGTCTGAAGTCTGCCCTCCCTCAATGCACACGGAGAGGAGGCAATCCTGGGGGGTGTTTCAGTCAGGAGGAATAGTATGGGCATGGGTTGCATTTTCAGATCTTTGTGCGCACTTTTCCAGCAAAAATCAACCCACTGCAAAAGGCAGTGTAAATGTGGTGAGTTTCAAAGTGAAAGCATGCGTGGTCTTTGTTCTAATGTGGATAGAGAAACAGCTACCCCCCTAAAAGTCAATCACTGAGTCAGTCTACAGTGTGGTAAATAGCTACTGTGAGTCATACAGGTCAAATAAATGAAAGGGATTTCTCTGCCCCAAGGGGCCTACAGTCTAGGGCTCAGTACACGGAATGATGCGATTAATTCTGTTGTTGGTGCATGCTAAATGGCATTAATAGTATAACTAAATTTCATCAACTGTGTCCCTTCTGAAATCCCCAGTATCAGATTCACAAGCAAGTTATTGATATATCTAAGCCAAACATGCACAGTGATTGTTTTGGAAAGCTAACTTGCTGAAAACCAACTCAGCACTGACATCCTGATATAGGTGTAGAAATTTTCAAAAGCCCATTCCCTGTAGGTACCCGGATCAGTCCAGGACAGCTGGGTTTTGCCTCCCCTCCAGCAGATGGAGACAGAGAAAATTTTGCGGACTCTGTCCTATACCCCTGAGGTGCCACCTAGAGTCTGCCAGTATTTCTCTGTCTCCAGCAGATGGTGGAGGTGCAGAACCTAGTGTCTGGTGTCAGTGTTTGAGTTTAGTGCTGTTTTTCTGAAGTTTGGTTTGGTGTTCATAAGTTAGTTTCAAGGCAAGAAAGAAAAGGAGTTTTAGGTCAGGATTCCTTTATAAAAAAAAAAAAAAAGAGGAATAGCTGTTTTTAGCCTCCCAGGGTGTTGGCAGGTCCTGGTAGGACCATCCCCCCTGGTACTCAAGACTTGAGAGCAGAGGGTTGGGAACCCTGAAACTGCCCGTGGCTGGGGGTGATACCTGGGGTCCCTGTTCACTCGCCCTCAGTGGGACCACACATGGCAAGGTAAAAAAAAAAAATCAAACAGCTGAGGTATTTATTTCTCATCTCTCACAGGCCTAGCGATCGCTCCTTTCAGACGCCATTTTTGCCGACTAATTTAGAGCCCGGGGTCCGGTTTTCGCCGCGGTTCCTTTTTTGGATACATTTTCAAGCCGGGGATCATGCCTCGTGGTGCAGCCTGCTCGGCATGTGGCAGTGCGCACGTGTGGCTTTCCTGCGCTGGGATTTGCACAGGCTGCCTGTCAGGAGGGGAAGGCCAGTCTCGGGCAGTGATTCAGCACAAGGCTGACAGGGACAGCTCCAGGCTGCGCCAGGAGCCTGAGAGGCCCGATCGGCTGCAACAGGCCTCGGATCCCTTTCTTTTTAGCGCGGGGACTGAGGCCTTGCTGAAGTCCCTTCGGGATCAGGAACAAACATCACTGGGAGAGGGGTGCTCCCCACCACCTCTTTCACCAAGGCCAGCTGCCCCTGGAGGGGGGGCCGAGGCTCTGGAGGATCATGTTGGTTTCTCAGAGGAGAGGCAGGATAAAGACTCCGATGGTCTTCCTCCTTGTTCTCCTCCGAATTTGTAATGATGCTGCACATGGTCTTCAAGGCCCACAAGGCGGCGAAGGGCATGCATAATAAGATGCCATGTCCGCTCTCTGTAACCACGGGAGCTGGGAGGGGCTCCTCCGCGCAAACGCTCCAAATCGGCCGAGGGCAGAGAGGATCCCAAGGCAAAGCACCCTCTCCGGTCTTGTTCCCGTCCGGCGGATACTTGGGATACGGACATGTCCGATGAGTATCAGTCTCCTCCGCAAGCTCCGGGAGAGGGGCTGGATGTGGATCCAGATCCTCAACTTCAGCCAGTCAGGCTGGAGGGCTTACCAATGGTGGAGGGCGATGATCCCAAGGTAGTACGGCTGTTCTGGAAGGATGAACTGGGCCCAATGATATCAGCCATTTTGGATGAGCTTAGTATTGAAGTTCCCCCAGAGGATTCCTGGTTCGGAGTTATGGATCCGGTCATGGTGGGCCTCCAGGGTCCAGCTCGGTCTTTTCCATTTCATATGTCGGTCACGGATCTCTTGTTTAAGGAGTGGGACACTCCAGACCTTGGTTTGAAAGTGGGTAGAGCTATGGACAAATTGTACCCACTTCCGGAGGCGGCTATGGATCTGCTCAAGGTCCCTAAGGTGGATGCCTCAGTATCGGTCACAAAAAAAGACAACCATTCCAGTCACAGGGGCCACTGCACTGAAGGATTTGTAGGACCGCAAGTTGGAGCTACAACTCAAGAAGATTTTTGGGGTTTTGGTTCTAGGGGTCCGGGCTGCTATATGCAGCAGTTTCGCACAATGGGCTTCTCTCCGTTGGGTGCAGGATTGGCAGGCAGAAGCTTCCCTCTCTGACGCAGCAGCGGTGAAAACTAGCTGTCTGGAGGCGGCGGTGGAGTGTACTGTGGATGCCCTGTATGATCTTTTAAAGACTTCGGGCAGGACAATGGTCTCGGCGGTCTCAGCTCGCAGGCTCCTCTGGCTCAGAAACTGGTCAGCAGATGTTTCATCTAAGGTGCAACTGAGGTCTTTACCGTTCAAAGGCAAGCTGCTTTTTGGGCAACAGCTGGAGTACATGATAAAGGTTTTGGAAGAGAACAAGGTCCACAGGTTGCTGGAGGTTAGGCCCAGGTCAAGAGGGTCCTTTCCACAGCGGGCGAGATTTCGGGGAAATCGTCGTTTCTGCTCCTCACGGTCCGCCGGTTCGCATTTTGCCAGGGTACCGGCTGCCAATCTTCTTGGAAACAGTCCTTTTGGGGCCGCCAACCTGCCAGAGATGGAGCTCCGCAGTCCCATGGTGGCTCCAAGGCCGCGCAATGAAGCGAGGCCGGTCCACCCTTCCGTCCCAAGGATTGGGTGAATGTTATCCCTTTTCCAGGAGGAGTGGACCAAATTGACCTCCAACCAGTGAGTCCTAAGCATAATAGAACATGGCTATGCTTTAGATTTTGCTCATCCGATCAAGGAGAATTATATTGTGTCCCCTTGCGCATACCACCAAAAGCGCCGGGCGGTGCGAGACACTCTACAGCATTTACGGGATCTGAGAGCCATAGTTCCAGTGCCTGAAGGGCAGCTAAGGCGAGGGCGCTACTCCATCTTCTTCATGGTACCAAAGAAGGAGGGACCTTCCGTCCCATCCTCGATTTAAAGAGGGTGAATCGTGCCCTGAAGGTGCTCCGGTTTTGAATGGAAATACTTCGCTCCATGATAGCATCAGTGCACAAGGCGAGTTCTTGGCATCTCTGGATCTGACGGAAGCATACCTGCACATACAGATACATTCGGATCGTCAGAAATATCTGTGGTTTGCGATCTTCGGGCGCCATTTTCAATTCTGTGCCCTCCCATTCAGTCTCGCGACAGTGCCCAGAGTCTTCACCAAGGTGATGGTGGTGGTAGCAGCTGCCCTGTGATGGGAGGGGATATTGGTACATCCCTATTTGGATGATTGGCTGATTCGAGCAAAATCAGAAAGCCTTTGCAGAGACGCGGTCGCAAGAGTGCTCTTGATGTTGGACTCGTTGGGGTGGGTAGTCAACCCCAAGAAGAGTCATCTGGTTCCCTCACAGAATTTGGAGTTTCTGGGGGCTCGTTTCAACCCGGCCTTGGGAAAGGTTTTTCTGGCAGAAGAGAGAATTTCGAAGCTCACGTCGCAGGTGGTCATTGCGTTCTCTATCTCGACCCAAGGTCTGGGATTACCTACAAGTCCTGGGTTCAATGGCTTCGACGCTTGATCTGGTACCGTGGGCCTTTGCACATATACATCCTCTTCAATCAGCCTTGCTCTCCCGATGGAATCCCCTCTCACAGAAATTTCATCTTCTTCTGCCCCTGACGGACGAGGCGCGCTCCAGTCTTCCTTGGTGGCTTTCGCTGCACAATTTGTGCAGGGGGGGGGTGGATTTGGAGATTCCCTGTTGGATAGTGGTGACCACGATGCCAGTCTCACTGGCTAGGGAGCTGTTTGTCGAGGGATGGCAGTCCAAGAACAATGGACCAGCACGGAGGCCTCCTGGTCTATCAATCACTTGGAAACCAGAGCGGTTCGGTTAGCATTCCAAGCTCTCCTCCCGGTGGTACAGGGCAGGTCTGTGAGAATACTCTCCGATAATGCGACAACGGTAGCTTGCATCAATCACCAGGGAGGAACCTGGAGCCGCCCGGTGGCAACAGAAGCTTGGCTCTTAATCACCTGGGAGGAGAGGCACCTGTACCCGATAGCGGCCTCTCACATTGCTGGGGTGCACAATGTTCAAGCAGATTTCCTCAGTCACCACCAGTTGGATCTGGAGGAGTGAGAGCTCTCTGACGATGCCTTTCAGCTCCTGTGCATCCCTGGTCCAGGCCTGCCATAGACCTAATGGCGACGTTTCGCAATGCCAAGGCTCTCCGGTTCTACAGCCGTCGGAGGGAGCCAGGGGCAGAAGAGGTAGACGCCCTGGTCCTGCCCTGGCCCAAGGACATTCTGTTGTATGTCTTTCCACCATGGCCACTAATCGGCAAAATTCTACACTCAGGCAGAGTAATTCTCATGGCACCAGGGTGGCCGAGGTGCCCGTGGTTTGCGGACCTCCTGAATCTGCAATGGACGGTCCGCTGCTGTTTTGTGTGTCTGTGACTCTTCTGCGTCAGGGTCCCATTTGTTTCGGAGAGGCAGAGTGCTTTTGTCTAGCGGCATGGCTTTTGAACGGCGTAGGTTGAGGAGTAAGGGTTACTCGCATGGGGTGGTGACCACGCTCTTACATCCCCGTAAAACTTCTACTTCCAGGGCATATGTTTGAGTCTGGGGAGTGTTTCAGCCGGATAGGGCTTCAATCCCAGATGCTCTGGAATTTTTACAGGCAGGCTTAGCCAAGGGGTTGGCGTTCAATTCCCTGCGGATTCAGGAAGCGGCTCTTGGCTGTTTCCACGGAAAGGTGCAGAGAGTTGAGCTAGCCTCTCATCTGGACATGGCTCGTTTTCTGACAGGAGCTAAGCATCTGCGTCCCCCAATCCGGAGTCCTTGCCCCTTGTGGAAGTTGAATTTGGTCCTCCACACCCTTTGTAGTGCTCCCTTCGAGCCACTGAAACAAGTGACCCTGAAGGATCTGACCTTAAAGGTAGTTTTCCTTGTAGCAATTTCTTCCGCGAGATGGGTTTCCGAGCTTCAGGCCTTATCTTGAATGGAGCGTTTCTTATGGATTTCGGAGGCAGGAGTTTCCTTGAGAACGGTTCCCTCTTTTCTCCCGAAAGTTGTGTCCTCGTTTCACTTGAACCAGTCCGTGGAACTCCCTTCCTTTGTGGGTCTAGATTCAGCTACTCCAGAGTCTAGGGAGTTACGCAAGTTGGACGTAAAGAGGGTGCTGTTACGTTACCTGGAAGTTACGAACAGTTTGTCTCTCGGACCATCCCTTCGTTCTGAGGAGTGGACCCAGGAAGGGTCAGAAGGCTTCCAGAGCTACAAACGCTCACTGGTTAAAGGAGATGATTGTTTCGGCATAGCTGTTTCAGGGCTGTCCGATTCCATCTGGTCTTAAGGCACACTCTACTCATAAGAACATAAGAACATGCCATACTGGGTCAGACCAAGGGTCCATCAAGCCCAACATCCTGTTTCCAACAGTGGCCAATCCAGGCCATAAGAACCTGGCAAGTACCCAAAAACTAAGTCTATTCCATGTTACCGTTGCTAGTAATAGCAGTGGCTATTTTCTAAGTCAACTTAATTAATAGCAGGCAATGGACATCTCCTCCAAAAACTTATCCAATCCTTTTTTAAACACAGCTATACTAACTGCACTAACCACATTCTCTGTGATTTTATTCTTTATAACAGTTTCCATGATTTTTCCTGACACTGAAGTCAGGCTCACTGTTCTATAGTTTCCTGGATCACCCCAGAGCCCTTTTTAAATATCAGAGTTACATTGGCCATCTTCCAATCTGCAGGTACAATGGAAGATTTTAATGATAGGTTATAAATTAATTGAAAGAGGTCTGAAATTTCATTTTTTAGTTCTTTTAAAACCCTGGGGTGTACACCATTTGGTCCAGGTGATTTATTACTCTTCAGTTTGTCAATCTTGCCTATCACTTCTTCCAGGTTCACCGTGATCTAGTTCAGTTCATCTGAATCATCACCCTTGAAAACCATCTCCAAAATGGGTATCTCCCCAACATCCTCTTTAGTAAACACCGAAGCAAAGAAACCATTTAATCTTTCCATGATGGCCTTATCTTCCCCTAAGTGCCCCTTTAACCACTCGATCATCTAACGGTCCAACTGACTCCCTCGCAGGATTTCTGCTTCGGATATATTTTAAAAAGTTTTTATTGTGAGTTTTTGCCTCTGTGGCTAACTTCTTTTCATATTCTCTCTTAGCCTGTCTTATTATTGTCTTATATTTAACTTGTCAATGCTTATGCTTTACCCTTTTTTCTTCTGATGGATCTCGATGTGGGTGTAGGCATCCTTGAGATCGAAGGAGCAAATCCAGTCCCCTCTTTGCAGGAGGGGAATCAGGGTGCCCAGAGAGATCAGCTTGAACTTTTCTCTTTTTAGAAATCTGTTCAAGACTCTCAGGTCTAAGATAGGTCGGAGTCCCCCTGTTCTCTTTAGAATCAGGAAATAGCAAGAATAGAATCCTTGCCCATATAGCGAAATGGGTTCGACAGACCTGGCCATTATGAGGGCAGAGATCTCCGTCAAAAGTATTTCCTGATGCAAGGACCAACCCTAAGAGGGGCACAGGGAGAGTCCCTGGGAACGCTCAGAAATTTAAGCTGATATCCTTTTCGAATTATGTCCAGGACCCACTGGTCGGAGGTGATATTGGGCCAGCGGTCCACGAAGAGCCACAGCCAGCCCCCGACTGGAGTGTCCAACTTCGAGTATACAGGCGATTGGCCTATGTTCCCTCACAGCCAGTCAGAACCCCATAGTGGGGCTTGGTTGGGGCGCTGGCGGGGCCCTGGGGTCCGCTGCTTTCTAGGGTGGCCCCTAGTAGGGATGTGAATCGTGTCCTCGATCGTCTTAACGATCGATTTCGGCTGGGAGGGGGAGGGAATCGTATTGTTGCCGTTTGGGGGGGGTAAAATATCGTGAAAAATCGTTAAAAATCGTTAAAAAATCGAAAAATCGAAAAATCGAAAAACCGGCACATTAAAACCCCCTAAAACCCCCCCCCGACCCTTTAAATTAAATCCCCCACCCTCCCGAACCCCCCCCCAAATAACTTAAATAACCTGCGGGTCCAGCGGCGGTCCGGCAGCGGTCCGGAACGGGCTCCTGCTCCTGCATCTTGTCGTCTTCGGCCGGCGCCATTTTCCAAAATGGCGCCGAAAAATGGCGGCGGCCATAGACGAAAAAGATTGGACGGCAGGAGGTCCTTCCGGACCCCCGCTGGACTTTTGGCAAGTCTCGTGGGGGTCAGGAGGCCCCCCACAAGCTGGCCAAAAGTTCCTGGAGGTCCAGCGGGGGTCAGGGAGCGATTTCCCGCCGCGAATCGTTTTCGTACGGAAAATGGCGCCGGCAGGAGATCGACTGCAGGAGGTCGTTCAGCGAGGCGCCGGAACCCTCGCTGAACGACCTCCTGCAGTCGATCTCCTGCCGGCGCCATTTTCCGTACGGAAAATGGCGCCGGCCATACGCGTATGGCCGGCGCCATTTTCCGTACGAAAACGATTCGCGGCGGGAAATCGCTCCCTGACCCCCGCTGGACCTCCAGGAACTTTTGGCCAGCTTGTGGGGGGCCTCCTGACCCCCACGAGACTTGCCAAAAGTCCAGCGGGGGTCCGGAAGGACCTCCTGCCGTCCAATCTTTTTCGTCTATGGCCGCCGCCATTTTTCGGCGCCATTTTGGAAAATGGCGCTGGCCGAAGACGACAAGATGCAGGAGCAGGAGCCCGTTCCGGACCGCTGCCGTTCCGGACCGCCGCTGGACCCGCAGGTTATTTAATTTATTTGGGGGGGGTTCGGGAGGGTGGGGGATTTAATTTAAAGGGTCGGGGGTGGGTTTTAGGGGGTTTTAGTGTGCCGGCTCATGATTCTAACGATTTATAACGATAAATCGTTAGAATCTGTATTGTATTGTGTTCCATAACGGTTTAAGACGATATTAAAATTATCGGACGATAATTTTAATCGTCCTAAAACGATTCACATCCCTAGCCCCTAGAGTTCTAATGTTGAGAACGGCCAGGAGAGGCAGGAGGATAATATTTCCTCTGGTGATAAAAGGACCTTCGTGAACTCTGCTGCGTGGATTTTCTGGCAGAAGATGATGGGTCCGAAGTACTGGCCAAAAGATGTTGAAGGGTCTTATGGTGATCTTTCAACTGAGGCACAGCATCCCGCACTTTATCACCAAAAAGGTTCTCGCCAGTACATGGCAGGTCTGCAAGCTTCTCCTGGACCTCCGGCCGGAGATCGGAGGCTTGAAGCCAAGCATCCTGCGAGCACAAATGCCCACTGCCGCCACCCTAGCCAATGTTTTGAACATGTTGTAGCTGGAGCATATTTCGTGTTTGCCAGATTATAAGCCTTGCTGGACAAGTGCCAAGAAGGCATCCTGTTGCTGTTGAGGCAAATGCTCAGATAACTCCTGGACCTCCTTCCAGAGGTTCCGAGAATACTGTATCATGTACAGTTGGTAGGAAGCAATATGGGCAATTAAAATGGTGCCCTGGAATACCTTCCTATCCAATTCATCCAATGCTCTGTGCTCTTGACCCGGAGGGGCTGAGGCATGGGTGCGGGAATGCTTGGCCTTTTTAAGGGCCAATTGAACCACTACTGACTGATGTGGGAGTTGGCGCCTCTCGAATCCAAAGGCGTGTTGAACCCACTAGACCACATCAGCCATCCGGTTAACCTGAGGTACGGATATAGAGTGTTCTCAAATCCTAAGGAGCAATTTGTTAAAGATGTCATGGACTGGAACAGCCACCACCTCCTTGGGAGCATTAACAAATTGGAGCACCTCCAGCATCTTGTGCTTAGCATCCTCTTCCATCAGAAGCCAAAATGGAATGGCCTTTGCTATGGAACGGACAAAGCCTGCAAACATCAGATCCTCAGGCGGAGACCAGCTCCATTCCACTGGAAGGGATGGGCCTGAAGGAAGATCCCCAGAGTCATCTGAGGAAGACTCAGAGGTATCATCTCCCCACAGGTCATCCTTATAAGCAATGAAAATTCTAATAAGAGGAATTGATTTATACTCTGCAGTTTCTGCTAGCTGCATTGTACAAATCAACCCCTTTTCATTACTTATAAGGTCTAAAATTCTTTAATGATATCAATTTTTCAATGGATACCTCTGAATGTGTCCATAACACCACCCCCCTTACCCCAACCCACCTCCCAAAAACTCACCCTGAATCAAAGTGCCCCCTTACAATGGTCCATGTATAGAGTATCAGACTGAGCCTTATAAAGAATTTCCCTCTCTCTCGATCCTGACTCTTATGCCTACTGAGGAGCTATAGCAAAGTGGCGCACATAACATATGCTCACCGGCTGAGGAAAATTAGGAGTTACGCGCATCAGTGCTGGCCCCGCCTATGGAACACCCATTCCCTGCCCCTTTTCCGCCTTTTTCTGGGTGCGCATACATCGATGTATGCGCGCCCTTCCTGGCTATTTAAAATTCACGTAGCTCCCATGCAGCCTACTTACACACGTATGTGGCTGGTTTTGTGCGCGCAAGACTTTTAAAATCTACTTCTTAATGTTTAACATATTTTTGGTACAGTTGGGGCAATTAGTTCGAGATGCTAGGTTTAATACATTTATCTATGCTGATGATGTGCAGATATTGGCACACTAAGCAAAGATGTGGAAGAAGATATTTTGCCCATAAATCTCTGAATCAATTAGCTCAGTGGTTGAAGCATGATAATTTGATCATGAATATTAGCAAAACTGGTTAGGAACAGAAGGCGTTCAAAAAGGATTGAAATTGAATGATGGTGATCCTGATAATGAAAAAATAAGTAGGGATGTGAATCGTTTTTTGACGATTTAAAATATCGTCCGATATTTTTTAAATCGTCAAAAATCATTAAAGAGTGCGATACAATAGAAATTCCCCCGATTTATCATGAAAAATCGTTAATCGGGTTTGTGTCCACTAACGGGAGTTATTTGGGGGGGGGCGGGAAAACCGGCACACCAAAACAACCCCTAAACCCACTCCGACCCTTTAAAACTAATCCCTTACCTTCCCCCCCCCCCCCCAAACCCCCCCAAAATGTTTTAAAATCACCTGGTGGTCCAGGGGAAGCCCCGGGACTGATCGCTCGCTCTCGGGCCGTCGGCTGCCACTAATAAAAATGGCGCCGATGGCCGGATAAAAAAACAAAACCCCACCCCAACCCTTTAAACTGACCCCTTAGCCTCCCCCACCCTCCCGACCCCCCCCCCAAAATGTTTTAAAATTACCTGGTGGTCCAGTGGGGGCGCCGGGAGCGATCTCCCACTCTTGGGCCGTCAGCTGCCACTAATAAAAATGGCGCCGATGGCCCTTTGCCCTTACCATGTGAGAGGGTATCCGTGCCATTGGCCGGCCCCTGTCACATGGTAGGAGCACAGGATGGCCGGCGCCATCCAGTATAATGCAATGTGAATGACCTTTAATATGTCAGTTTAAGTGAACTTATGGAGTGTTATTTTTTAATCTCCCTTGTCAGGTCTACTACAAGGAATGTTATTCTGTGAATCTCCCTATTGGGATAACCATCTAATGTTAAGATATTGACGATTTGACATGGTTTCTATGAAACCTAAACACATGTGAGTGTGTTTTGTTTGTTTTTGTTTTTATTATGTATGTATATTTTGTATATAGGCTAGGCCTTTTAGTGACAGGCGATTAATAAATTTTATTAAATGAAATGAAATGAAAATGAAAGATCTTCAGCAAGGCTGTCATTGAGCCTACATTGGCTCTCAGTGAAGATGTATTGTAAATTTAAAATTTTATTGCTTGCATTTAAGTCCTTGCTTGACCCATGTCCTTCACATTTAAAAGAAAAATTAAAATGGTATGAGGCAGGTATGAATCTGTGCTCAACAAAATTAACTTCCTCGAGCTCCTAAGTATCAAGGCTTCTCGCCTGATGTCATTACAAGACAGGTCATTTACAGTAGGGATTCCTACTCTTTGGAACTCCCTCCCTTTGAATCTGAAGGAAGAAAAGGAAATTTTGAAGTTCCATAAGAACTTAAAAACCTGGCTCATGACTGGCCTTTAGTGATCAGTGATTATATGAAGTTAGTATGGAATCTTCTTTCTTGAAATTCAAAGGAAGAAATGGAAATTCTGAAGTTCCTTAAGAAACTAAGAACTTGGCTCATGACAGTGATGGGCAGTGACTCAGTAGGCAGTGATTGTATTATTATTTTATGATCGATGTATTTTATATGATTGTTTTATTTTGTTGTAAATTGTTTTGGAAAATTTTTATCTGGAAAGTGATTAAAGCTCAGTTGCTTACCTGTAACAGGTGTTCTCCTAGGACAGCAGGATGTTAGTCCTCACAGATGGATGACATCATCAGATGGAGTCCGGCATGGAAAACTTTTGTCAAAGTTTCCAGAAGCTTTGACTGGCACACTGAACATGCCCAGCATGCCACTATCCGCGAGGTCCCCCTTCACTCTCGTAACATAGAAAAAATATGAGCGAAAAAATAAAATAGCAAAACACATGATGACCCAACTCCATTGGGTGGCAGGTGGGTTTCCTGAGGACTAACATCCTGCTGTCCTAGGAGAACACCTGTTACAGGTAAGCAACTGTGCTTTCTCCTAGTACAAGTAGGATGGTAGTCCTCACAAATGGGAGAATACCAAGCTCCAGGCTGCTCCTGGCAACAACTAAGACCAAAGTTACCGATCAAGGTGCCAACGGACACAACAACGGTAGTGCTGTTGGTCAACTGGGGGACAGCCTGATTAAGTAGGAAGAGTTGGGTCTAAACCTGGAAGAGATTGCGGAGGACAGATTGTCTGAAGGCACTGTCTTGTCATCCATCCTTGTGCAAATAGTATTGGGCAGTGAACATGTGCAGAGAACTCCACATCACTGCTCGGCAAATGTTGGCAACGGAGACTGCCCGCAGGTGGGCTACCAACACCGCCATGGCCCTCACAGAGTGAGCTTTGATTCGGCTTCCAAGCTTATGCATTGCAGAAGGCAATGCAGTCCACCAGCCAATCAGATAGAGTGTTTACCCACCGCAACTCCCAGCCTGTTGTTGTAGAAGGATACAAAGAGCTG
Organism: Rhinatrema bivittatum; assembly: GCF_901001135.1. Lineage (NCBI taxonomy): Eukaryota > Metazoa > Chordata > Amphibia > Gymnophiona > Rhinatrematidae > Rhinatrema > Rhinatrema bivittatum. The sequence continues at coordinate 57,148,538 of NC_042623.1, forward strand.
AGTGGATTGGCTGTAAGCTGTTGTGCATTCCAAATAGAAAGCCAAAGCCCTGTTGCAATCCAAATTATGAAGAGCCCGTTCCCCAGATAGGAATGAGGCCTCAGAAAAAAGGTGGGCAAAACAATGGACTGATTGATGTGAAAGTCAGTCACTCAGTACCTTAGATAAGAACTGGGGTGCGTACACAGGACCACACGATCATGAAAAATCTTTGTGTATGGCAGGCCCATGACCAAGGCCTGAAGCTCACTGACTATATGAGCCGAAGTGATCATCACTAGGAATATAACCTTCCAGGTGAGGAACTTCGGGTTGCAGGAGCTCAGAGGCTCGAAGGGAGGAGACAGGAGCTGTGCTAGGACAATGTAGAGATCCCAGGACAAAACAGGATGCCGAAGAAGGGGCTTCGGCTGAATCAGACCCCTCATAAAGCAACCCATACCGAGATGGGAGTGCCAGTGACACCCCAATGGTACTCACTAATGGCACTGAGATGAACCCTGATTGAGGTGGTCTGAAGCCCAGATTCGGAAAGGTGCAACAAATAGTCCAAAAACTTGGGGAGAGGGCATGAGAATGGATCTAAGCCATGCCCCTCACACCAGGTGGAGAACCTCTTCCATTTTAATCTGTAAGACTTCCTGGTGGAAGGCTTTCTAGAAGCCACCAGCACCTGGTAGACGTCTTCCAAGAGGTGCAGGAGTTGAAGGACTAGGCATTCAACATCCACGCCTTCAAGGCCAATGCCCAGAGGTTCGGATGGTTCAACACACCCTGGTTCTGAGTGATCAAATCAAGCGTGGTCCTCAACCTGATGGGATCCCTGATTGACAGATCCAAAAGAAGAGTGAACCAGACCTGCCGGGGCCAGAAGGGCACCACAAGTATCATGGTCCCCCAGTCCTATTGAAATTTCAAAAAGTCAAATGGAGCGGGAGAGGAGGATGCTCATACAGGAGGCCCTTTCCCCAGTAAAGGGAGAAGGCGACGGAGGCCAGATGATCGTCCTGTGTGAACCGGGAGCAAAAATTGCTCACATTGCAGTTGTATAGGGAGGCAAAAAGGTCTACATCCGGGGTTCCCCACCGGTGGAAAATCCGGGCCGTCACCATCGGATTCAGGGACCACTCGTGTGGCTGAAAAGAGCGGCTTAGATGGTCCACCAGCACATTCATAGTCCCGAAAAGGTACGTCACCTGCAGCAACATCCCCTGCAACAGGGCCAGGGACCAGAGCTGTACTGCCTCCTGACATAGGAGGAACGACCCTCCTTGTTTCTTGATATACCACATTATGACTTGGTTGTCAATCCAAATCAAGACTTCCTTGTGTGACATCCGGTCCTGGAATGCCCAGCGGCTGTAATGAATCGCCCGAAGTTCTAAGAAGTTTATCTGGCAGAGAGCTTCCTGAGCAGTCCAATAAACTTGTGTGTGGAGGCCATCCATATGGGCTCCCTAGCCCTGAGGAGAGGTATTAGTAGTAAGGACTACTTAGAGCAGGGTGCCTTGGAAGGGGATCCCCTGCTCCAAATTGGAGAGACTCTTCTACCAGGATAGAGAGATTTTCAGAGGCAGTGTGATGGAGACACGGGCCTCGAGGTCCTGCCATTGGGACCACAACATCCATTGCACCCTGCGCATGCAAAGGCGGGCAAGCGGAGTAACATGGATTGAGGCCACCATGTGGCTCAACAAGCGAAGCAAAAGCCAGGCACTTACATTCTGACTGCTGCGCACGAAAGTTGCCAATGAAGCAAGGGCAAGGGCCCTATCGTATGGCAAGAACACTTTTGCCTGTCCAGTGTGCAGCCTAGCTTCTATGAAGTACAGCCAGGGAGAAGGGCAAAGGTGAGATTTTGGGTAGTTGATTACAAAACCCAAGGACTGCAGCATCTGCATCGTCAGGGTTAAAGCATCCACTGCCCCCATGCATGAGTCACTTTTGCCCAACCAGTCATCCAGGTATGGGAAGACTTGCACCACACAGCGCCTGAGATCAGCGGCCACCACTGCTAGGCACTTGGTGAAGACACGAGGGGCTGAGGCCAAACTAAAAGGCAGTACGCTTTACTGGTAGTGAGCCTTCCCCACTACAAAGTGCAGATACTTTCTGTGCCCTGGAAAGATGGCAATGTGGGCGTAGGTGTCCTTGAGATCTTTTGAGGAGGGGAATCAGAGTGCCCAGAGAAACCATCTTGAACTTTTCTCTTGCGAGAAATGTGTTCAATGCCCTGAGGTCAAGAATGGGGCATAAACCCCCAGTCCTCTTTGGTATGAGGAAATATCTTGAATAGAACCCCTGGCCCTGCTAAGGGTGAGGAACAGGCTCTACTGCTCCTGCCGTGAGAAAGGCAAATAGTTCTGTCCAAAGTATGACCTGCTGGGCGGATAAACCCCACGATGGACATGGGGGAACGTTCTCTGGAATCCTTCTGAAATTGAGACAGTACCCCTGATGAACTATGGTAAGGATCCATTGGTCCAAAGTGATGGTTCCCCAGTGGTGGGCAAAGTAAAGAAGCCGGCTTCCCACTGGGGGATCCACACCGGAGGTACATCTTGCTGACCATGCTCCTTCACCGCCAGTCAAAAGCCAGTAGTCTGGGCTTGTTGAGGAGCCAGCTGGGGCCTAGGTGCATGCTGTTGACAGGAACGGCCCCTGTGTCTCAGCATCCAGACCCAACAGGTTGTGTGAGTCCGAGAGGCAGGGGGGTAATATTTCCGCTGCTGGTAAAAGGACTTCCTGGAACCTGGCCTGGAAGATTTCCTGGCAGAGGAGGGTGGGTCTGAAGCATTAACAGAGAATTGTTGGAGGGTTTTGTGGTCATCCTTTAACTAAGCTACCGCATCTCTGACCTTATCCCCAAAAAGGTTATCACCCATACATGGGAGGTCAGCCAGCTTCTCCTGTACCTCTCGACTGAGGTTGGATGCCCGAAGCCAGGCCATTCTATGGGCGCCAATGCCCATGGCAGCTACCCGGGCTGCTGTCTCAAAAACATCATAGGTGGACCTAACGTCATGTTTCTCGGCCTCCAGACCCAGCTGGACAATGGCAGAAAACAACTCCTGTTGCTGCTGGGGCAGGCTTTCTGCGAGTTCCTGGACCTGTTTCCACAGGTTTCGGTTGTACTGGGTCATGTACACTTGGTAGGAGGCGATACGGGCGATAAGCATAGCACCCTGAAAAACCTTCCAACCCAAAGCATCCAATTCCCTGTGCTCCCGCCCCGGGGTGGGGGGTGGGGGGCAGAGGCATGGGTGTGAGAGAGCTTGGCCTTTTTGAGAGCAGACTCCACAATCACAGACTGGTGAGGGAGATGCCTCCTCTCAAACCCCAATGCTTGCTGCACCGGATAGGTGGCATCGGCCTTCCTATTCACTGGAGAGATGGAGATCGGGTGTTCCCACATTCGAAGGAAAAGCTCCTTAAAGATGTCATGAATGGGAACAGCCACTATGTCCTTAGGAGCATCGACAAATTGGAGTACCTCCAATATGTTATGTCACACATCCTCCTCCATGAGAAGCTGGAAGGGGATAGCTTCAGCCATGGCCCTAATGAACCCCGCAAAGGAGATGTCCTCCGAGGGGGACCAATGCCTTTCCTGCAGTGGGGAAGGCTCTGAAAGGAGGTCATTTGAGATTTTGGACAAAGACTCTGAAGAGTCGTCTCCCCACAAGTCATAAGGGCCTTCTTCCTCACTGAGGCCATCCCTGTGTGGGTAATGCCTGAGGAAATACCTGGCCTTAGGCTCCGAGGGTCTCAAAGGCACCAAGGGAACCGTGAGAATAGAGGGCTGCAGAAGGCCAGAGGGCCCAGGTAAAGGCTCGGGGAACCGAGGCTTCGGAGCCGCGGCACCAGCCGCATCTTTCTCCTCAGAAGACCCAATGATGGGGATCACTCCTGATGGAGGCATTGGTGGCCAGTTATGTTGGGAGGGAGCCGAGGAGGACATCTAGATATCTAGACTCTAGACTCGAGCAGGGGTGCTAAGATATATAGTGGAGGCTCCAGCACCGGCATAGGGACTGGTGGCAGGAGCGGCTCAGTGCTCCGCAGAGCTCAAAGCACCGCTCTCTGCACCCTGTGGTCCACATCCTCCTGAAAATCTGGTGAGGCCAGGCTCAGGAAGGGGAATGAGGCATCACTGGTGTCGGTGGGGAACACCTGGGACTCCCGGGTTTATCGGAGAATGGGGCTTCCGTACCATGGGATCACTTCGGTGGTGATGTGGCAGTCGCCGGCACTGCACCAGAACTGGAGCCAAGTGTCAATGGCAACTGGATAGTTTAGCAGAGACTAAATTATATACAAGGAGAAGAGGTGCAGCTGCTGTGTTGGATATGTTGATGGCGAGGTGCATTAATTTAAGTCCGGGAAAGCTTGCATAAACAGCCAAGTCTTGAGTCTTTTTCTAAAGGTTAGGAGGCAAGGCTCCTGTCTGAGATCGGGAGGGATGGAGTTCCATAACAGTGGGCCAGCTGTGGAGAGGGCTCGATCTCTTAAGGTAATGTGACTAGTGGTTTTAGTAGGGGGTACATGGAGGGATCCTCTGTATGTGTCTCTGGTAGGTCTTGTGGAATTGTGTAAGCGGAGAGGACATTGTAGGTCAATTGTGGTGTGTTGGATGATTTTGTATATCAAGGATATGGATTTGTAGATGATTCTGAAGTGAATTGGTAACCAATGAAGGTCTTTTAGAATTGGGGAAATATGGTCTCTTTTCCTGGTGTTTGTTAGTAAACGAGCTGCTGTGTTTTGTACCATTTGGAGCGGTTTGGTGTAGTAGGAAGGGAGGCCAAGTAGGATAGCGTAACAGTAATCTAACTTTGAGAAAATAATTGCTTGGAGGATCGTTCTGAAATCTTGGGCGTGGAAGAGAGGTCTTATCCTTTTTAAAACTTGGAGTTTGTGGAAGCAGTCTTTGGTCGTTCTGTTGATGGAGGCTTTGAAGTTCAGCCTGTTGTCAATTATCACTCCTAAATCTCTCACTTGTGTGGTTGGTGGGTTGGTTGGATGAGAAGCGGTGAGATTGCTGTTCTCTGGAGATATGAGTAGTATTTCGGTCTTGGAGGAGTTTAGTACTAGATTTAGGTTATTGAGGAGACGTTTAATTTCTTGGTGGCAGGATTCCCAGTAGTCGAGGGTTTTCGAGTATGAGCCTTTGATGGGGATCAGGATCTGGATATCGTCTGTGTAGAGAAAGTGTTTTAGGTTGAGGTTGGTGAGGAGTTGGCAAAGTGGTAGAAGGTAGATGTTAAAGAGTGTCGGGATAGAGATTAGTATGTTTAAATGAGTATGTTGATTTGTGTGTTTTTATGCTTCAGTGTTTAGGTTGTATTTTGAATTAATGTGATTTTAGGAATTTTATGCTTGCAATTTCCATGGAACAGATTTATTTTTGGAATATATACATGCATAAACAAATAAATAAGTAAAGGGTACTGTAAAAACTGTCTATCTGCTCAGTCATCCAGTCCCTCACCAAAAGAAAATTGCAAAACCACAAAATGGGAACATACAGCTTGACTATAGGATCCATACACTTTTCTTACCTTTACTGATGCAGCTTCAAAAACAGCTAGATTCCCATCTGCTGTCCCCACCAGAACAAAATTCTTCTCTTTGCTGAAATAAATCACCAAAGGACATGCTTTTCAAATACAAAAATTTCTACAAATGTCATTCTCTTTAGGTAATAAACTACATTTTATTAACAGGGAATGTGCACATAGAAATTTTAACAAGGTATAAAAGTAAAACTTTGTTACCACCAGGGCCACTGCAAGAATATTTGGCACTCTAAGCAAAACTTTGGTCAAACACCCATGACCCCTAACTTACCTATTAACAACAGCGCCAGCACAGTGTTCCTTTTGGCAGTATTGGCTTTCCCCCTCTGGGGCTCATACTGGCGGGATTTTGCATTCCAAAAATTTTGACACTCTAGGCGACCGCCTAGTCTGCCTAATGAAAGCACCAGCCCTGGCCCCTGTGACACCATGGATCTCAAACTGTTCTGTTTGGGGCATCAAAATACTATGTGCATGGATCCTGCTTTTTCAATCTTTTACTTCTTCCAAACACCCTTCTGTCCACAGCACTCCAAGGAAAGACTGCCAAGCCCTTAAACAGTAAGTCATTGCCTCATCTGGCTAAAATAAATGACACAGTGAGGTCCATATTCAAAAGAATTTAGCTGGATAATAAGTTAGCCAGTTAGAATTTAGCTGGATTAAGTTAGAGCCGTTCTGGGGGCATAACTGATGGTAGTTGAGTTAGCTGGATAAGTTATCTGGTTAACTCCGGCTAAGTCTGGTTGGGCCAAAGAGCTGGCCTAAAATTAGCAAGATAAAGTGCTATATTCAATAATACGGCTGCACTATTGAATATACCTCCAAAATTAGTCGGGTTAGCTAATCCAGCTAACTTTGCTACCCAGACAGGGACTGAATATGGACCTCGGAATGTCGCTCTTCAAAGGAACGCACATGCAGAAGACCGTCAACCCTCTAACCTCTTCCTGGAATGAGAGCCGCAGTACAAACAGGTGACAGAATCCGACATCTTCTGAAGATGATGCGTAGATTTCATATCTTCGGCATTCACAGCCAGCAGAAGACCTGACTGGGTGCCTGCCAAAACCCAGTTTTCCCTTTCTTCCGGAAGCGACACAAGTGCAAGACACAGGATCCTACTGTAGTGTCTACAACAAGCTAGGAAACAAACAAAATCAGCAAAAGGAAGACAAGCTTTATTCGTTGTATGATGAAGATGTGTAAGACGCACTTATTTTTATTTATATTTCGTCTGTTCTGACACTTCAAAGAAGATTTGTAATTGTACATCAACTTCTCTTAAATTATTTCAAAGAATAAATAGTCGGTACAGAATCCCACTATATAGTATTTATACAAGTGATTTATTGACCGTCATAACATCCTGGGGTCTCTTTGGGCATCTCTGTTCTTTGTTAAGCCGCTATTGGGATCATCTTTAATCATAGGTCATGAATTCACTTGTATTCAAGTCACTTTTTGTTCATTTTTTGTTTTTTACCAATTTTTCTCATTTTTCATTGAAATAAAATTTGCATGCCATTTTTAGAATGAATGAATTAATTCAAAAGTACTTCCCTTCCGGGGAGGGTGCTGCCCTTCCGATGATAACAGAGTACATAAGAACATAAAAACATAAGAAATTGCCATGCTGGGTCAGACCAAGGGTCCATCAAGCCCAGCATACTGTTTCCAACAGAGGCCAAAACCAGGCCACAAGAACCTGGCAATTACCCAAAAACTAAGAAGATCCCATGCTACTGATGCAATTAATAGCAGTGGCTATTCCCTAAGTAAACTTGATTAATAGCAATTAATGGACTTCTCCTCCAAGAATTTATCCAAACCTTTTTTGAACCCAGCTACACTAACTGCACTAACCACATCCTCTAGCAACAAATTCCAGAGCTTTATTGTGCGTTGAGTGAAAAAGAATTTTCTCCGATTAGTCTTAAATTTGTTACTTGCTAACTTCATGGAATGCCCCCTAGTCCTTCTATTATCAATCTCCTGCATGCATTGTACACATGCACTCTCTCGCGCATGCAATCACACACATTCTTTCCACATGCAAGCACAAATATGCTTTTTCTATCCCCCACATGCACACAACATGCTCTCTCTCACACATGCAAACTCACACATGTTCTCTGTCCCACATGCAATCACACACACACGCTTTCTCTTTGACATGCAATCTCATACACATAGGCTCCCAGGCAGATATCTACCCACCCACACTGGCTCACAACATCCACACAGGCTCACACACATATACTCTCAGGGGTTGGGCCTCTTCCTTCAGCTGCCAGTGGGATGGGGTTCTCCTTCTCTCTCTCTCTTTGGCCGCTGTAGAATAATCTTTTGATGCATCTTATGGAAATGTTGATTATGTAAATTTGTAAATTGTTATTATATATTATTTGTTAACACAGTTCCTATATTTTCTCTCTCCCATTACATTTGACTACCTTTGTTCTTCCTGCTACTTGTGCGCTTGCTTTCACCTGGCCCCCATCTTCTCCTTTTTCCAATCCTGCTCCCCTTCCCCCTCCCTGTTATTTGTAATTTCTCCTTCACTTCTACAAAGTTGATTGTAAACCGGCATGATATGTCCTATGAATGCCGGTATATTTAAAAGCATTTAAATAAATAAATAAATAAATAAATAAATAAATAAATAAATCTGTGGCAGCACTGCCACCGATGGCACATATGCCATAGATTGCTGACCCTTGAACCAGAGGGTCACTCTTTTGGCACAATATGTCCTTGCCTTCTCAATTCAATGCATTTTATTAAGGGCAGTGGGCTATATACAGAATATTTCTTTAATATAAATCTTTGATTCTTTTGGCTGTCCACATTTAGGGACTGATTTTCAAAAACATTTATTTTGTAAAACTGGTTTTACCTGTGTAAATGCACTTTACTCGTCTAAGTGTGCTTTTGAAAATTGCTACAATACATGTCATTGAATTGTCCATAGGATTTACCCGTGTAAGTGCACTTTACGTGCGTAATTGGCTTTTGAAAATTGCTACATTTATTTATAGAAGTCCTTTGAAAATTCACCTATTATTTAAATAGGCACGTCATACTAGGATTTGTAAAATATTTAAATTTCTAAAAATCTGCAATATATATATATTTTTTTTTTTATTTTATTTTTTTTTTTTTTACAGTAGTCTCTTTAACTCTTTTGAGATTCCAGGCATTCAGAACTTGTCCCAACTGGTGCCATATGCTTTCCATCATTGCTAGCAGAGGATTTTTCACCATGTTTAATCCCTCTTCCCATTTAGTCCAGTCCTTGTGGTGACCATTCTCTGACTAATAGGCACGAACTTTGGCTCCCTCCGGAATAAAGCATATCTAAAGCCAGCCAGTAGGTGTCACTCATAAAGTGGGCTCTCTTCTGAGGGCTTTGAACACCACCTCTGTAGCATCCCCAACCCTGCTGGCCAAGAAGCAGGAGCATGCTCAAAAAGCAAACCCAGATTTCCCATATGACAGCCAGCAACAGAGCCATTAGACTAGTCTTATGTTTGCATTTTTTCAGGGATTTTCAATCTTTTTTTTAATAAATCTTTTCCTACCAGTTTTTATTTACATTTCTCGACCACCCATCAAACCTTCAAAAGGTCACCCAGGGTGGTGTACAACAGAAGATCAACCCTGTCTAGCCATTTACAACAACATTCTAAATAGCACAAATATAGCTGAAGAGCCTTGAAAAGCCTTGAGCTGCTGTCAATCAGTGACGTGCTCTATAGCAGGTCTAACTTCTGATTAACTTAACTGGATGTTACCCAGGTAGAGAATCCATCAAGCTAGGTTGAGAGAACCTTGCCCAAATCTCATCTTGGAGTGAGTTTCCTCACTCCGAAGGCCATCAAATCTTCACAAGAGACCACTGTTCTGTTCGTAGGTGTCACGTAGAATGTCAAAGTGGCCCCTAACCCCGTACACTCTTACCTAAACCCCACCTCGAGTTACTAGGTGGGCCTACCATAGGGATACAAATACCTACCTATGGGCCATGATATTATGGCCAGGCTCGCTTGCTCGTCACAGCAGCTATCGCGCAGCCTAATGCATTTGAAAGAGGTGTAGTTAAATTGACATTATGGCTGCACGATAGCTCTTCACAGGCAGTCTAACCCAGCCCTCTCTGCCCCTAACTCCTCCTATTTTTGGAATTTGCATCGCAGCATACGATATGGTGCGATCGCATGCGAAAACACCTTATCGCATTTTGAAAAATGACCCCCTAAGTTTGTACCTGAGGCAATGGAGGGTAAAGTGATTTGCCCAAGGTCACAAGGAGTGACAGTGGGACTCAAACCCTGGTCTCCTGGTTTGTGACCCACTAGGCTATTCCTCCTCCCTGATTCATATTCAGGGAATATGGCAGGGGCAGCGATGGTAGAAGGATCACCTTCCATCCTGCCCTGGACTTGAGCATGTCGGCTCCGGCCCCTTCAGATAATTAACTTCTGCAGTTTGAGCCACATGGGTTAGGGGGGTTTTGTTTGGTTTTTTTGAATACTTTCAGAGAAAATCATGCTAGAAATGTCTTTTTGAAACTGGGATGTGACACTGAACCGCATAGAATAGCACCTAACACCAATGTCATTTTTTCATAACTGGTTTCCTGTTAACATCTTCCTCCTTACCCCATACATATAGTTGAGATATGTCTCCCCTTCTTCTTGTTTTGCTCAATGAGATTTCTGCCTACCCTGACTACGGGTAGCTCCACTGAAAGATCTGCATTTTCATTTATTTTTATTTTTTATTTTTTTAATTCTCTCCACCACTGTGCTAGCTTTAGATTTCCCTTTAAGACAAGAAGACCCATTCCCTGTACGTACCCGAATCATTCCAGACCATGGGTTATGCCTCCCTTCCAGCAGGTGGAGACGGAGAAAAGCCTGAAAGGCACCCATAGTTAAGCTGGTGTACATCCTGCATCCCTTCAATATTTCTCTGTCTCCAGCAGATGGAGGTCATGCAAACCCTGCAGTCTTGCCATGTTTCTGGGGTGTAGGCTATCCCTTAAAAGTAACTAAGAGTGAACTAGCTATAAGTTGTGAATCAAGCAAGTTAAAAAAAAAAAGAAGAAGACGACAGAAAAAAGTTCTTCTGCAGAGTTCCCTATCCTCTCAGGGGGTTGTTAGATCCTGTGGGGTCATCCTCTTGGGTGGCAGGTTATTGGAACTGGGGATGGTAACCCCACGGGGCTCCAGACAGATAAGGAGTAGGGGAAGAGATTACTGGTGGTCCAGTCCCTCTCTTACCTTGTGCTGTTCCTGAGCATTGTATGTAAAAAAAAAAATCCCCAAATTTTCTTTTTTGGTCTGCTGCAATCCAGGACCCCTCCCCATCGGAATCACCACGTTTTTGACGAATTTTGCCACGGTTTTCGGGCCATTCCCCCCCCTCCCCAACGATGCCATGGCCATCTGTATGTGTGGCATGTGGAGAACCAGCTGTGCAGTTTTCCAGGGCTGGTGTTTGCTCCTGCTGCCTCCCTGGAGGGGAAGGCAGTTATTTTACAGGGTTTGCAGCAGCAACCAAGCCTCGAGGGGCTTCAAATCGATCTGCTCCAAGGGAGCTTCAGGCTGATCCTTTCTCCCTCAGTGCAGGGATGGCGGCCATCTTAAGCACATTTTCTACAGCTCAGGCAAATGCTTTGGGGGAGGGGGAGCTTCCCCCAGCACTGTCTCTGGTCCCTGCTAATCCTGATGATACTTTAGATCAGGACCAGGATTTTTTGCAGGAGGATCCTTTTTTCCCAGTGGGACAGGATGTGGATTCTGATTCTTTTTCTTTAGATTTTGTCCTCCTTATGCATAAAGCATTTTTGGTTTCCAGGTCTCTGCAAGGTGGTGTTTTGCCTGTGAGACTTGTGCAGGGTCTGCCTCCAAAGGTAGCCAAGTGCACGAATGTGCCCGCGCCTCTACGGGTCACAAAGTTAAAAGGCGCTGTGGCTTCAGGAGGCTCAGCCGCTCCAGTGGTGCTGGGCAGTGCGGCTGCAGTTCCAGGGGCCTCTCCTCCCCCCCCTGAGGGGGGGGGGGGTGGATGATGAGCCAGAGAAACAGACCCCCTTGGATGACAATGACCCTCAGGTGGTATATCTGTTCCACAGATAGGAATTAGAACCTCTCATTCCGGCAGTTCTTTCTGAGCTTGGGGTGGAGCTTTCCCCGCATGCTCCACTGCAGGACTCTGTGGATCCAGTCCTGGCAGGATTCTGAATGCCAACCCAGGCTTTTACCATCATCAGTTGCTGCTTCAGCAGCTGATGACCAGGGAGTGGGATGCTCCGGATGCTGGTTTGCAGGTTGGTCAAGCTATGGATAAGCTTTACCCGCCAGTGGATGAATTCCTGGAACTCCTACGGTCCCCCTAAGGTAGACGCTTCAGTTTCGGCTGTTGTCAAGTGGACTACTATTCCAGTCGCAGGCTCGTCGGCTCTCAAGGACCTTCAGGACTGCAAGCTGGAAGTACTGCTTAAACACATTTTTGAGGTGTCGGCCCTGGCAGCGGTGTGTAGCAGCTATATGCTGCGTGCGAGCCTGCACTGGGTACAGCAATTACTGATGTCCAGAGAAGATCTTCCTCCGTATGAATTGGAGCAGGCACAGCATTTGGAAGCTGCGGTGGCATATGGGGCAGATGCGCTGTATGACCTGCTCCGTTCTTCCTCTCATACCATGTCATCGGCAGTGTCCACAAGACGGCTTTTGTGGCTTCGCAACTGGTCAGTGGATGTTTCATCCAAGGCTCAGCTTGGTGCTATTCCATTTAAAGGTGTTTTTTTTATTTGGAGAGGATTTGGAGCAGTTGATAAAGTCCCTGGGGGAGAACAAAGTTCACAAGTTACCAGACCGAGACCCTCCAGAGAGTTCCCATCATCCCACTCTCTTTTTCAGGGACAGTGGAGTTTTTGGCAGAACAGGCAACAAGCAACTATGCAGTGCCTATCGGTGGCCAGGTATCAAACATGGTCCTCGTCCTTTCGGGGATGCAGAAACACCTGAGAGGGTGGTTCTTCATCCTCTTTTGCCTCCAAGACTACACAATGAGATGGGGCGGGCTCGTCCCTCGATCAGGGGGTTGCCTCTCCCGATTTTATGAGGCATGGGCCAGAATTACTTCTGATCAGTGAGTGCTAAGCATAATAGAACGAAGCTACGCTTTTGAATTTGCTTGGCCTCTCAGAGACTTTTACTTAATATGTCCATGCGTCCACAGGTCAAACGGCAGATTGTTCATCAGACTCTTGAACGTCTTTTGGCTTTGGGAGCGGTAAAGCCGGTCCCTCCAGAACACTGAAGGACAGGAAGGTACTCCCCATTTACTTTGTAGTTCCAAAGCAAATAGGGTCTTTCCGGCCAATTTTGGACCTAAAAAAGGTAAACAAGGCTCTCAAGGTGCCACATTTTCGCATGGAGACTCTGCGTTCAGTCATCGCAGCAGTACATAAGGGAGAATTCCTGGCCTCTCTGGATCTGATGGAGGTATACTTGCACATTCCCATTTGCGAGGATCATCAGAAGTTCCTTCGCTTTATGGTCCTGGGAATGCATTCCAATTCTGCGCTCTGTTGAAATCCCTTGGCTGGGAAATCAGTCATACCAAGAGCAACCTGGTTCCCTCTCAGACATTGGAATTTCTGGGAGTACACTTCGGTCGGGAAAGTATTTCTTCTGACGGATCGAAGGAACAAGCTGATGGGACAAGTTCGTTGCTTGTTGGTTTTCCACTGCCCAAGGCCTGGGACTACCTTCAAGTTCTCGGTTCAATGGCATCAATGCTGGAGGTGGTTCCTTGGGCATTTGCTCATATGAGACCATTACAACGAGCATTACTTTCCTGGTGGATCCCAAGTCAAAGAATTTCCAATTCCCTCTGCCACTTACCGAACATGCCAGGTCCAGTCTTGGTTGGTGGCTTTACCCGCTCAACCTGTCTCAAGAAGTGGATCTGGAAGTCCCACACTGGACAGTGGTGACCACGGATGCCAGCCTCTCTGGCTGGGGAGTGGTCTGCCAGCATCTTTCAGTACAGGGCAGTTGGTCCCCAGAGGAGTCTGGATGGTCAATCAATCACCTGGAGACCAGAGTGGTTCGCTTGGCATTGCAGAACTTTCTTCCCCACTTACGCCATCAGGCGGTTCATGTCCTCTCCAACAATGCAACAACGGTGGCCTATATCAACTGTCAAGGAGGAACCAGAAGTCAAGCAATAGCCGATGAAGCGGAGCTGCTTGTGGCTTGGGCGGAGAGGAATCTAGTGATGTTAGGGGGTCTCAAATCGCCAGGAAGGACAACATACAAGCGGACTTCCTCAGTCGAAGGCGCATAGATCCCGGAGAGTGGGAACTCTCGGATGGAGCAATGGATCTCATTTCTCGCAAATGGGGGACTCCCCACATGGACTTGATGGCAACGTGGAACAATGCCAAAGCCCCTCGCTTCTTCAGTCGCAGGAGGGATCATGGTGCAGTAGGGGGTCGATGTGCTAGTACTTCCCTGGCCAACTTCAGTTCTCCTGTACATGTTTCCTTCTTGGCCTCTGGTGGGCAAGGTGCTTCGCAGGATAGAGGTCCACCCAGGGAGGGTAATCCTAGTGGCTCCCGAGTGGCCCCCATGTCCGTGGTTTGTGGATCTCATCAATCTGACCGTGGATGGCCCACTATGACTCAGGCATCTTCCACAACTTCTCCATCAAGGGCCTATATATTTCAACCAGGCAGCTCGCTTCTGACTATTGAAAGGAGGAGATTGAGGAAGAAGGGCTATTCTGAGGAGGTCATCACTACATTGCTACAAGCCAGGAAAATGCCTGCTTCCCTCTCATACATTAGGGTATGGAGAGTTTTTGAGATGTGGTGTCGTGAGAGAGATATTCTTCCCAGATACTCTATGATTGCTCAGATGTTAAGCTTTTTGCAAAATGGATTAGCCAAGGGCTTGTCCTTTAACTCCCTCCGAGTACAGGTGGCGGCCCTAGGCACTCTGGTTGGTAACTCAGTGGCGTCACATCCAGATGTGGTGCGTTTCCTCAGAGGAGTGAGGCATTTGAAGCCCCCCTGTCTGTCCAGTATGTCCATCATGGAGTCTTAATTTGGTTCTTCGAGTGTTGTGTGATCTGCTGTTTGAACCGCTTAAAGTGGTAATATTGAAGGATCTCACCTTGAAAACGGTGTTTTTGGTGGCTATATGCTCAGCTTGCTGGATATCTGAGTTGCAGGCGCTCTCCTGTAGGGAACCTTTGAGGATCTCTGACTCGGGGGTTTCTCTTCGAACAGTTCTGTCCTGTTTGTCCAAAGTGGTCTCATCTTTTCATTTAAACCAGTAAGTTGAGCTTCCGGCCTTTCCTAATTTGTCAAATGATGTACAACACACATGAGAGCTGCATTGGCTTGATGTTCGGCGTTCCTTGTTGCGTTACCTGGAAGTCACAAATTCTTTCAAACTCTCAGATCATTTGTTTGTCCTATGGAGCGGTCCCAGGAAGGGTCACAAGGCGTCTAAGATGACAATTTCACGATGGTTGAGATAAGCCATTTTGTCTGCATACATTTGTAAAGGAAGACCTGTTCCTGAGGGATTGAAGGCCCATTCTATTCGCTCTAAAGCAGCTTCGTGGGCCGAATGCCAGTTGGTATCGACTCAGGAGATTTGCAGAGCTGCTACTTGGAAGATGCTCCACACTTTGCTCGCCACTACCGCTTGAATGTTCAGGCACCTGGAGATGTTGGCAGTGGCGTACTGCACGCGGGTCTCACAAGGTCCCACATGGTTTAGGGAAGCTTTGGTACATCCCATGGTCTGGACTGATCTGGGTACATACAGGGAAAAGAACACTGGTTCTTACCTGATAATTTTCATTCCTGTAGTACCACGGATCAGTCCAGACGCCCAAAGATTAGGAGTGGGTAATAGGGGGATCTATAAAGTCCACGCATGCATATTCAGGTTATGTTATTGCAACATACTAAGAAAGAAAGCTACAGTTACATGTTTATATGTTCTTAAAGTTCTTGCTTGATTCATTGCTAGTTTTATTCTGCTTTGATACTCTATATTTTTTTATTTATCAAGTTTTATATACCATCATTAAGAAATATTCCATCACAATGGTTTTCAAAATACTTAAAATTCAAAAATAATAAAGAATAAATATATACTGAAGGGATGCAGGAGGTACACCAGCTTAACTATGGGTGCTTTCAAGTTTTTCTCCATCTATACCTGCTGGAACGGAGTCATAACCCATGGTCTGGACTGATCCGTGGTACTACAGGAACGAAAATTATCAGGTAAGAACTAATTTTCTTATGCATCACAGAGTCATCATTCCCCATCTCTGGGTTTTCTCCTTTTTATAATCTGTTTTCCTCTTTATCTATCACAACTTAGCATTTCAGAACAGTCCTCTGGTACAAAGAAAGATCTTTACTATGACTAACAAACTTTTGCTCAAATGCAGCGGCAGCTGCTGCTACTTTTAGAGCTCCAGCAGAAGTGCTGCTCAAGTTGGGAGAATGGGTGTTCGAGGGCATCTTCTTGGCCAGCGGATGCTGCCATAAAGCTGTGCCAGTCTCATCCCTTCCACCTGGGAGCTCAGAGCACAGCTTCTCCAATCGTCCCAAGCCCCATCAACCAGGCCCTTCTGTATGCCACTTCCGGGAGACCCTCTGTACACCTTGATAACTGCACACTGTCAGCAGATACTTCCAAATGCCATTATGAGAAGAAAGCTAATGATACTTTAAAGTGTTTAAGTTTGTGGCGATAAATGAAGCAAAAAAATATATATACAGAACATTCTGCAATGGCTAACGCACAGAAGAAAAAGTTATATAAGGTAAAAAATAAAAAATGTAATCAGATGTACCAGAGAACCTATCAATCAAAAAGCATATTCTTCAACAGCGCCTAAAATCTATTTAGCTTGCCAGAGAGAGGATTAATGCTGTAATGGTTAAACATTTCCCTTCCTGTTATTCTCCTTTACAAGACTGCCCAGCCTCAGCCTTCCTCCTCATACTGAGACTGTTTGATGAACCTTATTCAATGTTTTTTCCCTAGGCACAGAATGGAGAACAGCCCTCTCTCAACAAGGCACCAAGACTCCTAGCCTGATCTTAATTAAAGTAAGATTGTTTGGTGCCCATCCTGCAGTGCCAAGTCTGCCAATCTCTTAATGAAATAACCATATGACATTAAACAAGATCAAAGACGGCCAAAACTGCAGCCCACAAAATCAATATACCAGTTAGCTCTTATGTCACCAGAAGAGCATCCTGTCCACGCGCTCAGCATCCTGTCCTGATGGGTAGTTGAAGATGAAAATGGCTAATACAAACAGAAAAGGACCCTGGATGCTGCCAGTAACTACAGAGGTTGGCATTCAGAAACCCACTCTAGATTGTCAACAGATATAATATCACATGTCAAGGATAGACAAACTTTAGTTTTAACTTGAAGAAACAGTGACCAAGAGTTTCCTTCTTAAATACAGACCCAAAGCTAGTGATGCTGTTTGCAAGGTCACAGCTCATAAAATAATAGTTAAAATCTGATAAATCTGAGCCATAGTGCCTAACAACTCTCTTTCTGAGGCTATGGATATAGCATGAACATTAAAAATGGGTCCCGGTCATTACTAATTCCCTTGCACATCTCACTACCATCCTTTCAGATTTTGCAAGGTTGAACACATTTGCAGGTCCAATTGGTGTCTGCAAGAAATAGCAAACAAACACTGTATAGACTTCTACTGCAAAACATTGTTACAATTAGGGTTGAGGTTTTCATGCACAAAATAGTTAGGTAAATTGACTCTGAGTAGTGAAACTTCTTCTGGGACTCGGGTTCAGTAAAAGAAAACAAAGAATCAATAACATCAAACAGATCCATAAGTCACTATGCCATGGCTTGAAACAATGAAGCTACTACTCAGATTAGTGTAACTGCTGACACAATGCCAGCTTTTTCGAGTGAGTTTAGCACTTGTGAGACGTGCTGGATTGAGGGCTCTGGAATCCAAGGTCCTTCATGTAACCACAGAACAAGTTCAGCAGGGCACAGTACAGGCACTATTTGCTTCTCCAATGTACCTCAATCTTCTAGGTTGCAATAGACCCCAAAAAGGAAGTACCAGTTAGTAAAATCAGCTCTAAGCTTTTTTTTTCTCGGTCTCCATCTGCTGGCAAGGGGTATAACCCACTCAGCTGGACTGGTTTGGCCTCGATAGTTAGAAAAATCTAACTAATTTTGTTAACAAAGGATCATGTCTCGCAACCAATTTTATTCTGGAATGCTGCTAAGGCGGTATTACGGGGCGAAATAATTTCTTATGTTTCCCACAGGCGGAAGGCTTTGGACCGTCGCATTTTGCTGCTAAACTCTCAGGTGACTCAGGCCCGGGCCCACTTATCTCGTTTACGTACGAAGGAAGCACGAGCCTCTTATATGTCTTATCAACATGCACTTAACTCCCTTCTACACCAGCGGGCCAAAAAAAGTTACCTTTATTATCAGTTCAAACTTTACCAACATAGTAACAAGGCGGGGAAAATGCTGTCCAACCTCATCAAATCTTCCAGGTCCAGTAGGTTTATCCCGGCAGTACGTCGGTCCCCCACGGAGGTGGTGCGGGACACGCCCTCTATTCTCCAAAGTTTTCGGGATTATTATTCTTCTCTCTATGCTTCGGGAGGGTGGGACCCAGAGAGTTGTCAAGGGTTTTGCGATGATTTGCCCCTCCCTCGGTTGACGTGGGACCAGAGGGCCTTATTAAATGCCCCCATTTCCGACACGGAGGTGCGTCTTGCCATTCAACACTCTAAGAATTTTAAAGCCCCAGGGCCTGATGGCTTTACCGCGGAATTTTTTAAAGCCTTAGTGGGCCACGTGGCCACGCCGTTGGCTTCTATGTTTTCGGCGCTGGTGGCTCAGGGGTCCTTTCCAGAGCACTCTAACCTAGCACACATCATTTTAATACCCAAGGCCGGTAAGGACTCCCTTCTGCCAGACTCATACCGCCCAATTTCTCTTCTTAATTACGATCACAAGTTGCTGGCTAAGATACTGGCGGATCGGTTGGCGCCTCTGCTGCCTGCGCTGGTTGGCTCCCACCAGGCTGGTTTCGTCCGCCAGCGCTATGCCCTCGCAAACATCCGGAAAATTATGTCAGCAATGTCCATGAGCCAATGGATGTCCCATCCTTACCTGGCTATCAGCTTCGACGCGGAGAAAGCGTTTGACCGGGTGGAGTGGAATTACCTTTTTTTTGTGTTGCGCCGTTTGGGATTTGAGGGTTTCTTTCTTCAAGCTGTCCAGCTCCTTTATTCCGCACCCAGGGCGTGCATCGTTGCTAACGGTGCCCAATCCGAATCCTTTCTGGTAGAACGGGGCACCCGACAGGGCTGTCCTCTCTCGCCCCTGTTATTTCTCCTACAATTGGAACCCTTACTACACGCCATCAATGAAACTCGGGAGATTCGAGGTATTCGTATGGGCTCTGACATTTTTAAATACGTTGCTTTCGCGGATGATTTACTAGTTTTTATTACCAACCCCCATTCTTCATTACCTCCGCTCCTCCGCTTAATTGGGACCTTTGGGACTTTCTCGGGGTTGAAACTTAACGAATCCAAGTCTTCGGTGCTGGCCTATCCGCCGGGCTTGAGGGACTCTTGGCCAACCCCTTTTCCTTTGCAGTGGGCGAGTGATAGCCTTCGATATCTGGGGGTATATCTTCCGGCAGTTCCCGACGCTGTCTATCAGGCTAATATCCCCCGTTTACTTCGTCAAACCCAGGAGACCTTGGCTCGTTGGCGGTCCTTGCCGCTTTTGGTAACGGGGAGGGTTGCGCTATTCAAGATGGTCCTCCTCCCGAAGTGGCTATACCTCTTGCAAAACTTGCCCTTATGGCTCAGACGGCGGGACCTTCCTACCTTGGAAAGCGCGTTGCGTAAATTTTTGTGGTGGGGCGGGAGGGCTCGTCTTCCCTTAAGGTGGTTACAGAATGATTGGAGGGCGGGGGGTCTGGGTGTTCCCGACCTGGCTCGCTATAACTTAGCTTGTAATCTGCGGCTTTTACGTAATTGGCTTTTGGGGACTTCGCACTATGCTTCTCTGTCAGTAGACCACGCTCGTATGTATCCTCGGACCCCCTCTTACGTGGTGCAGGCGGGCTCTGGTCGCCTTCCTTCGTGTCTCACTCAATCCGCACTCCTTAAACCTTTGCGACAGTCTTGGGTACGTCTTACCAAGCTCTTGCGGATCCATCCGATTTGTGCTTATCTCCTACCACTCCGTGGGAATGACGACTTTCCGTCGGGCTCACAATCTGCCCTGTTTAGGGGATGGGAGACCAAGGGCATTACTCACTTGGGCCACTTGTGGACTCCGGAGGGGACTTTCATGCCATTTCCTGATTTTCAGGCCGTCTACCACTTGGGGGCTAGTCAGGTTTTCCCGTACCTGCAGGTGCACCACTACACCCGATCTCTGCCGGAAGCTTCTAAGACCATAACCCAGTTTCAAACGTTGGACAGCATTTTCCATTTTGCCAGTGCTCGTGCCCCCTCCCTTTCCGGTTATCATGGGGCCTTGCGGCGTCGCACGGAGGTGGACGTTGCTTCGTGCCTTGTGGCCCGCTGGAATCGGGATGGGGATTTTTGTTTAACAGTTCGTATTTTACGCACCTGTTTTCGGCGTATCACCAGGATCTCGGCCACCATGTACTTTCGGGAGATGCAATTTAAATTTTTAAGCCGGGCCTACGTGTCTCCCCAGGTGGCCTTTAGGCTGACTATTGCCCCCTCACCTTTGTGCACTCGTTGCCAGGGAGTCGTGGGTACCCTTTCCCACGTTTTTTGGACGTGTCCCACGGTTTATAGATTCTGGCGCAAGGTGATCGCCTATTTGGAAGATCTTCTAGATATAGTGTTACCCGTCTCTCCCATGTGGTTTTTATTTGGCTGCATCTCCCCGATTAGAGTCCGGGATCCTGGTTCGCGCCTGTTTTTACAGAAGGCGAGCCTTGTGGGAAAGAAGTCCATATTGTTGGTTTGGCGCTCCCCGGATGTCCCGTCTTTCTGGGTGTGGAGGAACCAACTGCACTCGTTGATGACGATGGAAAGCATGGCGGCGCGAGGCTCTCCACAGCGACGGCGTCTCTTCTTAAGTGTCTGGACCTTATATCTTCAACAGCTATCTCCCAGGACGCGAAGTCTTGTGCTGAACGATTTATAGGTCACAGGTGTGCACAGACCCGGCGGCTCTCGGTGTTCACCTGGATTGGCCCTTCTCTTTTATCCACTCATCACTGTGACCTGCTAACTGTGGGGGTAGAGGGGAGGGGGGGGGGAGGGGTTGGGAGAAAAAACTGCTGTATCTGTTAAGGCTTGGGGTGGGGGGGGGGGGGATCTGAAACCACCCTCCCCTACCAATGTTGTTCTTTGTTGTTCTGTGCAAACTCAATAAAAATTGTTTAAACACAAAGTAACATTTTCATTGGGAACAGGGCTGAGTCCACCAATCCACTCCAGTGGCTTCTAGGTTCAATCAGATTTCATGCTTGCAGTTTGCTACAATGATTCCTCTGCTATGCACCTACATATAGGATTCTACGGCTCCCACTAGACAGTTCAGAACAAATAAAACTGTCTTCACCATTCCCATGAGCATTTCTGCAACCTGAAGGCCTCAAAGGTGAAAGGACTTGTAAGAAAACTGCCTCCTAGTCTTTTCACAGGTTTCTAGTGGATCAAAGCCTGATGCTCAGATGGCAGGCATAAATTGCACCAGACAATTTAGTTGGATAGTCAGCCCAAAAACGAGGTTGTTAGTTTTGGCCGAATATCCAGCTAAAGATCACCAAATAAAATGATCTGATAATCTTACCTGCCCAGCAGTTTTTTTAAATTTGCCTCCTCAGGGCTTCATAACTTTCAAATATTATCCTCTTTTCTTCCCTCAAAACGTGACTTCTTTTAACTTTTCCCCCACCATGTTCAAAATCCTTCCTTCCTAAGTTCTGCTATGCCTGCCCACAGCTCCTGATCATCTCAATTTCCTCAAAAATCTAGTTGTCTTCAAAGGGACAGAAGGCCTGATCAAATAATCTTGCCAAGCAAAAATAACTGCAGGCGAGAAAATTTAACGAGCATGAAATCTGCATGAAACTCCAAAAAGTATATATATATATATATACTGTATACATTGCTGGGAAACTTGAGTTCACAGACTTAGCAGTTTTGTTGCAGGTATCATTTTCCTCTCTCCCAGCTCATTTCACCTGGATGGCCATTTCCACAAAACTGACCTGAAATTTTAGATTTTTTCATGGAGTAAAAATCATCATTCTGTGTTCAAAGACTTACCAAGCAATCCCAAAAGATATGGAAGAGCACTCAGAAAAATTTTGTATAGTTTTCACCCTTACCATTTGAAGAATAACATTCCCACAGGTTAGTTTTTGAGGCTGAGATGGCTTTGTTCAACCAGAACAGATTATGTGTGTCAAGCTCAGCAGATGTCAGCACGGTTTAAGCAGAGGGGATACCCCAGTAAAGTTTTGAAACGGGCATTTAAAAGAGCGTATAACGTGAATAGGGACCTATTATTTTTACCTCATAGGCAAGATGATACTCCAACAACTAACTGTATTCTGCCTTTTTCAACAATCAGTAATGATATATCTAGAATTATCCAAAAGTATTGGAATGAATTGAAGTTGGATGCATTATTGAGAAGTACAATACGGTTTACATATCGGAGGGGCCGCAATATCAAAGACAGGTTGGTTCACTCTATATTTACACAGCAAATCAGTACACGAGAGAGGGGGTTACACAAACCATGTGACCATTGCTCGGTGTGTAAACACACAGCAACCTTGTCAGAATTTACACATCCAACCACAGGCAAAATATTTGGATTCTTTGCTAAATCAGACTGTAATACACAAGGAGTGGTCTACGTCATTAAATGTCCATGTAACAAACTATATGTAGGCAAAACCATGAGTAAAGTTAAGACAAGGATAATCGAACATAAGTCTAATATAAACACGGGGAGAGACACAGCACCTTTGGTAGCTCACTGGGCTCAGGTGCCACACTCAGTAGAAGAACTGCATTTTTTTGTGATTGACGTGGTATCGAACCCGAGTAGAGGAGGTGATTTTTCCTCGATTTTAATTAAAAGGGAACAGAAGTGGATTTTTAGTTTAAACACTCTAACTCCTAATGGACTTAATGCTGAATTGGAGTGGCATCATTTTTTGTGAATTCTGGAGCTATATACACAATGACTTTTTGGGACTTTGATCTGACATCTGTGGAATGTTGGGTAATTGGGTAATCACGGGTATCTGTGCTGAATGCCGTTTTGAGCGCCAAACAGTCAGAGTGAAGGTTTATATTGAGCTAGTGCTGCAGAGTCATTGTGCTCCTGCAGACCTGTAAGATTGTAACCACTAAGGTATGTGACATCAGAATTTCGTCTGTTTTTCGGATAGCCTTTATGTTTAGAATTTGGTCTTTATGTCACTATGTTATGTTATAGATATACTAAGAATCCCCCCGAAGCAGCCGACAGGCGAAACACGGGACCGTGTCGGGGACTGCTGTTAAACTGTATGCCTTATCTGTGTTGGATGTAAAGAAGGAGTCACCATTTAAAATAAATGAAGTTATTATAACCACGACCAAATCAAATTTATTGTGCACTTAGTTGACTGGATAATTTACGTTGTAAAGTGCACTTGGAGCTCTGGTTGTTTGGTTTGGACTTACCAGGTAATTTGCCATGAACAACCATTTCATCAAATTCGTTTGGGAATTTAATGCTTTCTACAAGTCAAGCTCCTGCAGTTAAGATGTCATATAGAAGCAGCCCGAACGAATACACATCAGCTTGCTGGTTGTAGATAACGTTCCCTCTGACAACCTCTGGTGCACAAAATCCTGAAAGGAAGTTTTGCATTATAACACTTTCAAACAGCTGCTGAGCAGCAAAGGTAGCCGGCTAGTTGTTCTGCTGGAAATCTAGTCGGTTAATATCTGATCAGCTAGATTCAGCAAGCTTTGCTGATTAGCATTAAAAATAAGTGCTAACTAGTTACATAGGTAAAAAAACAACACAAAGTCAACAATCCCCCCAACATTTTTTCCTGCATTAAAGAAAACAAAATGTCCAGCAGCTGTCCCTTCTGAACTTCCCATCCACACTGTGATTAAAAAAAAAAAAACAAACTTGTCTGGTGGCCATCCACCCTCCCACCATAAAAAAAACAAACCCCTATGTGCCTCCCCATGCTGAAAGTCCACAAGCCGTGTCAGGAGGAGGACACAGGACAATGTCATGCCAGAGCCATATTGGATGCCAAGGCGGCAGGATGGTATGCTTGTGTCCTCCTCCTGCCTTAGCTGAGGGACCTTTTGTAGACAAATATAAAACCTCCAATTTAGGGTTTGGGGCCAGAGTACCATCAAGCTAGGCTGAGATAACATAATATAAATCTCATCTTTGTGAGACTTTCCTCACTCCAAATGACTTCAAATCTTCACCGAGGTGTACCGAGGAGTATCCTGCCGCCTTGGCATCCAATATGGCTCTGAGCTAGTCATCCAGGTATAGGTGGACCAAAATTTCCCCCCTCCTGAGGGCTGTGGTTACCACGACCATCACTTTCGTAAAGGTCCTAGTCCAAAGGGCAGGGCCTGGAATTGGAAATGCTGTCCCAGGATCTTGAACCGAAGAAAACGCTGATGCACCTGGAGGATGGGAATGTGCAGATAAGCCTCTGTCAGATCCAAGGAGGCCAAAAATTCTCCGGTGTGCACCACCGCTATCACTGAGTGCAAGGTTTCCAGCCAGAAATGGGGAACCTTGAGGATCCTGTTGACCATCTTGAGATCCAAGATCAGGTGGAAGGAATCTTCCTTCTTGGGGACTACAAAGTAGACCGAATAATGGCCCCTTCCTACTTCCATTGGAGGAACGGGATGAATCGCTCTGAGAGCCAGAAGCCTGTCGAGTGTCTGCCGTACTATGAGTTGCTTCTGTACCGGGCCGCATGAGGAGAAGAGGAACTTGTCTCTTAGAGGTTGAGCAAATTCTAATGCATGGCCGTGCACCTGGGGGTTTGGCCGTCCTGGGTACCTTGGGAAGGGGAGGCCCTGCCAGTAAATCCTGGTGCTGACCCATCCTGGCCAGGTAAGCGTTGCGAAGCAGGAGAACAAAGTCCGTGGAAAACGGAGGTGGCCCTGAGGGAGGCAACATGGGGGGGATCCCCTGTCAGAGGAAAAGGTTCCAGAGGATGAACGGGCATCAGAATTGGCGGCAGAGATGAAAAAATCGCATCCTGATTCTCTCCAGGCAGTGCGGGGGCAGCAGAGTCTGAACTCAAAATGATCGCCATTCCCGCACTCGGCAGGATCGGGCCGGTCCCTGTTCCTCGAAGCGCGCCTGAAAATGGGAACAAGAGCGTCCCGCCGGCTGTGATGGACCCTCCCCACCAGGGAGGCAACCTGTGCAAATCCCCTCGCGGGAGAGCCGCAAACCGGGCTCCCCGCATGCACAGCAGCTGGACGATCGCGGCATGAGAATCCCTGAAGGAGCCACGAGGGAATCAGCTGATTTCTCTGCGCGAGAAACAGGCTGCGAGAAGCAGGAAGAGCCTCCGCTTCAGGCCTGCTCTCCCTCACTCTCACCAGGCTCGTGGCTGTGAGAAGCGGGTAGGGGCCACCGCTTCAGTCCTGCTCTCTCTAACCCTCAGCGAGCTGTTGATGCAAAGGCACAGAGGAATAATGCCTCTCTGTGCAGGCTGCCCTGAGGAAAACGGCGTCTCAGGGCAGCAGGTCGAATAGCAGCTAAAGGGGGAGAGGTTGGACCACCATCTTGCACCCCGGAGAGAGGGAGCGAGGAAATAGCCTGTAAAGAAGGAAATAAACACAACTTATCCCCGCAAACAGTCAGGGAAAGGGGAGAGCTGCAAATAGTTCTGCCTCAAGCTATAGAATGCCCCCACTAAACCAAGAGCTGAGGCTACAGTATAGCTCTCTACAAACAATGAAATGTAAGTCCTTCTTTTTTTTTTCTTTTTGTAAGTAATCAAACTTGATCCATCCAAACAGGAGAAAGCCAAAGAAAAATAGAGAAAGATCCCTAAATTAGCTTTCCAGAAATCTCAGTGGGGAACAAAGTTCAGCCACTGTCACCTGCTGGAGTCAGGAGAATACTGAGGATTAACAGAGGGTGCACTGCCTTATAAGGAAGCACCCTTCGAAGTTTTCTCTGACTCCATCTGCTGGAAGGGGGACATAACCCACTGTCTGGACTGATCCTGGTACGTACAGGGAAAGAGATATAAATAATTGACTACTATGAGGGCCTTATAAATAGTCTCAGTCTCTCTCCCTCTCACACTATGCAAAGCGCTATAATTCTAAAAATTACCCTACATACGCCCCAGGTGTTATGCATGTGATATTATAGCATTTTGATGAATCTAGGGGTAACTTTGCTATCTGGACTGTGTTTGAATATGGACTTCTATGAGATTATTTATAGTACTTGTCTTATTTAAGAGAGGAAATATAGCAGAAAATGGGGGCGGGGGGGGTCGGAATTTGTAAAATGACAGACAGTGGACAGAAGTCTACTGGGAAATATAAAATAGGAGAAAAGAAATAAAAAGATATATACCATCAAGTAATAAGAAGCAATAACAAACAAACCCAGCTCAGCCTGATATGACCAGACGGGATAGACATACATGACGGACGATAGGAGAGCACTGTCTGTGCTACGATTATAGTGTGTGGAGAATCTACTGCAAATAACAAAGGGCTTGATTCACTAAAGCTTTTTCTCCCATTCTATGTCTATGGGAAAAGAGCTTGATGAATCAGGCCCAAAGATTGCTCAGATCTGGTTTCACAAGTCTATCAGCTTATCCTACGTGCTTATGGAAATTCATGGCAATGCACGAGATCCTGAGTATTTAAAGAGAGTTGAGTGCAGTAACATGTAATGAACTTTTTCATTGGATAAAAGAAGAGTTTACTACAAACGGTTCAATCCTTTCTTACCATTCATGGCTGAGTAATTAATAGATATGTGCATTCGTTTATCACGAATTAGGCAATTTCAACAAAATTGCCTAATTCGTCTTGGGTTGGGGGCCCCAAACCCGAAACAGATTTTCTCCGAACTTCGGGGAAAATGTGTTTTTCGGGTTTGTACAGGGGGAGGGGCACATTTTATTTTTTTAAATAAAAAACCACCCCAAGCATTAAAAATTACTATAATACAACCCCACCCCCACCATCCCGATCCCTCCTCAAGACTTACTAACATCCCTGGTGGTCCAGTGGGGTCCCGTGAGTGATTTCTCCCCTCTGTGCCGTCGGGCCTGCCTCGCATCAAAATGGTGCCGATAGCCTTTGACCTACTATGTCACAGGGGCTACCGGTGCCATTGGTCAGCCCATGTCACATAGTAGGAGCAATGGATGGCTGGCACCGTCGGCTGCCAGTATTCAAAATGGCACAAGATGGCGCCAGCCATCCATTGCTCCTACCATGTGACAGGGGCTGACCAATGGCACCGGTAGCCCCTGTGACATAGTAGTCAAAGGCTATCGGCGCCATTTTGATGCGAGGCAGGCCCAACAGCCCGACGGCACGGAGGGAGAAATCACTCATGGGACTCCGCTGAACCACCAGGGATGTTAGTATGTCTTGGGGAGGGATCAGGATGGTGGGGGGAGGTTGTATTTAATGTATTATAGTAAATTTTAATGCTTAGGAGGGTGTTTTTGAGCTTCGTTTTCCCATGTCGTTTTTTGGGACCGTTTCATTTTCCCTGCTTAGTTTTTTGTTCGTTTTTCCAAAAAACTAACCGAGGAAAAACGAACTTTACCCCAAAGCATCCGACTCAAAAATCGATACGGTACTAAAAAACGAAGCTCATCTCTAGTAATTAATTGTTTAATGGTGAACCCAAAAATAATAAACCATTCTCTCACACGTGGCCTAGCAAGGGCCTTGCATAGTGGCAAAATGTATCAAGGAAAATATTAGCAACTTGCATCACAAATAATACACCCAAAGATACAAAGATTTGGGCCATGCAAACTCTGGCTCAAAATGTTTTGGTTAGTCTAACATAGTTGCTGAGGCAAAACATTTTACGGCAACCATCTGCAAGCCTGCTATCAAGATACTTCAGGAACTTTTTTTTTCTTTCAGAGCGTTCTGCATTCCTACCTGGTGTGCCTTCGGAAGTTTTAATCCCCATCCTACAACAATACTGAGCAATCCCATAGTCTGCAATCTTGGCAATGACTGCTGCATTGGGATAGAGGGTGAAGAGCAGGACATTATGAGGCTTTAAGTGTCGGTAAATGATCATGGCAGAGTGGAGATACCTGGAGAGAAAATCCATGTTCATTACAGTAAAAGGACACTCAACCTGGGAAAGCATCACAAAATATACCAACCTGCAAAATAAAATGGCATAATCGAGCATCTTTCTACATTTTACACAAACTGTGATTTTTTTTGGGGGGGGGGGGGACTTTTAAAAAGCACAACTATTCTGTAGACCTGAACCTGAAAAAAGGCTGTAAAATAAAAAAGCACCACATGAAGTTTCTGCAACAGAAAATAAATTCCCTGCCTCAATAATAGCTTTACTGCCATGACTATAGAGGAGGACTTCAAGAAGCAGATCACAGTGCACTACCAGATTTATTATATGTATCACGGCAACTTACATATTTAAATCCAGGTGAAGCTATCCTTTATTTGTGCACAATGGTGTAAATTTCTCTCTCTTTACATGTCAGTTTTTAATGCCAGACAGACCCTGAACATGCTGCTGACTCCTGCTCTAGCACTAGGTTTTATAACTACTGAGATCCATATTTAGTGCCATTTGTCTGTCGAAGTTCAGGCTTAGCTGCATGGTGGGATTTGAAAATCTTGCTGTGCTGACTGGCCCCAAGATACTCAGATAACTGTTTATCTAGCTAAAGGTTATCCGGCTAACTCGGGCGTGGGATGGAACATTCCGGGGTGGAAAGCAGTATCCGGCCAATTTTCGGCATTACCTGGCTAACTTTAGGCCTTCCAAGTATAGTCTTAAAGTTAGCTGGTGGTATAAGCTTGCTGCTGAATATCCCAGCTAAGCTAGCCAGATAAGTTTATGTGGCTAACTTTGCTAGCCAACTGAACACGGAAAATGGGGATATCAAAGACTGAATTCTGACCCTGAATTTTCTGTATCCCTTCAAACCCTCCTACAAAATGAGAACAAGAATTGTGGAAAAGCAGTATACATTATGGGGAAATTTTTGAGTAGACAGGGTAATTTCCGCTTAAAAAGTCTATACCTGCAGATGTTGCATCTGTTCTTTCTGTGGGTTTCAAAACAGGTGTAAAATAATGCACCTAGCTGTAAAAATCAGACCTATGCGGGTTGTTTCCCTCCCCTGAGGTACACATGCCCCAGGAAGCACCTTCTTGCACCTCTGGCTAACTATATGCAAAACATCTATGTACGCTTTCAGCAGGTATACAGTTTTTTTTCTTTTTTTTTTAGTGGACTAGATGCCTTTGGAAATTGTCCACACAGAGCATGGGTAAGATTCAATGGCCCTGTTCACAAAAGCCAGTTACCTCAAGCCATCTGCAACATGCAGAGCTATCCGATGTTGAAGAGTTCTAGTTAAGCTGGTACTCTTTTGTTGAAGCATGCTGTCCAAAGACCCTTTGGGGGCAAGTTCCATTACTAACATCCTTGGACGAACACCAGCAGCCAACAAAGACACCAAGCTTGGGTGGTGAAGGTGACTGAGCATTGTAAGTTCCTGTGAATTTCAAGGTATTAGCTGAATAAGGTGCAGTATTAATGGAACACTCTGGCAAGGCTTTCCATATTCGTGGTAAATGCCTTTAGCAGCTGCAATTAGCATTTTAAACCTCCTTCTCTATCTATTATGAAAGACTGAATCAAATTCCTGAGTCCCTTTTACTGCGGTCTCACCACTGCTTTCAGCTCTGACAGGGCACCATGCTCAGAGCTTCTCTTGCATTTTAATTTGTGAGCCTTCGCGTGGGTGTGTGGAACATCTCAACATAATGGAACAATTTCCTTCCCTCCACTATTAAAAAAAACAAAAAAAAAACTTTTCAAGAAACTATTGGGCCGATTAAATAAGACATGAGTTAAAAATAAAATAGCAAGTCCTGATGCAGTAAGCTAATGGTATGCTAATGCATCAGGAATTTAGAAAAGTGCACTAATTGGCTAATGTTCACATAAAAATGTGCACACAAAGGGTTACCACACACAAAAATATTTATGCTCATAAACCAGGTTTTCTGGCCAGAAAACGACCTCTGCACACAAAACCCTTTTCTGTGCATATAACATGATTTATGGGCAGAAAAAACGATTTGTGAACAGAGCATATTTGCTGCACACAGATCCAGTTTTGTGTGTATAAAACAGATTTTGTGTGCAGAAAGCAGGATTTATGCACAAATCAGGTTTTCTGAACATAAATCTGGAGAACAGGAACCCTGCACCATGACTTCAAGATTCAGCCCCACAAACTAACACTTGACTGCAGGAACTTAACTCCACCTGTGACCAAGGGCCTAATTCACGATGCCTTGGAATTTTATCACTGGAGGTGCAAAATATTGCATGGGGGAGACAGATCCCTTGTTTTGCCACTCTCATGAGAAAAGATCACAGTGGGTTGTCTGCAACATTTTTTCTCATGGAAAAATTCTACGAGAAAAATATTACTGTGAAACGGCAATAACGTGTGATGGCAATGGGGGCTGCCATCTTCTATACAGGCCAGTATCGGCCCTAACCTACTCCCTAAAGTGCCAAAATCCACCCCCCTGGGGTTTCTGTGCAGACCCCTGCCCAACCTCCCATCCCCATCACTTTTCAAGGAAGCCCTCCAGCAAAACAAACAAAAAAACAAGGCTGACAGTAATGCCCCGCCCTTTCCCCCCAAACCCTTCTCCTTTTGAAAACTATCTCCCCTTCCCCAGTTCTAGGCTCACCCCTCCAAGGGCTTCCTAGCCCCCCTCTCCCCCCAGGATCCCTGCAGACCCTCCCTCATACTTTATCACAAGTCCCTGGTGTCTAGAGGCCCGTCCCCCCGGAGTCACCCTCATACCTTTACACGAACTCCCTAGTATCTAGTGGGGCCCAGAGTCCCAAATGGCGTCGACCAGCCCGGATCCCAGAGGGCACGCTAGGCTCCTCCGGACACTAAGGATTTCATCTAAAATATGGGGGGGATCTGACTTCTTTTCGTACTTCGTGCAGCTTAACTAGATTTTCTTTCCTGTGTTCTTTTTCTGATCCTTTGTACTTTTTCAGTGCCAATCTTTTGGACCTTACGTTTTCAGCCATCTCTTCAGAAAACCATACCAGTTTTCGTTTCTGATTTCTAACTTTCCCGACATACAGATATCTCGCCCTTCCTCGAGCTCCTTTTTAGTTTAGCCCACTGTTCTTCCACTTCCCTCACTTCCTCCCACCTCCCACGTTCTTTAGTGTCTTAATATCTTCTCTTTCCTTTTGAAAATTTGCTTTTGCAAGGTCTGCCAGTACCTAGGCTCCGGTGGGCTTTTTGGCTGAGTTAACTGCAGGCAGGATATGTGAGGGAAAGTATGCACGTATGTACTGTAGCTGCCCTGAACTCTCCCTCCCCTCCACCCTCTGCAATTGCCCCTTTTTCCTGTGGCTACACCTGGTCATTAATTAAGCTACAGCCATATATTTTCCACTTGATCAAGCCCTGTCTGTGTATTGACTGTGGATCAAGTCACGTGTGGGATGGATGTGGGCAGGGAGGAAGGGACGAGCCTGGATGGGTCACAGCTGACCCCCAGTTGTTGCTGTTTACATCATTTAAAAATAGCCTTAGACTTTACTGAAAGCTGCTATCCACTAGAGCTTATAGGTGAAGGGACCCCAGCCATTCTAAACTTTCTAATATTTCTTAGTACACATGGCCCGATTCAAACTCTGGTGGTAGAAAAAGAGAAAGTAGTGAAGGAAAATCCAATCTTTGGTGTGAGAAATAAGCAACAGCTCTTAGGGCTTGAAATGGGCCTCAGGGTCTACTCAGCTAACAGCACCTGATGTGGCTGTAGTTCTTATTCCATAGAATAAAAGCTGTTTCTTCTTGCTGTACTGAGTGACCATGGCAATGAAGTTACCAGCATTACCAACTTGCAAAAAAACATTAAGTTGCAAAACATCATACTGGGGTTGCCACATTTTATTTATTTAGATTCTTGGGTTAACTCAACAGCTTGATCCAGTCCTGGTTTTGCCCTGTTGCAGATCTTGGCTTGTGATGTTCTGAGGGAATATCCGATGGATAGATCAGAACTACAAAACCCATGCATGTGACGGGCCAAAAACCAGAAACTGGCTTAGCCCACAGTTGACCAGGTGGCAACACGACCTGAAACCCATTAAAGAAAATGTCTTACCTGTCTCAAAAGCCTGGGAGAAGTGTGTCTGTTAAAAATCTTAACAGCCACGTCATATCCTTGATAAGATGCCCGATACACCGACCCAAATCCTCCATCACCTATTGAGATATGAAACTAAATCCTGTAAAACCACTATTACAGTTACAGCCTGCAAAATATCAGCTGCCTCCCTTCTTGTCAAGAATGCTTCCATTTGTGGTCTTATTCCAAGGTCTCCTTTCTTTTTTGTCTCAACTTATTTAAATTTCTTACATTTTTCTAATCAAAGGGATGACTCGTTTATTATGGCCATGTCCCATTTAAATAAGGTCTTCTTTCCTGCTTCTATTCTACAGCTATTTGTATCAAAGCTATGGAGTCATTTTGCAGCATCACACCTAAATTTACGCTACAAAGACGCGTGCAAGTTACACCAATTTTCAGAGTGAACTTAGGCACGTAAGTTCACTTTGGAAATTAGCCCACACATAATTTACACCTGCTAGGATGTGCGTATACATTTTTAGGGAAAATTTATGTGCACACGTTTGAATTTTCTAACGTATGCATCTATGGGCAAACTCCTCCCCCAGGAACACCTTTGTTAAGTCTGGGTATATGCCTAAGTTTACTTGCTTATCAGGCAGGCAATTTTGTAAAATGCCAATTCTGCATAAAAACACTCTTTAACCCAGAGAGGTCCCTTTGAAAATGACCCTCTCTATGTAAAGCAGATTGCATGAATGAGTTTGTATGAGAATCAGCACAGCAGCACTCCAGTTTGCTTTGATTCGTATCTGTGGCAGTGGCTTGGTAGGAGGAGTTTTTGAACACTTTCAACTTAGCATCTCCTCAGAAATGAAATAAAACTCAAGACAAAAAAAAAGGATTTTGCTAAGGATTTTGCTTACAGCATTAGCTTAGTGGAGGACTATGGCAGATATTTAAATGAATACTGAAGTCAATAATAAAAAGCCATGAGGCATGAAATTCCATTAAGGCCAAGTGGAAATGGACCCTAAGAACTCAGAGGGATAGAAATTCAAACAGCAGGTCTAACTTAGCCGCACAACTTATGCTGTGGCTGTTGAACTTAGACGCATATTCAGTGGCTGCTACTTAACAACATAAGTTATACTTATACAGCTAAATACCACCAATGAGTTTTGAATATTGACCTCAGAGTGGTCAACAGACGACAAAGAAAATAGGACATGTTTCTGAAGGACAAAGGGCTGGGTGAGTCCAACAGCATCATTAAACCAGGAATAGACAGCCAACCAGTTGGGTTTTCAGGCTATCCCTAACGAATATGCAAGAAAGACTTGCATGTATTTGAGGCAATTGAGGCATGCAAATCTCTCTCTCATGCATATTCCATAGGGATATACTGAAGACCTAACTGGTTGGTGGCCCTTGAGAACCAGAATGACTCATCCCTGTTTTAGAAGCGATTCAGGGACTTAAGCCGATTTGGGATTGGAAAGGAATTTATTTTTGCTGCTGCAGAGCCGAGTTATTGTTCACTTTTCTCCACGTTACTAATGATGGGATCCTTATTAATCAATTGCAAAGTGGGATATTCAACGGCCCTCTGACTTTCTTTCAATCTAAATAGCTACATATACATGATCATTTTTTATATATTTACTTTTTACTAAATTGAGGTGAATATTTGAAATTGCTTAGTCTGATATCCCACAAAAAAAGTGATATCATCATGACACCCTGAGTAATTTCCTTTAATGCATCTTAATACCATACCAAAAGAATTAGTATAATTCTCATATGCACTATTGGAAAAGTGTTCTTTTTCAAATTACATCTCTTTAATATAAAGCAAAGTGATGAACTGCCCTATGGAAACTCAAAGAGCAAACAATATTGTATAAAAAAATAATAATAAGTCTTTTACATTGCCAGTGAGTTCACCACCACGTACAGTTTGGAAACCACATCAATCGAGAAAAAATATTCTTACCCAACAGAAATTCAGGCGAGTCATCAAATTCTAATGCGTCGATATTTAGCATAATATTTCTAGGCAAATCAGCCAATACTAGATCAGGTGCAATCTGAGATACTGGAATTGTTAATTTTGGTTGATCAGGATTCACCAAGAGGTCTCCTATGAGGATAGAGAAGAAGCACATTACTCAGTAGTATTACTTGATATGTATCCTAATGAACCCCACATGCACTTTAACAGACCAAGTATATGTTCCTATAGCATACATTTCTAAATTCTGGAAGGTGATAGAGGCAAAGACTAAAGGTCAAAGACTAAAAACCAAAAATTGTACAAAAATAAGCCCTACAAGTCAACTTGGTTGTACAGTTTTGAAATACAGCAGCTTTTGCCCAAGGATTTCATTTTTAAATAACTTGTTAGAAAAAAAAATCATGCAAACTCTTGTGCTTGTGTCAGAAGTACATTAATGAAGTTCCGACCAGAAGCTCAATTAATCATCTTTTTTCTCCTTCAAATGCTCCAATAACTAGCACAAAGCTTTAATTTCATGGTTGACAATATCCTTGAAGACCATGACCATATGAAGGCCTCAGAATCTCTCAGAATAGATGGGGAAAATCATTATTATAGAATCAGGAGATGTAGTAGAGACTGAGGCTCTGGTCACTGTTTCTCCAATCCCTGGGCCATCTGCTATGGAGACTGATAGGAAGAAAATAAAGAATGAAAGATAGAATGAAAATAAAGCCATCCATTTTCAGTTTTCCGAGGATCTCCGTGCTGTTAAAGACTCCATAGGGAGCCTAAATGAGAAGCTCAATCAGATGGATTTGTGGATAACAAAAGTGAAGTAGACAGCTAGCGATCTGAAGGACTGGGAGATTGATATGGCAAATACTGTACCTGAGCTCTATAAAAGGAGTGGCCTCATTTTCAGATAAAGTGGATTTAATGGGGTCAGAGAGATCTGATCTTGATATAGATTTGTGTACAGAGATCTTTCAAGCAGGCAAAAGTTCTCCAAATTTGAGTCTGGGCAGAGTGCACAGAAGCCTGGGGGGAGGGGGGGGGGGTGAGCAGCAGCTGCCAGCTCTTTTGCTCAAGTTTCATAGGTTACAGGGAAAGGAGTGGACACTACGAAGAAAGAGAGAACTGGGGCAAGCTATGTTATCAAGGGCAGAGAATGTTTACATATACAGATTATAGCTGCGAGACAAGGAAATAGAAAGAAGTCTGATGTTCCTGCTGTTTGGAAAAGATGATTTCAGGTAACTTACCCTGCAAAACTTAAGGTACAGGTTAAGGGCATTTGGCCTGCTTTTTCAAGCCTGGATAAGGTTATGAAGTTCTTGGATGACTTGGAGAAAGATGGAGCTAACTTGGGGAACATTGACCAGCAGGGCATGTGAAGGAAAACAATGCATACACTTATGTACCTCTCATGCTTTATATCACCCTTCTAGTGAGCTCAGGGCGGTGTACAAGAACAAAAACACAACATTGCATAATCCACAATATATAACAAAAAAAGACAAATATCCAGAGACAATCAAAAAACAGAATACAAAAAATTAAAACAAAAAAAACTGCTAGGAATGAGCTCAGAAAGGGCCCCTCGATGGGAAGCCTGAGGCACGAAGGAACACACAATGAGGAATATTTATTTATTTGAGGTTTTTCTTGACCAGCCATCATTTATTTATTTATTTGAATTTCTATACAGATATTAGTAGGGATATCATATCGGTTTCCATCAAAAACATAAAGATTGGAAATTACATAAAACAGGGTGGTGGGGATGGAGAGATAGGAACTGTGAGAGCGTAGATTAGGAAGTACATAGGAATCAGGCTACTGAGAAAAGTGAGCGCCACAACAGTTCATATTAAGCATAATATATCATGCCGGTTTACATATAACAGGGTTAAAAAACAAAGCAGGAAGAGAGCAGTTACAAAGAACAGGTTATACGGGAACTGGGAGGTGCTAAGATAGGTGCACGAAGGAGCGAAAGCTAAAGGCATGAAAACTAAGTAGCTAACTTAAGTACATAAACTGAGTAGAAAACTTATATAAAAGATCTGAGTCTTCAATGATATTAGGTTATATGGGAGTGTAAATATTCAATATCTCACACAAAGTGTGGACAGGTTAACAGCATTGCAGGATTACTTGCACATGAATGTTGGGAGGCAGCACAGTGGGTACAGACAAATAAGTACACATAGGCGAACCTGACAGGTAGGAAGAAGGGAGGGGGGGAGGCGGCAGCAGGGTTCTATGGGAAAAGTGGGAGGGCCAGGAGGAAGTATCCGATTGAGTGGATATCGAAAGGGGGGTTAGGGGTATGCCTGTTTAAAGAGCCATGTTTTTAATTTTGATTTGAATTTAACTGCACATTGCTCTAGTCTGATTGCAGGTGGCAAGGTGTTCGAGCTCCTTTTTAGTTTAGCCCACTGTTCTTCCACGTCCCTCGCTTCCTCCCACCCTTTAGTGTCTTAATATCTTCTCTTTCCGTTTGAAAATTTGCTTCTTTAAGGAAATTCAGAGATGTCCTAATCACTGAAGGACCTCCTTCAATAGATCTTTGGAGATGAGCATGGTCCCACAGACGAATGAGGTCCAGCTTCATAAAAGTGGTTTACAGAGAGGAAGTTGGAAACTGCAGGCCTGTTAGCTTTTTAGCAGAAAAATTGATGGAGACTAATAGTGGACTATCGACAATCCAATGAATTGCAGAATCTGAAACAGCATGGTTTTATCCTAGCAGATCATGTCAAATGAATCTCAATGCTTTCTTTGATTTGTTGACAAGAGAATTAGATCAAGGACATGAACTGAATATGATTTACTTAGATGTCAGCAAAACTTATGATACTGTACTGCATAGAAGGCTCATAAATAAACTGAGCAGCCTGGGGGTGGATGCCAAGGAAGTAGCCTGGATTAGAAACTGGTTGAGTGATAGCCAAGAGAGTAATGGTAAAAGCAAATGTTGCTTACCTGTAACAGGTGTTCTCACAGGACAGCAGGATGTTAGTCCTCACATATGGGTGACATCATCAGGATGGAGCCCAATCACGGAAAACTTCTGTCAAAGTTTCCAGAACTTTGACTGGCCCCTACTGGGCATGCCCAGCATGGCACTAACTCTGCAGCCAGCAGGGGTCCCCCTTCAGTCTTATTTACAAGCTACAGGCAGTGCCGAAAAATAAAATAATAAAATGTTACGAACCCAACACCGCGGGGCGGTGGGCGGGTTTCATGAGGACTAACATCCTGCTGTCCTGTGAGAACAGCTGTTACAGGTAAGCAACATTTGCTTTCTCACAGGACAAGCAGGATGGTAGTCCTCACATATGGGTGAGTACCAGAGCTGAGGATGTCTGAACATGCATCAAATGTACCGAAAGGCATGCAACAGGCACAACAACTGGGGTGGAATTGGTAGAGGGCATCCTGAACCCTACCGGGCAGGCAGAAGGGTGTTGGTACGTCACGTTGTAAATAGGTTACGAAGGACAGATTGGCCGAAGATGGAATCTTGTCTTCCGGCTTTGTCCAAGCAATAGTGGGTTGCAAAGGTGTGGAGAGAACTCCAGGTTGCAGCCCTGAAAATGTCAGGAAGCGGCACCAATCGTAGGTGTGCTACTGAAGTCGGGGTTGAAAGTGTTTGCTGCGAATGAGAGAGCAGTAGTTCTCCACTTTGCGATTTTGTGGGGATGCAAAGAGGTCTATCTGGGGATATCCCCACTGTTGGAAGATGGAGTTCGCTACCGAGGGGTTGAGAGACCACTCGTGCGGTTGAAAGACGCGACTCAGCTGGTCTGCCAACACATTGTCCACTCCCAGCAGGTAGGTGGCCCTGAGGTACATCGAATGGGAGAAAGCTTCCGCCCAAATCTGCGCAGCCTCCTGACACAGAAGGAAGGAGCCTGTGCATCCCTGCTTGTTGATGTACCACATGGCCACCTGGTTGTCCATCTGAATCAGGATGACTTGATTTGAGAGGCGATCATGAAAAGCCCTGAGAGCATATCTGATTGCTTGAAGCTCCAGGAAATGTATTTGGTGTTTGGTTTCCTCTGGAGACCAAGATCCTTGTGTTTGCAGGTTGGCCACATGGGCTCCCCAGCCGAGGTTGGAAGCTTCGGTGGTGGGCGTGATTTGAGGAGCCTTGGAGGAGATTGATCTGATTTTTTCTACCAGGCGAGAGACAGACAGAGTGAGTCGGTGACATGGACTACTATTGACAGGGGCTGAATGGATTGAGTCCATTGAGACCTTAGAGTCCAGTGCATGAGTCTCATGGCCAGGCGGGCCATTGGTGTGGACATGGACTGAGGACTCCATGTGTCCCAGGAGGACGAGAAATTGGTGTGCAATCGCAGAGTGCTGAGACTGCAGCTGGTGAGCAAGAAACACGAAGAGTGAGTGCTCGTTGTCGAGGCAGGAAAGCCTTGCTTGCAAGGTGTCCAATTCTGCCCCAATGAATGACAAAGTTTGAGATGAGACTAAGCAGGATTTGTCGTAATTGACGAGAAATCCTAATGAAATTAGAGTATGCAAAGCTAGATTGAGGGACGACAGAGTAGCTTGCTGAGTGGCAGCCCTGATTAACCACCTTGGGTTCTGAGGTAGGCTGTGACTACTACGAGGCATTTTGTGAAGACTCGTGGTGAAGAAGCTAGGCCGAATGGTAGCACTCGGTATTGATAGTGCTTGGGGTCTACTAGAAACCTCAGATATTTGCAATGAGATGGAGTTATCGCAATGTGAGTGTATGCGTCCTGGAGGTCCAGAGAGCAGAGCCAGTCTCCTCTTTGTAAAAGAGGAAGAAGGGAGCCCAAGGTGACCATCCTGAACTTTTCTCGCAGGAGGTACTTGAGGGCACGTAGGTCCAGAATAGGACGAACGCCTCCCGATTTTTTGGGGATTAGAAAGTACCAGGAATATAAACCTAGGCCGTTGCTGAGAGTATGTACAGGTTCTATTGTTTTGGACTGGAGAAGGAGGGAGACCTCTTGATCCAGAAGAATGGATTGATCGGATGTTCTCTATATTGGTAGAGGAGGGGAGTCCAGAGGCTTGGAGAGAAAGTTCAGATAGTAACCCTGAGCAATTATTGCCAATACCCATTGGTCTGAGGTGATTAAGTGCCATATGCTGTGGAAGTGGCACAATCGACCTCCCACTGGTATGTGAGGCAGTGGAATATGGCTGCTGCTCTCTAGGTGGAAGTCAAAACCTGAAGCAGGCCTGCAGTTTTTGATAAGGTCTCGTGACACGGGATCTAGTTGGTGGCGGGTAGGACTTCTTTGGGCGGTAGAAGGACTTCTTAGAGTCCTTCCTGAAGGGCTGTTTGAAGAGAAGTCGGACGGCATCAGAGAGAGCTGTCTTAGGGTCTCATGATGGTCCTTTAGTTCCGCCACCGTCCGCTGAAATCTGTTCACCAGATTATCTCCGACACAAGGCAGGTCGGATAACCTGTCTTGTACTTCCGGGCGAAGGTCAGAAGATTTGAGCCAGGCCCACCTTCTCGCCAAAATAGCAGCTGCAGATACTCTAGAAGAGGTATCAAAGATGTCATAAGATGTTCTGATCTCATGTTTGCCTGCCTCAAAACCCTTATTTACTAGGGTTTGCAACAGTTCTTGAAATTGCTGAGGCAGGGAGTCCAAGAAGTCCTGTATTTGCTTGAAAATGACCCTATTATATTGGATCATATAAAGCTGATAGGCGGCAATCTGGGAGGTGAGCATGGACCCTTGGAAGACTCGGCGACCAGTGGTATCTAGGAACTTCTGATCCTTGCCAGGTGGAACAGAAGAGTGAGGCCTTGGACCATTTGCTCTCTTCTGTGCAGATTCCACCACTACAGAGTGGTGATCTAGCTGTGATTTCTGAAAGCCTGGAGCTGACTGCACCAAATAGGTAGTGTCTGCTTTCCTGTGGACTGGAGCAATGGAACCAGGATGTTCCCAGTTCTTTTTCAGGAGATCCAAAAGAACTTGGTGAATGGGAATAGAGGTGATTACTTTAGGGGCATCCAGGAATTGGAGCAACTCCATCATCTGGTGCCTGACATCCTGTTCAGTCTGCAATTGGAAGGGAACCAATTCAGACATTTCCTACACAAAATTTATAAAGAAAGGTCCTCTGGAGGAGAACGCTTCCTACTTTCAGTGGGTGAAGATGGTGAAGGTAAATCATCGGTGTCTGGAGAGAATCATCAGTCCAGGTATCATAAGGGTCAGCACCTATCCCTCTAGGA
The DNA here is from genome assembly GCF_901001135.1 of Rhinatrema bivittatum. Lineage (NCBI taxonomy): Eukaryota > Metazoa > Chordata > Amphibia > Gymnophiona > Rhinatrematidae > Rhinatrema > Rhinatrema bivittatum. The sequence goes on from NC_042623.1 coordinate 57,188,905, forward strand.
ACTAAAGGGGGATGTGATGCTGGGATAACTGAAGGACCCGGTTCTAGGCTCCGAAGGAATCGGAGGAATTAATCGTAGGCCCAGATGAAGGCATCTAAGGCACCGGCGCAGGCATCGAGGGCATCAATGGATGGCTCGGTGGTGCCAATGGATGTATCGGCAACGATGGTTGGATCGGTGGCGATGGGACGTATCGGCGTCGATGGCTGAGGCAGAACTCCCGATGAAGGAATGCGGAATGATGTTTCTCCTCCCGATGACATGTAAGTGGGGAGGGCACCGGAGCCATCGGAGACCCGGGATCCATCGATGGAAAAGCGGCCATTAGCGCTTCCATCCTGGATAGCAGCTGTGCCAGTGCTGCCGGAATCGGTTCGGTGATTGGTTCCACAATTGGTACCAGTGTCGGTGCCAAAGGGACCTGGAGTCAATTGCATCGCCTTGTCGATGGCCTCTTGAACCAATCCAGTCCAGTTCTTCTCGGAGACCTGGAGCAAGCAGCCCCCGGCTCCGGAACAGAAGAAGGAGGCAGAGGCATAGCCGGAGGGACCACCATTAAAGGTGGAGTCCGCAGCTCCCGATCCCCTGTGGGGTGAGGGTTGCCTCGGTGACCCAGTCGCAGAAACGGTCGGTACCTTTCTGGATGGGGGTTTCTTCGACAATGGCTTGGACGATGGAGAGGTCGATGATTTGGTCCCTTGATGGTCGAAAGACTTACGGTGTTGAAGGCGATGTTTGTCCCTATGATCCCCTCAGTCCTGAGGGGGAGGAGAGGGTGTCGATGGCCGAGAAGTCATCGATGCTGGGCGGGTCACCGGCCGGTGGCCGATGCTGGCGCAAAGTTGGCGGTGCCGGCTCTGACGACGTCAATGCAATGGACGGAGTCGGGTTTGAGCACGGAAGAGAAGTTCCATCTTCTCCATTTTGGCCTTGCGACCTTTTGGTGTCATTAGGGCACATTTGGTGCAGGTTAGGACATCGTGCTCACGTCCTAGACACATAAACACAGACTTTATGAGGGTCTGTGATAGACATGGTGTGAGTACAGTTCGGGCACCGATGGAACCCCGATGCATCGCCATGGAAAAAATCGAGCCGCGGTACGGTCGACGGCCAGTAGACCGCGAGGGCCAAACTCGATGGTAATCGACCGAAAAATGGGTAAAAACTTACTGGAGTACTGCGGTCTGAAAAAAGTTAGAGGGGGGACCCCTGTGGGCCAATTTAACTTTTAGTAATTCCGTGAGGAAAATTCCTGTCAGGAATCTCTGAAGAGCTCCTTTACTGCGAGCCTACTGCTGTGCGGAAAAAAGAAGACTGAAGGGGGACCCCTGCTGGCTGCAGGGTTAATGCCATGCTGGGCATGCCCAGTAGGGGCCAGTCAAAGTTCTGGAAACTTTGACAGAAGTTTTCCGTGACTGAGCTCCATCCTGATGTCATCCATATGTGAGGACTACCATCCTGCTTCTCCTGTGAGAAACAGAATTTACTTTCAGGAGAGAGTGCCTCAGGAATCGGTCCTAGGGCCGGTTCTGTTCAATATCTTTGTCAGTGATATCAGACAAGTTAAAGGGAAAGGTCTGACTTTTTGCAGATGATACTAAGATCCACAATGTGGACAGAATGAAAAGTGAACTAAAAGTACAAGAAGTGTGTCTAATAGTTGCAAGTTAAGACTCAATGCCAAAAAAGGAAGTCGTGCACTTGGGGCCAGATCTTAAAAGATACACGCTGGCATAGATTTGTTTGCGCAACCAGGCGCAAATAAATCTACGCCTGATTTTATAACATGTGTGCGCTGCCGCGCACATGTTATAAAATCCAGGGTCGGCGCATGCAAGGGGGTGCACACTTGTGCACCTTACGCGCGCTGAGCCCTAAGGGAGCCCCGATGGCTTTCCCAGTTCCCTTCGAGGCCACTCCGAAATTGGATCGGCCTCGGAGGGAACTTTCCTTCTGCCACCCCCACTTTCCTCTCCCTTACCCGCCCCCCCGCCCTAGCTAAACCCCCATCCTGACCTTTGTTGCAGAAGTTACGCCTGCCTCTGGGCAGGTGTAACTTGCACGTGCCGGCCGGCTGCCGGCGCGCAATTCCCCGGCACGGCCGCAACGAAGGAGGCCTCAGTCATGCCCCCGGACCCGCAACCTTCCCTTCCCTTTTTCGAAGCCCCGGGACATACATGCATCCCGGGGCTCGGCACGCGCAGGGGCAGCTTGGGGCAGCTTTTCGGGGGTTATGCACATATGTTACGCGCGTAACCCTTTGAAAATCTGACCCTTGGAGTGTAGAAATCAATGAGAATGGTATATAGTGAATGGTGAAGAGCTGATGTGACCAACCAGGAGAGGGACCTTGGTCTAATATTGTCAGATTAACCTCAAAATGGTGATAATAGTGTGATAATGTAGTGGTCAGAGCTGGGAGGATGCTTGGATACACTGAGAAAGACATAACCAGTAGAAAAAAGGAGAGGTAATAATGCCTCTTTACAGGTTATTGGTTAAGGCCTCACCTGGAATACTGCATTCAGATCCAGAGGCCATATCTCAGAAAGGATAGAGAGAGGACAGAGATGGCCCAAAAAAGGCAACCAAAATGGTGCAAGGTTTGTACGAAAAGCCTGAGATGAGAATAAAGGAGCTTAATATGTATACCCTAGAAAAGAGGCAAGCCAGGGAGGATATGATATAGATATTTAAATACCAGAAAGTATTGATGCACTGGAAGCCAACTTGTGACCCTAGTTACACAGCTTTTTCAATGGAAAGGAAGCTGTATATCTAGGGGGTCACAACATGACGATCCAATGGAGTACTCAGGAACAATGCAGGACGATTTTTTCCACAGAGGATAGTGTATGCCTGGAATGCCCTCAAGGATGAGATGACCAGGGCTGTGGCAGACTTCAAAAACTATGGGTTAAACACAGAGGATCCCGACTGGCAAGAGAAAGGTAATGAAGCATTGGGCAACCTTTACTGCACGACGGTTGCAGCCCACGGCCGCAGTGACATGACTGCATTGTGCTTCTTGGAAGGCAAAGTGTAACCTGCACAGAGTGGCAGGTGCAACCCTGTAGGGGACACAATGGAACTGGGAGTTGGGTTCAATGTGGAAATTTGATCTATTTTTGAGTAGAAGCACATAAAATCACAGCTAGGCAGACTAGATGGACCTTGGTCTTTACTAGGGGTGTGCATTCGGATTGACCGCATTAGTAAAACGCAACTCATATTTTTTTTTTACTTAAAAAATTGATTCGACATAAACGATCGGATTTCCCACATATCGAACATAGATATGTTCGATATGTGGGAAATCGCGATTGTTGAGCCAAAATAAAAATATAAACCCCCTCACCCTCCTTACCCCCCCCCCCCCCCGACTTACCACAACTCCCTGGTGATGGAGCGAGGAGTGAGGACGCCATTTCTGCAATCCTTGGCGAGAAGCATGTGACGTCGGCGGCACGTCGAGTGACGCCGGCGTCACGTGATTCCCGGCTCGTTCGCGCCGGACGGCTCGTTCGGCCCAAAAAGAACTTTTGACCAGCTTGGGGGGCCTCCTGACCCCCCCAAGCTGGCCAAAAGTTCTTTTTGGCCAGCTTGGGGGGTGTCAGGAGGCCCCCCCCAAGCTGGCCAAAAGTTCTTTTTGGGCCGAACGAGCCGTCCGGCGCGAACGAGCCGGGAATCACGTGACGCCGCGTCACTCGACGTGCCACCAACGTCACATGCTTCTCGCCAAGGATTGCAGAAATGACGTCCTCACTCCTCGCTCGATCACCAGGGAGTTGTGGTAAGTCTGGGGGGGGGGATTAAGGAGGGTGAGGGGGTTTAAATTTTTTTTTTGCACATATGTACATATACCCAACTCATTGGATTTTTTTTATGTCCATATTGGCCGCAAGTGGGACCCCCTTTCGGACATAAAAAATATGAACATAAAATTTTGCTCTGCACATCCCTAGTCTTTACCTGCCATCATTTATTTGCATGCAGTACCTCCTGTGCATACAAATGTTTCTCATGCATATTTATGAGGGATGTCCTCATAAGTAGCTGGCGGGGGGGGGCCCCATAGAACCAGTTTGAGCACCCCTGATTTAGATCATAAAGCCCCTTCTGGGGCTGGGACCTACTTATGGTACCTGAATCGTAACGTGCCTTGAGCACAGGTTTGGAAAGGTGAACAGTTAATTAAATTAGGGGAGGAGGAATAGCCTAGTGGTTAGATCAGTGGGCTTATGAGCCAGGAGACCAAGGTTCAAGTCCCACTGTCGCTCCTTGTGACCTTGGGCAAGTCACTTTACCCTCCATTGCCTCAGGTACAAAACTTAGATTGCAAGCCCTGTGGGGATAGAGAAATACCTACAGTACCTGAATGTAAACAGATGTGATATCTCAGATCAAATGTCAGTATATAAAATAAATAAATTCAAACCCTAAATCTAAGTCTCTAACCTGGAAGTGTATTACATTATCCAACCATGAGCAGTAGAGGGGGGGATTAGAGTTTTTATTCAGATATGTTGTTAGGATAACTGCAGGACTGTTGCACAAAATAACATCACAAATGAAGATAAAGAGTAGTTTTGCTCATCCAATCTGCTCACTTGAGATTCCTCCTCTCTGGTTCTCTATCACTTTGGGCAGGTAACCATATACATTCCCATGGTTAAACCAACACCAGCTCCCTACCATCTCTCTCACTCAACCTCTCAACTCTATTTCTACCACAGATGAATTTGAAGGTACGCTATGGACCCTATATAAAAGCCAAAATGAAAGCAAAGAATGCTCTATATTTTCACAAACCATAGCAAAAAAATCTCTTTTACAGGGGTGATCCGAGAAACTATAGACCAGTGAGCCTGACTTCAGTGCCAGGAAAAATATTGGAAACTATTCTAAAGATCAATCACAGAGCATATTAGAAAGACATGGTTTAATGGAACACAGTCAACATGAATTTACCCAAGGGAAGTCTTGCCTCACAAATCTGCTTCATTTCTTTGAAGGGGGTTAATAAACATGTGGATAAAGTTGAACCGGTAGATGTAGTGTATTTGGATTTTCAGAAGGTGTTTGACAAAGTCCCTCATGAGAGGCTTCTAAGAAAACTAAAAAGTCATAAGAACATGCCATGCTGGGTCAGACAGATAGTCCATCAAGCCCAGCATCCTGTTTCCAACAGTGGCCAATCCAGGCCATAAGTACCTGGCAAGTACCCAACAACCAAGTCTATTCCATGCTACTGTTCTGAGCAATAGCAGTGGCTATTTTCTAAGACAACGTAATTAATAGCAGGTAATGGACTTCTCCTCCAAGAACTTATCCAAACCTTTTTTAAACACTGATACACTAACTGCATTAACCACATCCTCTGGCAACAAATTCCAGAGTTTAATTGTGCGTTGAGTGAAAAAGAACTTTCTCTGATTAGTATTAAATGTGCCACATGCTAACTTCATGGAGTGCCCCCTAGTCTTTCTATTATCCGAAAGAGTAAATAACTGATTCACATTAACCCGTTCTACACCTCTCATGATTTTTAACACCTCTATCATATCCCCCTCAGCCGTCTCTTCTCCAAGCTGAAAAGTCCTAACCTCTTTAGTCTTTTCCTCATAGGGGAGCTGTTCCATTCCCTTTATCATTTTGGGCGTCCTTCTCTGTACCTTCTCCATTGCAACTATATCTTTTTTGAGATGCAGCGACCAGAATTGTACACAGTTCAAGGTGTGGTCTCACCAAAGAGCGATACATAGGCATTATGACATTTTCCGTTTTATTCGCCATTCCCCTTTCTAATAATTCCCAACATACTGTTTGCTTTTTTGACTGCGGCAGCACACTGAACCGACGATTTCAATGTGTTATCCATTATAACGCCTAGATCTCTTTCTTGGGTGGTAGCTCCTAAAATGGAACCTAACATTTTGTAACTATTGCATGGGTTATTTTTCCCTATATGTATCACCTTGCACTTATCCACATTAAATTTCATCTGCCATTTCGATGCCCAATTTTCCAGTCTCACAAGGTCTTCCTGCAATTTATCACAATCTGCTTGTGATTTTAACTACTCTGAACAATTTTTGTATCATCTGCAAATTTCATTACCTCACTTGTCGAATTTCTTTCCAGATCATTTATAAATGTATTGAAAAGTACGGGTCCCAATACAGATCCCTGAGGCACTCCACTGCCCACTCCCTTCCACTGAGAAAATTGCCCATTTAATCCTACTCTCTGTTTCCTGTTTCCTGTCTTTTAGCCAGAAGGCGATGTCCTTTCGTGGATTACAAACTGGTTAAAATCCAGGAAACAGAGTAGGATTAAATAGTCAATTTTCTCAGTGGAAAAGGGTAAACAGTGGAGTGCCTCAGGAATCTGTACTTGGACCGGTGCTTTTCAATACATTTATAAATAATCTGGAAAGGAATATGACGAGTGAAGTTATCAAATTTGCAGATGATACAAAATTATTCAGAGTAGTTAAATCACAAGCGGATTGGGATACATTGCAGGAGGATCTTGCGAGACTGGAAGATTGGGCATCCAAATGGCAGATGAAATTTATTGTGGACAATGCAAGGTGTTGCATATAGGGAAAAATAACCTTTGCAGTAATTAAACGATGTTAAGATCCATATTAGGAGCTACCACCAGGAAAAAGATCTAGGCATCACAGTGGATGATACTTTGAAATTGTAGGCTCAGTGTGCTGCAGCAGTCAAAAAAGCAAACAGAATGTTATGAATTATTAGGAAGGGAATGGTTAACAAAATGGAAAATGTCATAATGCCTATGTATCACTTCATGGTGAGACCACACCTTGAATACTATGTATATTTCTGGTCACCGCATCTCAAAAAAGATATATTTGCAATGGAGAAGGTACAGAGAAGGGCAAACAAAATGATAAAGGGGATGGAACAGCTACCCTATGAGGAAAGGCTGAAGAGGTTAGGGCTTTTCAGCTTGGAAAAGAGATGGCTGAGGTGGGATATGATAGAGGTCTTTAAAATCATGAGAGGTCTTGAACAAGTATATGTGAATCGGTTATTTACACTTTCAGATAATAGAAGGACTAGGGGGCAGTTCGTGAAGTTAGCAAGTAGCACATTTAAGACTAATCGGAGAAAGTTCTTTTTCACTCAGCACACAATAAAGCTCTGGAATTTGTTGCCAGAGGATGTGGTTACGGCAGTTAGTGTAGCTGGGTTTAAAAAAGGTTTGGATAAGTTCTTGAAGGAGAAGGCCATTAACTGCTATTAATCAAGTTGACTTAGGGAATGGCCTTACTCCTTTTGTACAAGGTCTGCTTGATAATTTGGAAGTTATAATACTGGAAGCATCTTGTAACTTTGATGATTTAAATCAATTTTGAGCACAAGTAATTTGTTGGGAGGATATCCTTCCCTCCTCTTTCTCTCTCCGCTCTTCAAGCTGCCTGGGTCAGAGATCATTAAGTTTCTTCTGACTTTTGAGCAGGTAAAATGTGCCAATTAATTTCTCCAAAAGTCTGCTTGCATTTAATTCTGACTGGATGGGGAGGTAACTCAGGGAAGCTCAGGATGCAGCTGGATTTTAGAAGGTTGCATGGCTGCATTTCTGTGGCTTGATTACCTGGGGGAATATAATGCACTTCATTTCCGATTTGTGTGCTTTACTTTAAATTTATTTTTTTTTTAAATCCACTATACGATTACTTGCTGTGTTTTTCTGTAAAACACAGTTGATGTCAATTATTAAGAAGTTCCTTCTGAGCAGAGAACCAGCTAATAAAATCTTGCTACTATTGAAGACTGGTAATGTGCGGTTGCTATCTACAAGAAGTATAAGGATGAAAATATAAAAAATAATAAAAAATGAGGAAAATAAAATAAAAATAAGAGTTTGAAGAATAAAGCCGGTAGCTATTAAAAGAGGGGATCACAGAGTGGTTTCCTCATAGATAGCAACCGCACATTACCACAAATCGGGGAGTTTCCTTGATGGCTGAATGTTGATGTTGACAGTGGAAGGAAACAGAGGTTGTGTTGGTGTTTGGTATTACTAAAGACTGGCCTGGTGTTTGTGTACCTGTTAAAAGTGCTGCTGGCCTGGTGCATGAAGGCATCCACTACATTGGCTGCATTAAAATGTTTGTCTTGTCCTCTATACGCAAAACTCCTGGTCCCCAAATTTGAATACTGATGAGGCAAGCAATTAAAACAGAAAAAAAAAAAAAAGAAAAACCATATACCTTCGTCAGCTTTTCTAAGTAAATCATCAAGTAATATTTTTTGGTGCTCTTGACCATCCTCAAAGCTATAGAGAGCCCACTTCTTCAGCAGAGTTTCGCCCTCTCCGCACACATCCATTTCAAGCAAGCCTGGAAACCACTCCTCCATGACTGAATCTATGTGATCCACAACCTGCCCCAGGAGAATGCAGCCTGCAAGAGCCAAAGCAGAGAGTTACGCAACCACCTTCTGCCCAGAGAGCTGGTAGAGCTCCGTTCATCATCAAGCTCAAGTAGGACAAGAAATCCATCAAGCTAACAAAAAATGAGAAGAAAACGTGAACTGCATAACATTTTAAAAGGCCTCCCAGGGCTGAGACTGCAAACAATAAACATGGAATAATAAAATGGACTTTTGTCTGCCTGCAATTAGCGTCCCTAAATAGAAGTTATTGAAGACTTGACACTGGACACTCTTGATATCTAAAAAACACTGCATTATCTGTTTGTGAAAGCTCTTCTATGTCTTTAGAGGGACCAAATTTTCAAAAGAGCAGTATCTGGATCAGAGATGCTATGCAGACATGTCTGAATCCAAGCCAGCTTCAGACTTCTGTAAACGTAATACAGAATGCAGGCTCCAGTTAACGTGGTTAATTAAAAAAAAACAAACAAACATCCGGACGTTAACTTTCAGCAGCCTGAATATGGCCCAAGCCCGCTTTGAAAAATTGTGGATTTCCCCTCCTGGGCAGGTGTACTTTCTGCTTATATATTTATGGGCATCCTTTCAAACATCAAAAGTATGCACGTAAATATTTGCCATGTCCCAACCCCACCCTTACCAACCCCCAAATCACCTAATGCCAGTGCAGGGCAAAATACGCACCTAATCGAGATATTTGCATAATTTTCATAAAAGTCGATTTACCTACACAAACCGAGGTTTAGGCACATAAATCCTTTTGAAAATTAACCCCTCCACAAGGGGGTAGTTTTTAAACTGCTTGCATCAATGCAGAGACTGCAGGGATTTTTAGCCCGCTGACTTTCCGCTATTTGTTAATAGGGCCAATAACGCGCTTACTTTCCTTTTGAAGACTGCTACAGGTACAAAGTACCACAAACCTGCTCTCTGTGCAGATGAAGTTTGCACGTCAAAGTAAATGCACAGATCTGAAAATCCCATCTATGCACTTACTTTCCTCCCTTGACCTAACCTCGCCCCCGAGAACACCTCCTCCTAATGCGTCCTGACTTTTCCTCGCCGTGAGGGTGGGCAATGTTCAGCTTTTGGAAGTTGCCCTCCCAGTGTTTCATTTTTCATCCTACTAACAATGCAACTGGGCCTGCTGCAGAGAAAAATCTTAAACTGTATAAGGCAATTCCCCAAATCATCCAATCTGCTTCATTATAATTCTGATGAAATATAAGACTGACAGTTTTTCAGTACTGTATCTCCAAATTAGTAAAACTTAGACCTCTTAGTAACAGACAGATAGTACAATCAGGGGTTCTTTAAGAGGTGAAGATTAGTCACATTGATTATGTTTGAATAATTCTGGTCCCACAAAAGAGGCAGACTGTGTATTCAACAGTTCTCTTCATCTAATCCTTGCTAATCCACAAAGCAAGTGTGGAAGAGTCCTCACTTTCAAGCTGTATTATCAAAATCTTTTTTCTTTACTGGTGGAAAACCTCACTAGGGCTACATACCAGGTCCTATCATCTGCCCAGTAATGGAAAACACAAGGAAGATGACATTCAAATGGATTTATCTGGATAATGTTTGGGTTAATTGGATAAATGCTGATGTTTGACCACTTATGTAGATAAAACGTATCCTAATAACTTGGAGGTGTTCTGGGGTGGAGTGGACTTAGCCAAATAACCTAAGCGGCACAGTTGGCCAAATAAATTATTCGGCTAAGTCTAGACATGTCTTAGATGTGTCTAGATGTGTTCCCAAATAACTTTGTTCAATCCACAAGGAGTGCTCAAGAATTATCGGTCCAAATGTAATTTCATCAAATGCAGTTTATTAAAGCTTTAATGTGGCAACTCCTTATTTCCAAAACAGTGAGAGTAAATAATTCTTTCAGGGTCCCCGACACGGACCCCGTGTTTCGCCCGAAGGCTGCGTCGGGAGGGACAAGATTATTTTACAACAACTTGAAAATAGCTGAGGAGTTCTCCTTGCCGCATTAGCTGTATGAACTCCTCAGCTATTTTCAAGTTGTTGTAAAATAATCTTGTCCCTCCCGACGCAGCCTTCGGGCGAAACACGGGGTCCGTGTCGGGGGACCCTGAAAGAATTATTTACTCTCACTGTTTTTGAAATAAGGAGTTGCCACATTAAAGCTTTAATAACTGCATTTGATGAAATTACATTTGGACCGATAATTCTTGAGCACTCCTTGTGGATTTATCTGTGTATTTATTGGACTGCATTCTCTGCTCCTTCTTTATATTTGGATATTCCCAAATAACTTTACCATAACTGGCTATATTCAAATGATATAGCTGATTAAATGGTGACAAGGACATTTTTTTTCAAAGTTTGTGGGCTTTCAATCTTGCAGCTTCCACCCCACAAAAAACATTTGAAATAAGTGATAGCTAGCACCCGATGCCTCCCATTACCCACCCAACCTACCAAATTTAAAAAAATAAGCAGCCAAGGTGCCCCAAGGCTGACCTCCCTACTTCCTTCCAGGACATTACTGACAAAGTCCCCAAGACCCTCCTGACCCACAACCTCTCTTCTCTACCCTCCCCAGAGCCTCCCTCCCACCACAGTGCCTGAAACCCTGTAGGGAGCACAGTAATATATTGGCCTCTTCCAGTCTCTCTCTGTTGGCAACGTTCTTAACACACACTTCCAGTGTTGCTGTCAGGTCCATGCTGGAAGTGGCTGGGAGCAGGTAAGACACTATGGTGCTCCCAGCTGGGGTTTCAGGGAGTCTACACAGAGGAAGAGGGAAGCCAGTGGAGATCAATGAGAGTGGAGTGATGTGGTCTTTCTTATTGGCATTTGTGAGGATGAGTGCGGTGGCATTCTGAAGGAGTTGTAAAGGTTTGATGTAGGTGGCAGGAAGGCCAAGGAGGATAGAGTTGCAGTAATCAATTTTCGAAAAAATAATAGATTGGAGTACAGTACGGAAATCAGAGAAATATAGAAGGGGTTTGAGTTTTTTTAAGGGTTTGTAGTTTGTAATAGCAGCTACTGAGGATAGATTTGATGTAAGGTTTGAAGTTGAGTTGGTTATCAAGTATAACACCCAGGTTTCGTGTATTGAATGGGAAAGTGGTAGAGGAGAGGGTAGAGGGTATGGGTGTTGATGAATGTTTGGAAGAGATGAGAAGGCGTTCAGTTTTTTGGGGGTTGAGGGATAAGTGCATGTCAGTGAGGAGCTGGTTAATGGAAGCAAGAATGGTGTCCCAGTTTTGGAGTGCGGTGAGAATGGAATTTGTGAAAGGGATGAGGATTTGCACATCATCTGCATAGATGAAGTGTGTCACACCAAGGTTGGAAAGAAGGTTGGTGAGAGGGAGCATATAAATGTTAAATAGGGTGGAGGAAAGGGAGGATCCTTGGAGGACACCACAGTCGAGCTTTACAGGTGAGGATTGAATGTTGTCAGTGAGGACTGTGTAACTACGGTTTTGGAGGTATGACTTAATCCATAATAGGGCAGTGCCGGAGATTCCAATGCTGATGAGAGTGTTGAAAAGGATGTTATGATTGACGGTGTCAAATGCGGCAGAAATATCCAGCATAGCAATGAGATAGGAGTTGCCAGCGTCCATTCCTTTGATAAGGGTATTTGTTAGGGAGAGGAGTAGGGTTTCCGTACTGAGATGTTTTCGGAAACCATATTGTGTTGGTGGGAGGATGTTGAATTGTTCAAGGTGGTCAGAAAGGCGGGAGTTTACTAGTTTCTCAAGGACTTTGGAAAGGAAAGGGAGGTTGGAAATGGGACGAGGTTGGATAGGTTGGAGGGATCAAGGGAGGTTTTTTTTAGGATAGGCTTGACAACAGCTTGTTTTAGGGAGTTGGGGACCAGGCCTTGTTCAAGGGAACAGTTCACAATTTTGGAGAGTGAGGTAGCTATGGTTTTAGGAATAGCGAGTAGTAGTTTGGTGGGAATAGTTTCAGAGGGATGGGAAGAGGGTCTTATCTTTTTTAAGATATTCTCTATTTCCAGAGTTGAGGAAGGTTCAAATGATGAGAGGAAGGTAGGTGTGTGTGGGGTAGGGAGGGTTATATTGTTGGTATTTGGGGCAATTTGGCAGTGATGTTGGAGACTTTATTCTTAAAGAACACAGCAATTTCATTGCAGCGTGACTGTGTGGGGGGGACCCTGAGGTAACGTCAAATTGGGTTTGGTAAGTGGTAAGATTTGAGATTAAGGTGAATAGGGTCTTAGGATTAAATTGTAGTTGGTGAATTTTCTTGGCATAGTATTCTTTTTTTGTTTTTTAAATAGCTTTTCTATATGCGTGCATAAGTTGGTAGAAGATGGTTTTATTGGCAGGGGTGGGGTGTTTTCACCAACGTCTTTCAGCTGCTCTAAGATGGATTTTTTGGATTTTGAGTTCGTGGGTGAACCAAGGTTTTTTATTTGATTTAGATTGTGTAATCGTTTTTTGGGTGACTGGACATAAATTGTTTGCAATATTCAGGGTAGTCTCTGCCCAGGAGGAGACAGCGCTGTCAGCTGTCTTTAGGTCAAGGTGATTGGGAATGTTGGAGCATGCTGTTGAGAGAGTGTCTATGGGGCAGGTCTTGCGGAAATGGAAAGATTTAGGCTGAGAACAAGTGGAGGAGGGGTGGGAGTTGCAGAGCAAGGGTTGTCTTTATGATGGAGTGGTCAGACCAGGGGACAGGGAGGCATGCAGGGGAGTGGATGGTATTTATGAGTGAGTTAGTGAAAATAAGGTCAAGGGTATGACCGGCTTTGTGGGTCGGGGAGTGAATGATTTGTGTGAAGCCCATCACATCTAAGGATGAGATGAATACTTCGCATGGCGGGGATTGTGGTATGGTGTCAACATGAAGATTGAAGTCGCCAAGGAGAATCATGGGAATGTCGGGAGAGAGTGAGATAGTAAGAAATTTGATGAGAGGGGAGGGGTCTTTTTCTAGCAGACCCGGGGGGGGGGGGGGGGTGTAGATCAGGCAGATTTGAAGGGATTTCGATTTGAAGAGGCCTACTTCGTATTGGTTGGGAATATTGCAGATTTGTGGGGTGAGTTGGAATTCTTTCTTGGCGATCAGGAGTAGACCTCCTCCTCTTTTCTTTTTGCGGGGGACAGAGAAAATATCATAGGTTTCAATGGGCAATTGGTTGAATAGTGGGGTGTCAGAGGGTTTAAACCAAGTTTCAGTTACAGCAAAGATTTCTGGTTTGGAGTCGGTTAAGATATCATGGAGAAGGTGTGTTTTTTGTTTCAAGGATTGGGCATTAACGAGGAGAAGTGAGATGAGTGACAGGGTAAGGGCTTGCGTGGAGGGAGATATGCTTTTTTGAGCATTGGGGGAGCTGGAGGGGGGGAAAGATAGTTTTGATGGGTATCTGTTTAGGTAATTGGAGGAGCAGAGGCAGAAATGCGGTGGCATTGTAGAGAAGATGGCTTGTAGGGGTTTGCTGGGGAGAAAAAACAAATGATGAGAGGCAGACACAATTTAAGGTAGATCTATGCAAAATGTTCAACGATTATCTGTAAGGGGACGCACAAAGGGGCGCACAAAGGGGAAGGCCTTCGGCGCGCGACGCCTGGCGTGCGGCGCCGGAAGAGTAGCACAGTTTTAAAGCCCTGAAGAGGCGCCAGAAGCTGATGTCACTGCTGTGTCCGGACGTGGTTGGCTGGCTGCTGCAACGGAGGTCGCCGGGTAAGTTAGGCCCTGGGAGTCAGATGGCCGAGAAGAGAGAGCCCCGTGGTCGGCGTGGGGCCCGTTGGGGGAAGGGTGAACTCGAGGGCCTTACCCCGACGGGCTTACAGCGCCAACTGCGCAGGCCTTAGCTGCCGATTCCCACGATGTTCGTCGAGGAAGAGAGAGCCGCCGGAAGAGGAGCACAGATTTAAAGCCCTGAAGAGGCGCCGGAAGCTGATGTCACCGCTGTGTCCGGAAGTGGTTGGCTGGCTGCTGCAACGGAGGTCGCCGGGTAAGTTAGGCCCTGGGAGTCGGATGGCTGAGAAGAGAGAGCCCCATGGTCGGCGTGGGGGCCCGTTGGGGGAAGGCTGAACTCGAGGGCCTTACCCCGACGGGTTTACAGTGCCGACCACGCAGGCCCGAGCTGCTGATTCCCACGATGTTCGCCGAGGAAGGTGAACATCGTGGGAATGTCTTCTGTTCTGTTACACGAACAGAAGACATTACAAACAGTGGCACCTCACTACAATTTTTGATATTAACCTACAGAATTTAAGCTGCTCCTCTTGACAGCTTGTTAGCTGCAGTCCAAGTCAAGGCATAACGAAACCCTGTCACAGACGATTAGTCACCCAGAGGAAGAATGACTCTATGGACACACACGGACATCTTCCTGATTCAGTTCTGAAGCAAAAGTCTCGGATCCACTGATCCAAAAAACTCACCCAGCAGATGCTTAACAGATAATGAAACACAGAGGGTTACTCCTTTACTGTTGGTTGACAAGGAGGGGAAAGGTTCCCCTGCGAGATCTTTCCTGTAACATTTTAGGGGATAATTTTATAACTGCCCGCAGTGGTGCAAAGTCTGCAGGTACTTTTTACACACATTGTCAAGGGAAAGCAGACAGACGTATTTACGCCTGCTAATTTAAGCCGGTAGTTTTCTCAAGAAAAATTACACATGCACTTTTTGAATTTTCAAAAGGTTGTGCACCAAAGTACACCCCCCCCCCCCCCCCCAGGAATGCCTCCAGTGTAGTGGAACACTGGAGGCATTTTTCAAAGGAGTTACACGTGCAAGAGCAGCATATATGGTAGCAATTTTCAAAAGCCCATTTACAAACCTCTTGACAAGTCAAGCCCCATGACGTGAATTTTCAAAGGAGTTATGCACGTAAAAGCAGCAATTTTCCAAAGTCCATTTATGCGCGTAAAACCCAGTTTTATGCATGTAAATCTTTTTGAAAATTGTCTCCCATGTGCGTATCCATCTGCATGCAGGGCAATTTAAAAAAAAAAAAAAAAAGTCCATTTCCACTTGGAAAGGAAAATCATCCTTAGAGAGGATAAATCTTCAAAGGGATTCTGCGGGTAAAGTAGTGATTTAACCACAGAAAAGGTCCTTTAGAAAACTGGACCACCAATTCGCTCATAAAATTACGTATATGAGCACTATATGTGCAGACGTCTGGAGGTAATTTTCAAAGAATTACGTTGGATTGCATGGGTAAAATTAGCACATACATGTGTAAGTAGCATGTGCGCACGTATAGGCTATTTTATAAACCTCGAGAGGACGCCTGTACTTGCAGTATCTTCCTTACAGGGTTAAAAAAGGTGCGGCTTAAAGACGTTCCAGGGCGGGGTTCAGAAATACGTGCACAAGTTGCTATTTTGTAAGTGATATACGTGCACATACGGTACCGATCTCATCCAAATGCCTTTATGCCTGCTAAACGATTTGTGCAATTGAAATCGGAGTTCTCTTTTGTCAGCAGTCTTTGGATGGGAGGTCTGGGTGAACCGGTGGGAGTTCAGGATGAAGTGCTGGAGGGTCTAGGTGAACTGGACTGGAAGAACTGGTTGAGGTATTGGCAAACTGACAATTCCTGGTATGCACGCAGGTATTTTCAGAAGCGCACGCTTTATAAAATATCTACTTCTGTGTTTAATTCTGGGTTATTACACACAAATTGTTAGAATTATTACGCATGTAAAATATAGGTGCATCATTTTTTTTTTTTTTTAAATGGCTAGAGAAAGTTTGGATGTTCCTGCATTACAAACAAACTGGCATATGTACAGGGCAGAAATACATACTATTTTTATCAACAGTGCCGTTCTTGCCACACAGTTTATAAAACGTTAGCAAAAATCTCCACCCCACCACTTATATGTGTGTACAGTGGACAGTTTTGAAAGTTGGGTTGTTTAAGCGCAGAAGTGAGAGGTGTTCCGGGGTGGAGTGTGGGCAGGGTTGGGACTTGCACGTCATTTTTTATTTTTAAATGTAGGGATGTAAATTCTCTTGGCAAAACTAGCCAAACAGCTGGTGTAAATTGCAGGCAAACAGTTATCCCTGACTAATTTCCAAAGCGGACTTGTGCACAGAAGCTATGAAAATTGATGTCGCTATGCACGTATTTTCAGGTTAACTTATCGGCAATGTTAGAAAATGATTCGCTAAGGGCCTGATTTTTGACACCCTCTATGCGCATATAAACTCTGTTTTGTGCACGTTGACAGCTCATTAGAAAATTTGCCAGTCTTTCCACACAAAAATGTATGCATGAAATTCAAGTTTGCACATACTTTTATGTGCACAAAAAAGAGAGAGGTGTTTGGGTAAGGGGGGGGGAGTTTGTTTACATATGCACTTTTGATTTTCAAAAGCATGTATTTAAATTAATTCGCACAAGTTATGCTTTGCCTAATAGCAGTTGCAACTCTGTGCCAGCAAGCTGGTGCGCATTGTCACGGCTCATTTTTAAAACCAAAGAATACATGTACTATTGTTTTCAAAGATTAGTGGAAAGTCTGCAGGTAAAAAATACTCAACAGATTTTCCTTTGTTTGAAAATTACCCACCCCATGTATTTGTAAATGCAATGGCAACCTTTTGATATATTTTGTTGCCCTTTTCTAGTTCTTCAATATCCTTCCTGAAGCCATCCTTCTGTGGTCCAGACCTGCACCCCATACCGAAGTGAGGCCTAGAAAGAGCCCCTATACAGCATGATGAGAATCATTTTCAAATTGCACATTCAGGATATCCTTCAGCAAAACTTTGGCCATGAAGACGCTCTCAGCTCCACTATTAAGATAATATTGGCAAAGTACCTTGAATGATATAAGCCTGACACATCCTGCTGCTTGTTGGAAATCAGGCCAGGTCTACAGAAATCACTTACATAATACCAACTGATGTGTCTCACAGCCATAATCTTATAAGGAGGAAACGGCGCCTTGCAGGCGGCTCTCTACATGAGCACAAGGGCATTTTTTCCATATTGCAACACAGACTTCCCAGCTAACATTTTGATTCTGTATTTTTTGCTTCTTCTTCCTCTCTGCTGTGTTATGGGAGTTCACCCCATTACCCTTCAGTTCTATTTTCAGCACCCAGTCCCCTTGCTGTAGTCATTCTTGCTGGAGAGGGTAAGATGTTGGTTCGTCGTTCAGAATAGTTCCAGACTTTGTCACTAGCCAAAGAGACTGAGCCAACCTTATTCCAGAGATCCTTTTCATGGGCTCCCTGTCACACAGGTGTCACGCTCAGCAAAATTTCACAGACATTCAAATCGGTAACACCATCTTCTCTTGCAGCACACTGGCCATGCTACAAATCTATGTACGTGTACATTAGTCCATTTGTGCTACATCGCTTACGTGTACTTTCATCCACATAACAAGACAATATTCAAACAACGAGGTCCATATTCAAAAGCATTTAGCCGGTTAACTCAGAAGTTAGCCAGTTAATTGAATATTTGGGCAAATAAGCAGCTAAATTCTAGCCACCTAGTAAGTTAGATGGAAATAATTTATCCGGCCAAGTTAGGGCATTCCAAGGGCAAAACCGGGAGGAGTTGGGTTAGCCGGCTAAATTAACCGGCTAACTCCAATCTTCTGAGTTAGCCAGATGGCTTAGCCGGTGAAGTCTGGTCAGGCCAAAGAGCTGACTTAAAGTTATACTTAATAGTGCAGGTTTCACCAATGAATATATCCCCAAAGATAGCCGGAATATGGACCTCAATGTGTCCAGATGCACAGTGTTTACGATCAGACGAGTTTGTGCAGGTTGAAAGTCACGCATGTAATTTGGCAGTTAGGAATCATTGAAAATGTAGCCTGTCGTGCAAATCACTAATAAGCTGAACATTTCTGCATGAATTTGTTGACAATCTATAAGCAGTGCCTGCCAGAGAGAAGGGGGTGCCTATGGCAGACTGCCGTCCATAATCTGCAGCATTTACACAGCCTGTACCATCCCCGCAGGTCCTCGCCTCACTCTCTTCTTTCACTATTTGGTCAAAGCAGTTAAAAAAGAAACATTCAAGTACAGTTTACCTCAAATGATGATCTTTTATTGTCCTACTTTGTGAATGTGATTTTAAAAAAGTATATTATTAAATTAAAAAGGTCTGATCTCTAGGCTGTGAGGAAGATTTTCAGAAGGCTTTTGATAAAGATTTTCAAAAGGCTTTTGATAAAGTTCCTCATGAAAGGCTTCTAGGAAAAGTAAAAAGTCATGGGATAGGTGGCGATGTCCTTTCGTGGATTGCAAACTGGCTAAAAGACAGGAAACAGAGAGTAGGATTAAATGGACAGTTTTCTCAGTGGAAGGAAGTGGACAGTGGAGTGCCCCAGGGATCTGTATTGGGACCCTTACTTTTCAATATATTTATAAATGTTCTGGAAAGAAATACAACGAGTGAGGTAATCAAATTTGCAGATGATACAAAATTGTTCAGAGTAGTTAAATCACAAGCAGATTGTGATAAATTGCAGGAAGAGCTTGTGAGACTGGAGAATTGGGCATCAAAATGGCAGATGAAATTTAATGTGGACAAGTGCAAGGTGATGCATATAGGGAAAAATAACCCATGCTATAGTTACACAAAGTTAGGTTCCATATTAGGTGCTATCACCCAAGAAAGAGATCTAGGCGTCACATTGAAATCGTCAGTTCAGTGTGCTGCGGCAGTCTAAAAAGCAAACAGAATGTTGGGAATTATTAGGAAGGGAATGGTGAATAAAATGGAAAATGTCATAATGCCTCTGTATCGCTCCATGGTGAGACCCCACCTTGAATACTGTGTACAATTCTGGTCGCCGCATCTCAAAAAAGATATAATTGCGATGGAGAAGGTCCAGAGAAAGGCGACCAAAATGATAAGGGGACTGGAACAGCTCCCCTATGAGGAAAGACTAACAAGGTTAGGACTTTTCAGCTTGCAGAAGAGACGGCTGAGGGGGGATATGATAGAGGTGTTTAAAATCATGAGAGGTCTAGAACGGTTAGATGTGAATCGGTTATTTACTCTTTCGGATAATAGAAAGACTAGGGGGCACTCCATGAAGTTAGCATGTGGCACATTTAAAACTAATTGGAGAAAGTTTTTTTTCACTCAACGCACAATTAAACTCTGGAATTTGTTGCCAGAGGATGTGGTTAGTGCAGTTAATATAGCTGTGTTTGAAAAAGGATTGGATAAGTTCATTACTTGTTATTAATTAAGTTGACTTAGAAAACAGCCACTGCTATTACTAGCAATGGTAGCATGGAATAGACTTAGTTTTTGGGTACTTGCCAGGTACTTATGGCCTGGATTGGCCACTGTTGAAAACAGGATGCTAGGCTTGATGGACCCTTGGTCTGACCCAGTATGGCATGTTCTTAATTTCTTAAGACCATTTTTTTAATTATATGCATGCATTTATAAAAGCATGAATATAGCTCTACACTGTGTGTTCATTTAGCCATACTGAGAGATGGGGGTTCAAGGGGGGGGGGGGAGGGGAGGAGCGTTTAGGTTGGGGGGAAGGATAATGCAAAAATCACAGGGACAGATGTCCATGGCTCCTTTACAACTGCAGCAAGCTTCGACACAAGAGCATGTACACACTTTTGCTTTGAAAGCTGATGCATATTCCACTGATCTTGCCCCAGTGCATTATCCCCACAAGGCCTTTGCTGAGCTAGTGATAATTTTGCTTCAAGTATTTGAAGGGTTTTGAGGCAAAGAATTTGAAGACCTTTATTGAGGGGAGTGATGTTTGGATTCCTTGGGCTGACTGGGCTTACTCATTTTGTAAGGGAAACGCCCCCCCCCCCCCCCCGGGTAATTTCTTGGTGAAAATCTGCTGACGCACGCACAGAGGTTGCAAAACTTAGCTTTGCAGAAGGGATAAAGCACATGCAGCAATTTAAAAATGAAATCACGGTGCCCGCTGTCCATCACCCCAACCGGACCCTGTCTACTTTCTGTGGACAAAAGTAAGCGCTTTACGAAACAGCATGCATGTTTACCCACACAGAGGGGGACAATTTTCAAAGGCCAGTTTTATGCAGATACAAGTGGGTTTACCAGTATAAAATCCTCCATCAAAGGTCCTCTTGGTCAGCAGTGTGGAAACAGGAGGTCGATGTTCAAAGGCATTTATCCGGATAACCTTGGAATTATCCAGGTAAGTAGTGACTTCTGAATACTGCCGGTACAAGCTGGGGCAGCTCTCCCTCCCACTAAGGAAAGTTTTTAAAACATAGGGGGCCAGCAACCACCCGGCAATTCAACGTGTAGCAAATGTGAGCGTTCCCCCTCCTGCTTCCCTCATCACGCCCTAAGTGTCTCCGACTGCATACCGCTCTTGGCGACATCATGCGTTGACAGCAACACCAGTAGTAACGCATGGCGCTGCCTACAGTAGTATACTTGTAAGGTAGCCCCGGCAACCAGTGCCATTTAGGAGGGGTCTGGCTGGGGTAGGGAGTCGGGGAAACTCTTACATTTGCCACAAGTTAAATCACTGATGGAAAGGGAAAGTCTAACATGGGATTTGAGGGAGCCACTAGAGCAGAGTTGGGATCTTTTAGATGTTCCATCTAGAAAGTTCATGCATCTTTGGGCAATTAGAGAGCAAAAGCCTTTTCAGTAGCTGGCCCGAACATCGGTAACACTTTGCCCAAGGAATTGCAAACATTGCCATGTATAAAAACCTTTAAAAAGGCTCTAAAGAATTCTCTCTTTACTCAAGCCTTTAGGTAAACTGTTTCCAGTGACTGTCCAGTAACTCCAAATGAAGTGCAGGACTTTATGTTTATTGGAATAATGCTGGTCTTAATTTTACTATTGTAATAATTTTGTTATTTTTGGATTTCTGTATGTTTTACTGTGATCCAACTCGAACACATTTGTAGGAGTGCGGGTTATACATTTTTTAAATAAAATAAATGAATCGATCTCCCTTTTTTCATTTTGCTGAGTAAGGACATGGAATATCCTTTGGATCCAAGGGATAGGGAAGTGAGGTATCACTTAGAATCCTGAATTCCCAAATCGGCCCTAAAGGGGTATTTATTTATTTATTTATTTAAACATTTTTCCATACCTTCGTTAAGTTAAATACCATCACAACAGTTTACAGAAGGGCACGATAAAGAGAAATGTGGGTGGTATAGATTACAAATTACTCGTGTGCCATCATACTACGGTAACAATTTAACATAATAAACTAGGTGTGTAAGTTAAACCTGATTGTTAGGAACAAATTAAGCAGTTTGATTTTAACATTAATATGCTTATGTAGGTCACTAAAAACTTCTAGCTTGGTGCATCCTTATCTCTCAACTATTTTCTCTTTTTCTTTATCTTTATAAAATGCTTGTTTAAAAAGCCAGGTTTTCAGATTAGTTTTGAATAATTTCAGATTTGTCTCTAGTCTTATTTCGAGTGGCATGGTATTCCAGAGTACAGGACCAGCCAGTGACAGTGCTCTTTCCCTTACTTGCGTGAGATGTGCTGATTTGACAGAGGGGACAGTTAGTAGAGCTTTATTTGCAGATCTCAGGTTTCTTTGTGGTACATGCACACGCAGTGCCGTGTTAAGCCAGTCGGCTTTTTCATCGTGGATTAGTTTATGGATTAAACAAAGTGCTTTATATTGTATTCTTTGTCAATTGGAAGCCAGTGGAGTTTAGCAAGTGTTCCTGTAATATGGTCACTCTTTTTTTTGCCTGTCAAAACTCTGGCAGCGGAATTTTGCAATATTTGCAGAGGCCGAATTGTAGATTGAGGTAGTCCTAAAAGCAGGGAGTTACAATAGTCTGTGCTAGTGAATATCATTGCTTGTAGAACTGTGCGAAAATTGTTAATCGTTAATAGAGGTTTTAGTCTTCTTAGGATCATTAGTTTTGCATAACCTTCTTTTCTTTTCTGTGAGATGGTATCACTAAGCTTTGCTTCTTTGCTGTAATGTTTTATATTATATGTTCCCTGTACGTACCAGGATCAGTCCAGACGGTGGGTTATGTCCCCCGTCCAGCAGATGGAGTCAGACAAGGCTTTGGAGGGTGCTGCCATATTAACTAGTGCACCCTCTGTAAGACCTCTGTATCTTTCTGACTCCAGCAGATTGGAGTAGGGGAACCTGGTGCTTCCCTGTCTGGAGGATATTTCCTCCCCGCTTCTATTTCTTTGTTTTGTCTCTTTAAGGTTGGATCAAGTTGTTTTTAGATCCTCTGGTTGGAGTTTTCTGTGGCTTGCAGGTAGTGCTGTTCAGTCACCCCTCCCTCCCCCATTCCTCCCTCCGAGGGGTAAGTGGTCCTTTTGATTTCCCTGTCCATTTCTTAATTTTTCACAGGTTCTGGTTTCACACTGTTTTTCAGGGAGGTGGATGCTGGTGGTGCCAGCCTCCCCCCCCCCCTCGCCGCATCCTGCCCCGCGGCCCCGAGACGCGTATTCCCTGGGGCCGCTGCAGCAGAGAGGTCACATTCCTCTGCTGCCGATCATTGGGGGCAGTGGTGTAGTGGAGGTATCTTCCCACTCCCCGTGGCACGTTTTCTCTGCCAGCCCCGTAGCGGCTCACCCCTCCTCTCCCCCATTCGCCTCCGAGCATGCCGCAGCTATCCCGCTGCTTGGTGTGCAGCGAACCGGGGTTACGGTTGTCCCGCGAGTGTCTATGTTCTAGGTGCCTCCCTGGTGAGGAGGGCACAACCAGGCCGCAGGATAAATTTTCTTCCCACGCTTCAGCGAGCCTCAGGCAGCAGGGGCCGGCCCCGTCTCCGCTTTCAGCGGGAACGGCAGCCATCTTGGACACAGAGGAGAGCATGCAGCAGCCATCAGAGGGTGAAGAGGAGGATTTCTTAGATGTGTCTCCACTGATTTTGACTCCGGTTCTTGCACTAGTCCCCCCCGGGACCCTCCACTACTGCCCCCCCAGGCCGCCCAGCTTTTTCGGTGGAGTTCATTGTGCTTATGCACAATGCCTATTTACAATGACTGGAACATCCCAGGGCTCCAGCACTAGGGCCACTGCCAGCCAAGGCCCCCCGATTATCGGAGCCTCCTCCAGGGGCCCAGGACACAACAGAGGGGGGGGCATCAGTGACCTCCCAAGGGGCGCCCAGGGTACACTTTGCCCTCCCTCCGGCGGGAAGGGCGGGCCCTGTCCCAGATCCAGGGGGGGGGGGGGATCCACCGTAGCCACTTCTGGATGATCCTCTCCTGGCAGCGCAACTGGAAGGAGATGACCCACGGGTTCTCTGCATCTTTCAGAGAGAAGAGCTTGACGCTCTAATTCCTCATATCCTGCAGGAGCTGGACCCCGAGCCCCCCCCCCCCTCGATCCTCCAGGACCCTCCGCTCTGTTCGTTGCCTCATCCAGCAAGAAGGGGGACCCAGTCCTAGCTGGCCTTCGCCCATTGTCCCGGGCCTTTCCCACCCATTCCACCTTCCTCCAGCTACTTGCCAGGGAATGGGATACTCCCAAAGCCTCTCTCAAGGTCGGCCGGGCAATAGAAAAGCTTTATCCGCTCCCCGAGGATTTCCTGGAGCTTCTCAAGGTTCCAAAGGTGGACTCAGCAGTCTCAGCGGTTACCAAAAGGACAACAATACTGGTTACTGGTGGCACGGCCCTGCGGGACCTTGAAGATAAGAAGCTGGAAGTCTACCTCAAGAGAGTCTTTGATGTTTCGGCCTTGGGAGTCCGCACTGCCATTTGTAGTTCACTAGCGCAGAGGGAAGGACTCAGTTGGGTTCAGCAGCTCCTCACTTCTCAGGACCTGCCGACGGAGTAAGCAAACCAGGTGGACCACCTAGAGGCCGTCATAGCCTACGGGGCGGATGCTCTGTATGACCTGCTCCGCATCCTGGCAAGATCCGTGGTCTCTGCGGTCTCTGCGGTCTTGGCGAGGCACCTCCTCTGGCTTTGCAACTGGTCGGCAGATTCCTCTTCCAAGTCCAGCCTGGGATGTCTTCCTTTTAAGGGCAAGTTTCTCTTCGGTCACGATCTCGACCAGATCATCAAGTCTTTGGTAGTCCTGCGAGATCGGTTTCCAGCAAGAGAGCAATGCCCCTTATAAGGGACGCAGACGCGGTTCCAGACAGCCGGTGCCCCAAACATCTTCTTCCAGATCTCAGTCGTGGCCCCGTTCCTTTCGCAGCCGCAGACCGCCTCGATGATGCCAGACTCACCCACTCCTCGACTCCTTGGATCGGAGGACGAATATCTCTCTTTTACGAGGAGTGGGTCCACATCACTGCGGACCAGTGGGTCCTAGACATCTTAAGGAGCGGCTACGCCTTGGAGTTTGCTCGCATTCCAAGGGACAGGTTCCTCTTCTCGCCTTGCGGACCACGTCACAAGCAACTGGTTGTGCAACAGACCCTGGACAGACTCCTGGACCTCGGGGCCATCTCTCCCGTCCCCTTCGGAGAGGTGGGCTTGGGTCATTATTCAATCTACTTCGTGGAGAAGATCCTAGTTCATTCCTACCTGGACGACTGGCTCATTCGAGCGAAGTCTTTCTCCCAGGGGCAGGCGGCGGTCACCCGGGTCGTCCAACTCCTCCAGTCACTTGGCTGGGTTGTGAACTTCACCAAGCGCAGTCTCATTCCTTCGCAGTACTTGGATTTCTTGGGAGCATGCTTCGACACAGTTCAGGGCAAGGTCTTCCTATGACCGGACAAAGCGCAAGCCCTTCGGGAGCAGATTCAGCATTTCGCTGCGCTTCCTGCGCCCACATCTTGGGATTACCTACAGATCTTGGGATCCATGGCTTCCACTATCGATCTCATACCATGGGCTTTTGCGCATCTGCGTCCCTTATAAGGGGCATTGCTCTCTCACTGGAAACCAGTCTCGCAGGACTACCAGCTCGTCCTTCCTCTCCCTCAGCTTGCCAAAACCAGCTTGAGTTGGTGGTTGGATCCACTGCATCTTGCATAGGGCATTCCGCTCGAGATTCTGGATTGGATGGTGATCACCACTGACGCCAGCCTGACCGGTTGGGGGGCATTGTGCCAACGGAGCTCAGCACAGGGGCAGTGGATGAAGGCACAAGCAGCCTGGCCGATAATTCATCTGGAAACAAGAGCAGTACATCTGGCGCTCATACACTTCCTACCTCTTGTGCGGAACCGAGTGGTACGGATCCTGTCGGACAACGTAACCACAGTAGCTTACATCAAACGCCAGGGCGGTACGAGGCGCCGACAAGTGTCTCTTGAAACAGCCCACCTGATGTCGTGGGCAGAGAGACACCTCACACGCCTTGCAGCCTCCCACATCACAGGCGTAGACAACATTCAGGCGGACTACTTGAGTCAACAGAGACTGGATCCCAGAGAGTGGTCCCTCTCCGATGAGGTGATGCAACTCCTCATTCGTCGCTGGGGGACACCCCGCCTGGATCTTATGGCAATGTTTCACAACACCAAGGCATCATAATTTTTCAGCCGCAGGCAGAAACACGGCGCAGAAGGCGTAGACGCTCTGGTTCTCCCTTAGCCGGGTCATCTTCTCCTATACGTCTTTCTTCCTCGGCCTCTAGTGGGCAAGGTACTATGGAGAATAGAACTACATCATGGTCCCATCATACTGGTGGCCCCGGAATGGACACACAGCATTCTTGGTTTGCGGACTTACTCAACCTCGCAGTGGACGGCCCGCTATGTCTGGGCCATCTTCCTCACCTGCTCCATCAAGTGCCAGTATTTTTCGATCAGGCAGAATGCTTCTGTCTTGCGGCCTGGCTTTTGAAAGGCACCAGCTTCAGCGCAAAGGACACCCTGACGCAGTAGTCTCGACCCTCCTCAAGGCTCGGAAGACCTTGACTTTGGTCGCCTACGTGAGGGTCTGGAAGGTCTTTGAGTCTTGGTGCACCGCCCATGGCACTCATATCAGAAGGGTCTCGATTCCTCAGATCCTTGCGTTCCTACAGGATGGCCTGGAGAAAGGACTCACCTACAACTCCCTGCGAGTACAAGTTTCCATGCTGGACTCGCTCATTCAGTCAACCGAACAGCCCTCTCTTTTGTCTCATCCGGATATCGCCCACTTCCTCAAAGGGGTGAAGCATCTACGGCCTCCGGTTCAGGATCCATGTCCTTCTTGGAGTCTTAACCTGGTGATTAAGATTCTGGCAGGTCCTCCCTTCGAGACCCTACATAATGCCACCATCAAGGATCTCACCCTAAAGACAGTCTTCCTGGTGGACATTTGCTCCGCACGCCACATCTCGGAACTCCAAGCGCTCTCATGCAGGGAGCCCTACCTCCGCTTTACGGACGCCGGGGTCTCCTTACGTACAGTGCCTTCCTTTCTCCCCAAGGTCATCTCGACTTTTCATGTGAATCAGACGGTGGAGCTTCCGTCTTTCACAGCCGATGAGTCAAGATCTCTCCATCACCTGGATGTCAAGCGCAGCTTGATCTGCTACTTGGAAGTCACCAACGACTTCAGGGTCTCGGACCATTTGTTTGTTCTTTGGTAGGGACCAAGGAAGGGATCTCAGGCCTCAAAGACAATGATCGCTAGATTGCTCAAGGAAGCCATAGTGGTGGCGTACATTGGAACGGGTCGGACTCCTCCGTTGGGTGTCAATCACTCCATTCTCAGGCAGCATCCTGGGCGGAATCCCAGTCTGTTTCTTCTCAAGAGATTTGCAGGGCGGCGACTTGGAAGTCTCTGCCCACCTTTGCACGACATTATCATCTGCACCTTCCGTCGTCTACCTCTGGGTACTTTGGTGACAGGGTCATTTGAGCAGGGCTTTCAGGAGCCCACCCGATTTAGGGAAGCTTTGGTACATCCCACCGTCTGGACTGATCCTGGTACATACAGGAAAAAGAAAAGAACATGATTCCTTACCTGCTAATTTTCGTTCCTGTAGTACCATGGATCAGTCCAGACGGGTTATTTTTCCCTATATACATCACCTTGCACTTATCCACATTAAATTTCATCTGCCATTTTGATGCCCAGTTTTCCAGTCTCACAAGGTCTTCCTGCAATTTATACAATCTGCTTGTGATTTAATTACTCTGAACAATTTTGCTTCATCTGCAAATTTGATTATCTCACTCGTCGTATTTCTTTCCAGATCATTTATAAATATATTGAAAAGTAAGGGTCCCAATACAGATCTCTGTAGCACTCCACTGCCCACTCCCTTCCACTGAGAAAATTGTCCATTTAATCCTACTCTCTGTTTCCTGTCTTTCCTGACTTTTAGCCAGTTTGCAATCCACGAAAGGACATCGTCACCTATCCCATGACATTTTACTTTTCCGAGAAGCCCTGGGAGGAAGGCTCACCCTAAAAAAATAAAGAAAAGTAACTGAAGACTACAGGTTTATGCACCATCTGAGGTACTGCAGGTGGGAACAGGGCTTATTCAAGCAGTGTCAATGAAGCTCTCTCTGACTCCATCTGCTGGAAGGGATGAATAAACCCAGGAATCTGTACTGATCCGGGTATGTACAGGGAATGGGGTTTTAAGGCCTGGTGTAATATTTTCAGTATTGTTTTTTCTTAGGTAAGGTGGTTACTGTTTAATGCTGGAAGTTGGTGCTTTTCTGGTATGGAAGATTTACCATTTATGTAATTTCTGTTCAGTAAGAGTGCCTTTTCTTAACAATAAAAGTAATACAGGGCAATTTTTTTTAAGTTCTGCCGTGGATTATAATGAGCAGTGTGTGAGCGTTGTCCGTCAGGTGTGTCACGATGGGAAAAAGGTTGAGAATCACTGCTTTACAGAGTATTAACTATGTATTTATGTATTATTTCTGTGATGGTTATGGTTTTTTTTTATTATTATTATGGCAAACTCAATAAAATGTTAAAACCAAAAACAATTTATTATTTTCTCTTCCCTGCTGGGGCATTCAGACCCCAGAAGGGAAGGAGGTTGGAGGTGCAAGGCTGTCTTCCTCCTCCTGTTTAAAAATAATAGGAGATAATAGGAGTCTGTGAGTGAGGGAATACGGATGGGACGGGGGAGGGTAGGTTACGCCATCCACTGCCACCAAGGTTTTTCTTCCAGGGAGGGCGGGCAGGAAGGAGAAAAAAAGTGCCATCCACTGCCACCAATGCTTTTGAAAGGGTTCCCAGTCTCCCAGAGCAATTTGGCCAGGATTGGCCAATTCTGCTGTAAGCAGGGCCAGTGCAAGGGTATTAGGCGCCCTAGGCGAAACGTCAGCTATGCCGCCCCCCCCCCCCCCCGCCTCCACACACAATTAACTTACATTGTGCATTAATGAAAATAACGAAGTCTGTATTTATAACAGAACACTTATTTGACATTTTTATGCCATGTAAACCATTGAGATGATTTGTCTTATCAACGGTATAGAAACTTTTATAAATAAATAAATAAAAATAAATAAAATAAACATAAACCAAAGCTATACTTGTTGCTCAAACAAAAAAAGCAGACACATCACATAATATTAAATAATTAAAATGGCAGTCAATCAAGAAAAATAAACTTAAAAAGCCATCTTTACTTACCCCCTCCAGCAGCTCTCTTACTCCTCTTCCATGCAGGCTGTAGTACACACCAGAAGCAGCAGTAGTAGCTAAGCTCTATACTCATGGTCCTCTTCCTTAGGGCCCATGTCTCTCACACACACACCATATCAGTCATGCCCCCATGACCAGTTTCTGTCTCTCACACACCAATCATCTCCCAAACAGTCTTTGACAAACACACCAGTCACCTTCCTGAACAGTTTCTCTCATGCCATACACACACAGGCTTCCCACTCCCG
Organism: Rhinatrema bivittatum; assembly: GCF_901001135.1. NCBI lineage: Eukaryota > Metazoa > Chordata > Amphibia > Gymnophiona > Rhinatrematidae > Rhinatrema > Rhinatrema bivittatum. The sequence continues at coordinate 57,218,068 of NC_042623.1, forward strand.
TGTTCCACTTACATATATGGGCTTCTCACTCTCATAATCACTTTCTCTCTCACACACACTCACCAGTCTCTCACTCTCATGCTTGTTCTCTCCACATGCACAGGCTTCTCATTCCCATAATCACTTTCTTTCTCTCACACACATACACAAACACACACACCAGTCACCTGATCTCTCTCATGCATACACACACACACACAGGCTTCCCACTCCCATGTTCTCTTTCAGATATACAGGCTTCTCACTCCCATGCTGTATCTCACACACTCCCAGCTTTCTCACTCCCATGCTCACTCTCTTCACATGCACAGACTTCTCATTCCCATAATCACTTTCTCTCTGTTACACACACACACCACACACATACACCAGTCACCTGTTCTGTCTTACATATACAGGCTTCTCCCTCCCATGCTGTGTCTCACACACACCCAGGTTCTCACTCCCATGCTCACTCTCTTCACATGCACAGACTTCTCATTCCCATAATCACTTTCTCTGTTACACACACACACACATACACCAGTCTCTCTCTCATTTCCATGCTTGCTCTCCAGGTACACAGGCTTCTCATTCCCTGAATCACATTCTCTCTCTCTCTCACATTCACATACACACCAGTCACACCGTCACCTTACCAACCAGTCTCTCTCTCATACATGCACACACACACAGGCTTCCCACTCCCATGCTCTCTCTCACATAATCAGGCTTCTCACTCCAATGCTTTCTTTCACATACACCCCCACAACACCAGGCTTCTTACTCCCATGCTTTCTCACATACCCAGAGTTCTCACTTCCATGCTTTTTCTCTCTTTCACACACACACACACACACACACACACATCTGTCACATCCCTGACTGTCTCACACTCTCACACATCAGTCATCTCCTTGAGCAGTCACTTTCATTGTCTCTCACATATACACACACATCAGCTCTCTGACCAGTTTCTCTCAATCACACACATGCTCTCGATCAAATACATTCTCTCACTTACACACAGGCTCTCAATCACACACAGGCTGTCTGGCTGCTTCTCTCTCTTTCTCTCACTCACTTCCTCTCCCCCCCAGCACAAATGGTAGCTGCAGCAGCCTCCTCCTCCAGCCCCCGCAGGCCAAAAAGGAAGAATCCCATCGGCCGCGGGAGGCTCGTGCTGCTGACTCCTTTCCCGATTACCGGCTGCTTCAATTGCTCGGGGGCCGATGCTGCTGTCGCCGCTATTTTTTTCATGTGGCACCGCTCTTTCTCCTTCCCGCGCATCACTTCCTGTTCCGGGTCAGGGGGGGGGCGGGAGGAAGAAAAGGGCAGCCGCGGATGCCACAGCTTTTTTTTTTGCACTGCTGCCGTTCCCGCTGGGCTTGAACGTGCTGATAGCCCAGCGGCAACGGCAGCAGGGAAGGAAGAGCAGCGGGAGAGACCGGGAGCACGCGAACCGCTGGGGGAGGTCAGATGGGTCTTTTGGGGTGGGCTGCCAGCAGCGGCTCTTTTATTTTTATCGGGGGGGCGGTGGCTTAATGCAGCTCTTTTCATTTTACCGGGGCAGCGGCTGAGCGCGGCTCTCTTAATTTTACCGGGGCAGTGCCGCCCCCGGGAAGCTGGCGCCCTAGGCAACCGCCTAGTTTGCCTAGTGCTTCCGCCGGCCCTGGCTGTAAGGGCCAGATTTTGTGACCCTAACTGTGGTCGGACCCTGCCTACACTGGTATGTTGCGATTATAAATGCTTTGTTAGATTTACGAATGCTATACCTGAGACAAAGTGTTCCTCTGAAGCAGCCGAGCTATTCATAAATGATAAGGAAATAAAATTCAAACCTGTATCACATTCTAAATCAGGGCATCCCAAACCTGTCCTATTGACACCCATCACGAATTCACATGAGATAAATCTGCATATGCTGGGTCTCTAATGTATGTGAATTTCTTTGTGGTTATCCTAGTGGCTGTGGCAGGTTTGGGAAGCCCTGTTCTAGATTTTATTCCACCTCCAGCGTAAGCGGTGCAGAAATAATTCTCCTGAAAAAAAAAAGTATTCTTAAGAAATGCTCTGTTTTTCAAGGCACCCTACTAACATCTGAAAACATACAAAACAACCCCAGAGCTTCTTTACGGACAGCAAGCTTTGCTACTGTTTCTGGCCCCGTGCAGCCCTAGGTCCGCTGGAGCTGAATACGTGCTCGGAACATCTGTGCCTGCCTTACGGTACCTGCTTGGGATGAGGAGATTGTCCTTCTCGGAGGGCAGAGCAATCTGGAACTTTTCCAGCAGCTTGAAATACTGGGACATGTAGTTCTTCGGGAATCTGCTTTTCTGGGAAAGGAACTTCTCCACGTCCGAACGCTGGATGATGCCCATAGGATGCCTGGGAAAGCCCGCCACATTCACTGTCAAAATCTAAATAAAGAGAAGAGAAGCAGGGGGCATTTGGACGGGGCAGACCCTACAGCCAGAGTTCCCAGTTTCCTGCAGCGCATTTTTTTTCAAAGTTTCAGCAGGCAATTCTGCGGCACACTTGCATAATTTTGCATCTATTTGCAATTTAAATAATGCAATTGTTTTGACTTTACACAAATAAAGTCCTATTCTGACATTTCTGTGTCCAGTTAATTTATTGGTTTCTTTATTAGAGGAAAAGGGATCTCAGTGATTGGGGCTGGGGAGGAAGGAGGGGAAGGAAGGGAGGAAGGGGAATGGGGTCTGAGAATGGAAAGACCGGGAAGAGGAGGGAAATGAAGAAGGAATCTTGGGAGGAGTAGAGAGATAAAGGATAGAGGAGGACAGAGAGGCAGGGAGGAAGGAGAGGATACGGAATAGGAGGAGAGGACAGAAGGAAGGAGGATCAGGGATGAAGAGGTGAAAAGCAAGGGAATATAGAGTTTGGAGTGGAAGAGGAGGGAAGACTGGGATGAAGAAGAGGGAAGAACAGGGATGGGGGTAAGGAAGCAAGCCACAGACCTCCCATCACACCCTATCCCCCTCCCTTCTTTCCTTTAAACCCCCTTCCAAAGCAGCTTAGATTCCCTAACTTTCCCTCTTTCTTTTCTCCCCCCCCCCACCTACGAACTCCTCACTCACCTTAGTTCCCCCTCCACCCCACTCACCCTGGTTCACTCCCTTCCCACAAACCACTCCCTTAACCTTGCTTCACTCCTTCCCTCCACACAAACTCCTCACTCACCTGGTTCATTGCACCCCCTCCCCCCCAAACCCTTCACTTACTCCGATTCATTCCTCTCTAAAACCCCTCACTTACCCTGGGTTGCCCTCCACAAACCCCTCACTCTTGTTCACTCCCTCCCCACCTCAAGAACCTCTCACTTTCCCCAGTTCATTCACTCCTCAGCCATCCCTATTCTTTTCCTTCACTCCCAGTTCACTTCCTCTGTACCCCCTCTCTCACCGACTCCTATTATCTCCTATTATTTTCAAACAGGAGGAGGACAGCCTTGCACCTCCTCCATCTTCCCCTGCTGGGGTTCAAGCATCAGGCTTTGATCCATGTGGTTCACAGCACAGCATTCAGGCCCCAGAAGGGAAGGAGGGAGGAGGTGCAAGGGTCTCCTCCTATTCCTGTTTGAAAATAATAGAAGCCGGTGAGTGAAGGGAGACGGGGGGGAGGGTAGATTACGCCATCCATGGAGGGCGAGCAGGAAGGAGGAGGAAAACACGCCATCTACTGTCACCAATCCAGGACTGGCCAATTCCGCTGGAAGGGCCACATTTTGTGGCCCTTACCATGGTCACACAATCGCAGGAGCCGGGAGCTCCTCCTACAGCCAGGAGTTTGGCACATCCACAAGGAATATGCACGAGATAAATCTGAAAGCACCGGAGACCCGTATACATGCAGATAAATCTCGTGCATATTCCTTATGGATATCCTGAAAACCAGAACAGGTTTGGAAAGCCCTGCATCAAGCGATAAGGAAAACTTCCAAGTTTACTGATGATTTCTCAGTAAAGTCAATTACAGTGCTCATGGACATTATGTCTTTCTAACAAGCTTTACCACTACACTCAAGGCAGGGCTTTCCAAACCTGTCCTGATGACCCCCACAGCCAGTCGGGTTTTATCCATTACGAATATGCATGAGATATTTGTACAAGGCTGGGTTTCCAACCTTTGCAAATTTATTTTCTGCATAATCATAGGCGGAGATCCTGATGACCTAACGGCTGCGGGAAGGAAAGGGCATGGATCACCAGGGCTGGTTTGAGAAGTCCTACTCTGAAGAAGCCAGACAGTCCCCTTTCATAAAAGGATCTGTACTCTCCCCACTGCAGCTAGGGACTCGCGCGTTCCTAGATGCCGTGGGGATAAAAACAGGGCCCAGTCCCTTATGGCCTAGAGCCATCTTGCTCACCTTAACCATGCTCCACATGCTCAGTAATGTTCGCCCTCAATGCAATAGCATGTGCACACAAACACACATTTTAAAATAACGCTGGGGAGAGGGCTTTAAATACTAAACTTTCAAGAAACCTAGTGCTTTTCAGTGTCATCAATGATATATATTGGATGTGACTTTTTTTTTCATTACTTACTACTGATTCTGTTACAAACAAAGAATAAAAAATGAGAGGTTCCTCCTTCTGCAGACCTTTGTAACTAGCTGTTTTATCACGGTCTCTCACTGGTTCTTCTAGAAGACAGTGGGCTCTCTTGTGAGATGCATACGCCACGATTCACAGATAAACTGCAGCGCACTGACAGACAGCACTGCTGCCTCTGGAAAGCCAGCAGCTCGCAGGGTCAAGGAAGCATTGCTCTATTTCTGTTCTCAGTGTTCAACGAGCAAAGTTCTGCTCATGGTCTGCTGCTTTCCCTTTCTCTCCCCTTCATGGAAAAACAAACAAAAACAAAAAAAAACCGCATCACGAACCTGCGCCATGATATTGCACAGCCACTGAGGATCCACAAAGTACAGATCTCCGAGCTGCAGCGCCGGGTCTTCAAAGTGCAGCAGCACGCCTAGACAAAAAGAAGCAGGGAAGGGAGATAAAAGCCTCATCTGCAGTTTAATGCTCGCATGGCTTTTTGGGGGGGGCTTTGGGCAGGCCCAGCCTGACCTGTCTTTTGGCCATTCTACCAAGCAGAAGGCTTGGATATGCTTCGAAAGCAGAGACCAGCTCAGCCTCTGCTATCACATAAATGTGTTTTATCGGTGGTTTCTAGACAAAGAAAGCGAGGAACCCCAGGTAAATTCCTTTCTGGATCTTAGTAGTGGCAAATTTTTCACCTTAGATCAAGCCACCATTTCAGTCTAGCAAGTACAGCATAGATTTTTTTTTTTTTTGGCTGCACAACTTCCTCCTAAAGAACACATAACCTGGAAAAACTAAGAATACAGGTTCCCTAATGTAAACAGTACTGCCAATAAACTGAAATATTTACCCGATTCATTGAGAAAACAAACAGCGTGAGAAAGCTCGTTTTCATCCAGCTGTAACTGGCTTTCTTGCACCAGCTCCAACAATCTTTTCTGGTCAATCACAGGAAATTCGGCCAACACGTTCTTGCGTTCCTGTAAAATTCTCTTCTCCAGCTCCAGGTAGCTGTCCGGGATCAGCTGTCCCACCACCGGCTGGTCTCTGATCTGTGCAACCAGAACGCAAAATAAAAAATAAAAGACAAGCTAGTGCTTTAAAACCTTAAAAAGCAAAATCCCCAAAACTAAAAGCTTACCATTATAAAACATGTGTAACAAAAAAGTACTTTTTGCTAAATTCCTGAGCCACGTAAATAGCAAATATCTAAAAATACTCAATCCACACCATGCTTTGTCATTCTGCAAGAGGCATTCAGGCTGGCTCAGGGACGTAATGCATCATTTTATTTATTTATTTATTTAAAAACCTTTCTATACCGTCGTTAAGTTGGTTAACCATCACAACGGTTTACATAGGGGCACAACAATAAACATATGGGTGGTATAGATTACAACTTGTTAAGTGCCATCATTGTACGGTAACAATTCATAATTATAAATAAAGTGTGTATGTTAAGCTTGATTGTTGGGAACAGTTAGGCAAACTTCTGAAATTCCCATATCGAGGCCTTCCGCAAAATTATAACAAAAGGAAATGGAGATGTATAAATAAGTGAGCCACTCACTGGCAACCAACACGAGCGTTACTTGATCATTCGTAAGGGCTTTAGGACAATATGGTTCAGCTTAGTCAAGAAACCTTTAGCGGTATGAAGCTGCTGTGGCAAAGCTGTACAGCAATAAGAAAATACGAAAACATGACTGTAATTTATAGTAAAAGAAATATAATAATCTGCACAGATTTTTCTCATCTTGTATTTTGTTTTGGCCCTCCAGTTTCCGTCTTTGGTGTAAGGAGGAATTAGCTCAATCAGGAACACTTTGTGCTGAAGTAATGTTGCCATCAGCGTCCATGCACAGCTGATGATTTGGCTTTGCGCCTGCCCTGCCCGGCTCGGCAATCTCAGCAACAAGCCTTGACCAAGGTCACACAGACATAAAATGCACACTTTTTTTGAGTTGCTGTGCAGTTGTACATTTGATGCTGTTTCCAAGGTTGCAAGTCAACAAGCACCGAGAACCTCGCCCCGGTTCTTGTTTATCCACGAAGCAGGTGCAGCACTGGCGGCGACAGGGCCAGCTTCCACACGAGCTCTCCCCCACCCGCCCTGGCCAGTGTATCTCAGCCCTGATCTGTAAGGGGGTAAGGTATGAGGAAGAGCGATGTGGACACTTGTCCACAGGGAAATGAACCAACGTCAGCAATTGACTACACAGGCCATCAAATGGCTTCCAGGTGCTAATGGCCTTTGGCCATTACCAACCTGAATCAGCTTGAAACCAATGATCTAGAGAGATTAAAGGCTTGGTAACCCTGTTCCAATTCCGGGAGCCATGGAATAACTCGGCTTTTCAGCTGATAAAAACCAAGTCAGGCTCAAGACTTTAGAATGCCAACATCTACACAAGAGTTTGTTCTATGGGGGGCAGCTTAAGAGTTTGAGGACACAACCGTAATCTTATTTTCACAACAAGAATATTATCTTAAAACATATAGGTCGATTTTAAAAGCGCTGCTTGCGCAAAAATGCCCACAGATGCTCTTACGTGGGCCATGCACAAACAATGCAGATTTTAAAAAGCCGCAAAAGTCCTATCGAAGACACACACGTGCTAGCTGTACCTCATGTAACCTCTTAAAATTAGGAGCATACTTACTGGTGGTTGGTGCATTTTAAAACATACACGCGCAAGTGCACGCACAATTACGAATCCCAGCATACCTTTGCTCTCGTGCCAATATGCACCTGGTTGGACGCACGTGTGCTCGTTTTAAAATCGACCTCACAGAGAATAGTGGAAGATATTTAGATTACAAAAGTGAGATCACTTGTCATTAATGCTGCCCATCTTATTACCGTCATGTGGTATTTTGTAAGTTGTATTTTTTTTTACTGGTTCTTTGACTGCACTTCACTTTGCTGTTTCATCGAAAGGTGGCGAATTGAATACAAATAAATAAGTTTCTCGGCTGACACTAGGTTCCACCATTAGTCAAATTCACTTTAATTATTACATTTGCTGACAGGAAATAGTTTTATGGATGTGTTCTCTTTTGGCATCGCCTCTTGTTCACCTTCAAAGAGGAATCAATAGAGGCTCGGTACCAAATTTAAGTTTCGCCAAAAGCAGGACCCCAAAAAAAAACAAACCCCATCACTGTCTGCATACTCTTACCCCAGGCTATAATTTACTGAAACTTTTAGAAGGAAAAACAATTCCACAGAAAAATGCATGTAGGCAGGACTTCGATTGGGCTGATCATTAAATTTATGCTTTCTGGCAAATAAACTTTTTACCAAAAAATTGCAAACAAACAAATAAATAGATAAAAACTTTGCCCAAACTGACTTGCAGGGTTTTCACACATTTTTTTCAGTGGCAGCTGATGAAGGACATAGACAGCACTCACCACTCTGATCCCAAGCCTTATCAACTTCTTCTGTCATGCAACTTTCCTATAAATCAATAAAAGTCTCATACATTGACAACTCTACTTCCTGGATGTCTGAAGGGGTTAAGTATTTTTTTTATTTACCTGCTCACCATCTCCCTGATGCTTGAGCTTCCAGCCAGGGAGTTATGCTGTAGCCAGTCAGCTGTTTAAACAGCCCCAACCTAGGCTCTGGCGCCTGCCTCAAAGCCACACACACAAGTATCCTGCATCTCTGCTGCATCTCCACTAGGGGGAAGACTACAGCAATAGCGGGAGACCTGTGAGGGGAGGGAAGGGATCAGCTGTATTTTCCTGCATAACTTGAGGTTTGGTTAAGAGAATGAGGATCCATGCTGGAGACTAGAGAGCTGCAGGGAAGACATAACTCTCTGGTTCCCCCCTACAAAAAATATAAATTTGCCTACTCTATATCACCAATTGCCACTGCTAATTTTAGATGTTCCTTCAGTTTGATCCCTAATGGCTTCCCTTCCACTTTATTGGCAGGTCTGCTTTCTGTGGGGCTGACTCAGGGTTGCATGCCCTCTTGTTTCTTTCCTGATCACATTAAAATATTAACATACAATTACTGTGGTTGAATACAAGAGCTGAAATATCTCCCATTACCTGCAATGTTTAAAATAACTTCCGGAAAGCAAAACACATTGAACCTAACACTAACAATGGCCAAGCAAACTGAGACAGTTTACCTTGAAATTCAAGCTCTCCTTGATGATGGTTTTCCGAAGTTTTGACAGGGACTCCGATTCCTCCATTGCATTCACAAAATGGAAGCCCTGGATTGCAGGAAAGCCTCGCTGATTGAACAGCTCGCTCTGAATTTTAGCCAGACAGGCCTTGCGACGTTTCTCGTCAGAGCCATCCACATGAGTTCCCACAAGGATTACAGGAGAAGATGGGGCTCGAGCCTGTCAGGGAAAAGCAGAAATAGGAACATAAGAAGTGTCATGCTGGGACAGACTATGACCCATCAAACCCAGGACTCTGTCTCAAACAGTGGCCAGTCCGGGTCACGAGTACCCAAGAGGTCTCCAATCGCTGATCGACTTCTTGTATCTCACAATAGTACGGGGTTTTTTTTGTTTGTTTTATAGCACCTCTGGTCGTATGCAGTACTGTACAGTGGTCATAAATGTTCAGATGCGGTTAAGTCCTTTCCCTAGAGGGCTTACAAGCTAAGTGGGTACCTAAGACAATGGGAGATAAATTTACTTGCCAAAGATGAAAAGAAGTGTTGGTGGGTAAATGCGGAATTGGAAACCCGGCCTCCCCGGTTCTCAGGCTGTTGCTCTAACCACCACCCTGCTCCTCCTGCAAGAAATTAAAGCCTTGCCCAAACTGACAAATCATTGGCTCTCAAAATAATTGAAAATGACAACCCCCATGGGATCCAAACAGCATGCATAAGAAAGTCAGCAAAAAATGCACTCAGGTTCACTATTTCTCAAAGCGGACACATTTACCTGCACATTTATTTAGTGGATTTATATCCTACATGATGCAAGGTTATATTTAACACATATAATATACATAATAAAATCAAAATAAATGCAGTAAAACATCATAAAACAGATTAACAGTTTCTCACATTGTATAACAGCATGATAAAGTAATCAAGCTGTCAAAGAGGCAAATGCTTGTGAGAAATAAAATGCTTTCAGTTGTTTCCTAAAAGTGCATTAACATGAACGGCAGGGGAGAAGAAAAAAGGGTTCACACTCACAAAGCGGGGAGTAGCTGGCTTCTTACGGCGGTTACTACCCCAAACCAAATGTGCCTGATACTTCACTTTCGATGCATATCCAGCATGGCTCTCTGCTTCAACAGCATGGGAGAAGAATAAACTGGTACTTCAAGCATATCCAGCATAGCTCCCTGCTTCAACGGCAGGGGAGAAGAAAAACAACCAATAAGGGCTGTATAACATAGTCTGAGTAAAACAAATAAGCATGGGTGTAGCTTGCTTATTGCGGCGGTTACTACCCCTACTACCCCTAACTAATCAAGCTTGATATTTCACTTGGATGCAGCTCCATCACTGCTTTCTACATTAATGGTGGGGGTGGAAGGGAAATAGAACCAAGAGCTAAGAGAAACAGATAAGTATGGGAGAAAAAAGTGTGGGAAGCTTGCTGGGCAGACTGGATGGGCCGTTTGGTCTTCTTCTGCCGTCATTTCTATGTTTCTATGTTTCTATGAAATAATTTCATCGGGTAGGCAGTTCCATATGGTTGGTCCCGCTACATAGAATATTCTCTCCCTGGTTTTATCTAAACGAATTTGGCATTCTGATGGAATGTCTAACAGAGTACGGCCCGCTAATTGAGGTTTATATATCTTGAACACTGAAATGACATACAAGGAGGTCTCATGGCTAAGTGCTCAATGCACTAGAGTTGCAATCTTAAGCTGGACTCTCCATTTTATGAAGAGCCAGTGTAGAGTAGGTAAAACTGGCATGTAATAAGATAGCCGTGTGCCTGTAGTGAGTCTTGCTGCTGCATTTTGAGCCTCCTGTAGACACTTGAACATGTATGTTGGAAGCCCTAGAAAAAGGGAGTTGCAAATATCAAGTTTTGATAGAACCAGAGACTGAAACATGGTCCTAAATTCGCTCTTGGTCAAAAATGGTTTCAAAGGATGCAAGAATCTAATCTGTAGAATGTGCTTGTTGCTATGCTTTTTATTTGTTATTTTAGCGATAGATTGGATTTGAATTGTACTTCTAGGTTTTTGTCTGACTATGGCAATATTTTACTTACAATTCTGAAAAGTGAAGGAAGTTGGAAATTCTGTGGCTGATGTGCCACTAAGAATGTTACACCAGCTAAAATGTCCTAATAAAGTTTCTGAGAAAAAAAATCCATAAGTATGTGCATGTGCTTAACTGCAAACCCTTCCCAATTTTGCCCCCCAGAGAACCTCTCCACTCAGTCTAGGTAAACTGAGTTTACCCACATATCGGGTAGGCAATTTTGTGAAAAGTCATTTCTGCACATAAAACACAGTTTTACCCATAAAAAGTTACCCTCTGAAATACAATCAGCCCTACAATATACCATGTCTCCATCTGTAAGTCTTTGGAGATAAATGATCAATAGAAATTGTCAATACTGCATTGTAGAACCCTCAGTCTGTCATGATCCCTCTAAAGTAGCTACATGAATGCAATACAAACATGAAATGTGTCCCTGTGGGAACAAGTAATTAGTAATTAACGTCATAGAACACCAAGCATGATGTAGTGGTGAAAGCAGTCTGTTTTCTCATCACTGGAATGGAGTCATCTGGGGCATACTAGAAACTTCTACTATTTACCTTCCACTCATTTGCCAGATAAATTTGCAATCTTCCTTCAACTAAAGTTTTCATGTCCTCTCCAGTCACAATCATTGGGAGGGAAGACTGAAAACAAGTCACACTGCCACAGTTTATATGGTGTATAGCTATTCTCCCTAAATCCTACATAGTATTAACAGGCTGATTTAATCATGCCCTTGCTCTGATGAAACAGCCTCTCAGGCCCCAGAAGCTCATGGACACCACCACCTGTGCATCACTTTTTTTTTTTTTTTTTGCTTAGTCTAATACAAGACATTGGCATCATTCAAAAACTTGTGAACTTATAATGAATAAAAGTAAAACTTAACTTTTTACTATTTACTAAGTGCTGGTCTCGCTGCCATGTAATCATGGGGGTTGGAAAGCCAGACACAAAATTGTCTGCCTCAGGGGCCAGTTAAGTAGTAACACAGTTTCAGATTATTCACCAACATAGCTGCCTTGCGCTTTCCAATAAAAGTCTTCCCGGCCCACAAAATCTCTTATCTTTTCAGGTACCAGTACACAACAGATCATTCTCTAATGCAGTGGTTCTCAACCCAGTACTCCAGGCCCATCAAGCCAGTCAGGTTTTCAGGATATCCACACCAGATATATTTGCATACAGTGGAGGCTCTGCATGCAAATGTATTTCACATACAACCATAATGGATATCCTGAAAACCAGACTGGCTGGGTGGACTCGGGGACCGGGTTGAGAACCATTGCTGTAATTTAAGAAAACCAATTCATATTTGTGAAACAGACAGACTTTCTCTTACTTGTAACTGACAGGATTCCTGCTAAAAATATGTTTGACCAGGAAAAGAGGAGTTAAAGAAGGTTAACATAGTAGGTACATAATTGAAAAGTAAATATCAAGCAGGTTCTTATTGCAAGCATGATACTCTATGTGAGGATTTAAGGCTTTGACTCCTTTATCACATCACCAATGTTTCTTTTAAGTATTACAGGACAAGGCACAAAGGCTAACCCGAGCCTAGGCTTCTGAGGCAGTTAAGAAGAGGGATGCAGAAAATTCTAGATCCAACTCAAACTGCATGGATTTCAATATTATTTGAGCTTGCCAGAACACAAGTTTATTTATCATAAACAGTGTTCTCCACACATAGCAGGATGAATTAGCGAAGACATGTGAATGACATCATCTGACTGTTACGAGCACGCGCGGGCGCGGTCGTCTCAAGCGGGTGGTGAGCCCTTGGGCCACAGCAGGACTCAAGGAGGAGCCCCAAGCCACACCGTGGTAGGTGAGCTGGGCAGGCATGGTGAGCCAGGCGGGTACAGAAGCAGGGGAGCAGGCACGGAGTCTGACCCTCAGCCGGACCTGCACGCCCATGGTAGCCAACACTGGGAAGTTGACTGATGAACAGTCCTCCGACTGTTCCCGGCCCTTTCGGATCTGCCGCTGGGAACGGCAATGGGCAGCAGGCCGGACAGAGGCGAGGGCAGACAGAGTCCTTTACACTGAAGACATCGTAGACAAGGCAGGTGCAGACATCGTAGACAAAGGCTAGTGCAGACATCAAAGAGGAGGGCTGGAAGGAGACACGGGCACTGACCCTGAGGGCGCCCTACTCAGCCCACCCACGGGACTGAGTCGCGGACCACCCCGTCCCATACACGCCCTACACAGCCCAGGAAGGCTGGTCGCGGACCACGTTGAGAACAGGAGAGCGCAGGGAAGATCCAGGTGAGCAGGAACTCCGATGCTGGGATACTGACATCCGAAGCCCCTTCGGCTGGCAGGCAGGGAAGCTCCAGAGCACAGGGAAGAATCCCACCTGTTGGCCACTCCAGGGCCCAACAGGCCAGAAGGCTCAGGAGCCAGACAGGACGTAGGGCAGAACAAGCGGAACAGGATCAGGACATCAGGAACACATCAAGGCAGACGTCAGTAACATCAGGAAGCAAACATCCGGACAGAGACAGGACAAGGAGCCATCAATACAAGGCAGACCACGGAAGACCTGGATCGAGGAAGAGGTACAGGCAACTGTAGCATTCAATCTGCAGGCAAGTTGCAAGTGACAAGAAAGTCCTTATATACTGGAGGTTGTAGGCAACTCCCTGGGAGGAGTTTGCCAGGACCGCCCCTCGCTGGCCCTATAAGTGGGGTAGAGAGCTGCGGGCCGGCCCCTAGGAGAAGGGCGTCGCCAAACAGGAAGTCCTAACGCACGCTTGCAAGCCACAGGCAGGCCACAGGAACAGCTAGGCCTCCCAGGCCCTGGAGCAAGTCCCGAATGGTGCACAGGAGAGGCCCTGGCTTCGCAGCGGCCTCCGGGAGGAAGGTAAGATACCTCCTGTAGCACAGCAACAGGGGGGATCGCAACACTGACAGCATCAAATAGACCCCTCGCTCTAAGCTAATAGAGGTTTTGCTCTACTGAGCATGTGTGGAAATTCCCACTCAGGCATTGCTTCGTGAGCCCCCTCAGTCGAGCTAAATCTAGCTAGTCGACTCTCCAGGGAGGCAGGCTGATATTTAGCATGGCTAATTCTTTCTGTCTACAGAAAATACCATTTATGATAAGCAAACTTACTTTTTCCATCAATATGCAGGGCTGAATTAGCCATGTCATGTGGGAAATCCCAAGCTGAAGGTTGTAGCAGAGCGTTTACTGAAAAAGCAACCCAGATCCCACCATGGATAGTGGACTGCTGGGTGAACAAGCTACACAAAAACTGCTTGTCCAAATTTACTGACATTCTTTGATAAATTGTCTAGACAGTAATTGGACACATCTTTGCAGCTGTCTTCGATAGGTACAGGTCATAGATGAGCCACTGATGCAGCCATAGTTCTGACTTGATAATCTTTGATACAGTCCGTAATCTGAATGTCTGTTAAGAGTTTGACGAATGCTATGCCTAGTCAGTTAGGATCATAAGAGATAAAGAAGTGCGAAATTGGATGATGTGGTTAAGTTCTTCTTTTGTAATAAGCCAAGGCCTTCTTACAGTCTATGATGTGAAGGCCTTATCACCTTCATGTATGTGGTGTCGAGAAAAACATAGGAGTATGATGGCTTGATTAATTTGAAAAGCTAATGCTACTTTTGATAGGAATTTTGGGTTGCTGCAGAACACTACCTTATTGCAGAAGAACTACGTATAGAGCAAGTAACTAATTAGAGCTTGAAGTTCACTGACTTTCTAGCTGATGTTACTGCTATCAGGAATAAAACTTCCTATATTAGGAACCACTTCAGTGATTCAAACAGCAGCTTCATGAGTTGCACTGGAACCATGTTTAGAAACCATGGAACAGGTGTACATCTCAGTGCTATAGCCTATTACCATACTCAGATCGAGAGTAAACCTATTTCCACTCATCTGTTAAGTGTCCAAATTCACAAAAGGTTTATAGCAAACTAAACCTTTCATGAATTTGAACATATGTTAGAGCATATCTGATCACCCTTAATTCCAGGAGATTAATTTGAAATGTTTTTTCTTGAAAATGATCAAGTCTCTTGAGTCTGAAAAGGGTCTGTATTGGCTCTTCAACCTCTTGAGGAAGCATCAATCACCAACGTCATTTGGTGAGGAGGGAACCATAATGGTGCCCCCTCTTGAATGGTGAGAGAGTCTACCACCAGCGTAGATGCTGTTTTGTTTCTTTTGAAATCTGTACTTTTGTAGTCAAAGCTGTCAGCTGGTCCCATAGTGAATGAATCTCTCCACTGAATAGAGGACTTACATGGATCACTGCTGCCATGTGGCCCAAAACAACCACCAAGTCTCTGGCTGTCCACTGATGTGTACAGCAGCCTGTGTACTAGTGATTTGAGAGTAATCACTTCATCTAAGGGAAGGAACGCTCTGTTCTGAAGGAAATCTATCTATGCTCTAATGATTTTGATTCTCTGAGTGGGAATTTGAATTGATTTCCCAAAATTGATTAGGAATCCCATGGACTACAGATGTTGTATGGCTGTTTGCAATGAGATTTATTTATTTGACATTTATTAATCACTTTACAGATAGAAATTATCACCCAAAGCATTGTACAAAAAATAAAAATAAAATTACAAAAACATCATAAAATAATATCCATTAAAACTCAAAAGACAACACAAACATACAAATAGGTAAATGAAGCTCATCAATCAAATTCCTGTCTCCTCCCACCTTACCTAGACAAGTCAATGTTGCCTGAAATAAAAAATAAAACTGAACGGGGAATTAAATTAGTGTAATGTGTTCTGGTGTTCGGTAGCATTCATGAGTGTGATAACCATATTGTGGTTATAACAATTGTAATAGTGTGTACCATTTTTAATTTCAAAATGCAAAATATGTCTCTCAAAATCCCCTTTTAAAAAAAAAAATGTTTTGATTTAATTATAGTCCTTAGTCTTTGATTTGTGTAATACTTGCCAACTTTTGCTCTCCTTTTCAATCAACCCAACTTCCTGGTATACAAATTTATAACAATCACTGTACTTATATTAGTAGAATGTAGTGGACCACCATCCCTCCTGCTGTATTTAGCTTTTTAACGTGAGTCGGGGCCGTCAAAAATAGCCAAATAAAATTACTAGTTGTTGACAGACATGAACTAGGTTAGTATAGCTTCCTAAGAATTTGATGTCACCAGCCAGTTGTCCAAGTAAGTTAAGAAATGAATGTCCAGTGATTGCACATGTGCTGCTACTACAGCTAGGCACTTTGTGAAGACCCTTGTTGCTGATGACAGTCGAAGGGCAGTCTTTGTACTAGTAGTGAGAGGAATCCACTATAAAATACAGGTAATTCCAGAGTGATGGATAAATAGAAAAATGAGCATATGCACACCTTAATTACAGAGAACACATCCACTTTTTCTTCTGAATGAAGGTGAGGATCATGTGGAGGGAATTAATTCTGAATTTCTCTGAGAGTATGTGCTTGTTCAAACTTCTTAAATTCAGAATGGGTTTCAGTTTCCCAGATTTCTTAGAGAGGATGAAATAGCAGGAGTAGAACCCTTGGCCATATAAATGGGAAGAAATTGATTCTATTGCCTGTTGTTTGAGAAGTGACTTATCTCCGAGCAGAGATGCATTGAGTGATTTGGATCCAGATTTAAAGCTAAACAATGAGGGAGTATGAAAACCTGGGAAAAATGCAAGTGGTATCCATGATTTTGAGAACCTAGTCGTCTTTCATGATTTTGCACCACTCCTCCAGGTAATGCTGGATTGTCCTTCCTACAAGAGTGGTTGGTTGTTGCTTTTGGAAAGTGGTTAAAAACCTTGTCCAGGTTTGGGCTGGACTTGTTGTGTGGTTTATGGCTCAAGTTAACTGTGACGAGGCTGAAGTTATTGGAGTCGCAGAAGTAGTCAGCATCCAGTATCGCTGGAATTAACCAAAGGGGTATCTTTTGAAAAATGTTTTTTTTAAAGCAAGGACTGCTTTGCAGATTGTTCCTGCGATGCTATATATAGGGACTGTACCACCATGTGCTCTTCCTTAATTTGAGTTAGTTTCTTTGAGTTTATTCCCGAAAAAGATTACCATTCAGGTAGGGTACTGTTACGCGTCCCGGCCGTGCTAGGTCTACGCCCGGGCCTACTCACACCAGGTATCTAGCTGCCAGCTCTGATTCACCTTCGCTTGCGGCAGTGGGCAGCTGCCTCCATCCCTGAGCACCTGCAGCCACCTCTGCCGTTCCTGATTCCTGCGAGGTTCCTCCTTGCAAGCCCTCTGGAATCAAACAAATCAATGTCTTCATCAAGCAGCTACTCAAGCCAAGAAAGCCGCAGACTCACATCGCCGTCCAGCCCCAGAATTCCAGCCAGGCCAAAAGGTCTGGTTGAGTACCCGTTATATCTGGCTGAAATTACCTTCTCAAAGGTTAAATCTTAGGTATATTGGTCCTTTCCCTGTGACCCGGCGTATTGGACCAGTCACTAGGGATGTGCAGACAAAAAGTTTATGTTCATAAGTCCATAAGTCGAAAAGGGGGGTCAATTTCGGTCAATATGGACATATGGAGAATTCCATAAGTTGAGTCTATGTCCATATGTGCACCGGTTCCCTAAATAAAAATTTAAACCCCTCACCCTCCTTAATCCCCCCCCAAGACTTACCAAAATTCCCTGGTGGTCCAGCGGGGAGTCAGGAAGCCATTCCTCTATTCCTTTGCGAGGAGCACGTGACGGCCGCGTCACGTCGGAGTGACGCGGCCGTCACGTGGTCCACCGCGGTTCCGCTCCCAGACCCCTCGTTGGACACAAACGGAACTTTTGGCCAGCTTGGGGGGGCCTCCTGACCCCCCCCAAGCTGGCCAAAAGTTCCGTTTTGGCCAGCTTGGGGTCTGGGAGCGGAACTGCGGTGGACCACGTGACGTCCGCTTCACGTCGGAGTGACGCGGCCGTCACGTGGTCCACCGCGGTTCCGCTCCCGGACCCCTCGTTGGACACAAACGGAACTTTTGGCCAGCTTGGGGGGGCCTCCTGACCTCCCCAAGCTGGACCACGTGACGGCCGCGTCACTCCGACGTGATGCGGACGTCACGTGCTCCTCGCAAAGGAATAGAGGAATGGCTTCCTGACTCCCCGCTGGACCACCAGGGAGTTTTGGTAAGTCTTGGGGGAGATTAAGGAGGGTGAGGGGTTTAAATTTTTATTTAGGATCAACGATCGCGATTTCCAACGTATTCAACATAGCTATGTTGAATAAGTTGGAAATCCGATCGTTTTCGCCTCATCACTTTTTTAAGTTAAAAAAAAAAAAAAAGTAGCGTTTTACATATAAGTTCAAAACGAATGCACACCCCTACCAGTCACCTACCAACTTCGGTTACCACCCACTTTGGGTATTCACAATTCCTTCCACATGTCTCTGCTCAAGCCAGGGATATTCTCTTGGCCATCTCGGAGAACTCCTGTGCCATCTCCAGTTTCCACTGAGACTGATACTACCTATTGGGTTAATGAGGTACTTGATGTCTGGAGAAGAGGTCACCATTGGGAGTACCTTCTTTCATGGGAAGGCTACAGACCTGAGGAAATCGCCTGGGAACCGGCCAGTAACATCCTGGACAAAAGACTCCTCCTCCAGTTCCACTGTGCCCATCCAGGCAAGCCCAGACTTCCAAGAGGGGGGCATAAAGGGGGGGGGGGGTAGTGTTACGCGTCCCAGCCGTGCTAGGCCCACGCTCAGGCCTACTCACCCCAGGTATCTAGCTGCCAGCTCCGGTTCACGTTCCCTCGCGGCGGTGGGCAACCGCCTCCGTCCCCGAGCGCCTGCAGCCACCTCTGCCGTTCCTGACTCTTGCGCGGTTCCTCCTTGCACCCAGCAGGTTTCCCTGCGTGGGCCGCGGAGTGACAATGCCGCCTCGCTTCCTCTGGGCCCTGGCTTAGGCACACACGCGCGCGACTCACTCATTTTTAAAGGGGCAGCGGCAGGAAAGTAGCTCACAGCCCCGATTGATGACATCACTGGGCCTCTGTATAAGGGCCCAGCCATTTGTTCACTGCCTTGGCAACAGGTCTCTATGATTCCTCATGTGCTCGTTGCTGGTTCTTGTTTGTTCCTTCGCCTGATCCTTGTTCCCTTGGACTGATTCTCTGGTACTGACCCCTGCTTCTTCTGGACTACGCTTGGACTGATTCCCTGGTATTGAGCCCTGCTTCATTTGGACTACGCTTGATCTGATCTCCTGATGTTGCGTCCGTTGGTCTCAGACAGTTTCAACATCTGTGCCTCACCTTTCTTCCTGCTCAATCCTCTAGCCTTGGGAAGATGGCTGCTGCCACGTCTTCATGCCGCTCTCTCTGGCGTCCCCAGAACGGCAATGGCAAGGCTATCCGCCATGTTTTTCCTGAGGGCCTCCTAGGGTGCGTGTGCGAATGCCACCCACGTCTTTATCCACATCATGGCGGGAACCTCGGGGGCGTCCCTCTTGAGTGACGTCATGCCATCTGGGTATTTAGCCTGCCCTTCATTTGCTAACAACTCGAGTTAGCAAGGATTGGAATGCCCCCGGTCTAAGCTACTCTGCCGCTTCCGTGAGGCACACTGGAAGCTCTCTCTGCCCTTCGGGGATATTCATCTAACCTGGGTACCTGCTCCTCTGGGGCCCTTTGCTTTCTTTCAGGTGCCTATCTGGGAAACCAGGTACTTGCTCCTTGAGGGCCTGCTCTCTCTGCCTTGGTGTCTGCAATCCAACTACTTCTGCCTGTCAGATCTCCATCAATACAGCTACCAACTTAGCGAGTAATCTAACCTTTGTCAGTCTGTCTCATCTACAGCTCAGCACTGGGGACCTGCATCTGGAACTCCCTATACTACAGTGTACTGCTAACATCTACCTTTGTGGGCAGGTCTCCTCTGCCGAGGGCCTCTGAACTACTACTACTACTGGATCACCTCACTACTGCCACCTCTGGTGGTATCATTCAGCTGTATAATAAAGACAAATCTTCTGTGTTTGCATGTCTCAAGTCTACCCTAGTACTGCGGTTCCTCACGGGGCTCCTCCCCATGGGAATGGCCATCCCCGCACAAACCAAGAATCTACTCCAACACCTCAAAACCATAACACCTGACTCTTGATGTCAGCTCTGCTTCCAGTACTGTGCCTTCTTGCCACCTGCCCTGACTCCAGCCTGCCTTGGACTCTCCTTGTTTTCCTATGGACCTGGTTTCTCAGGCTTCGGCCTATCTTTACCTGGTCGCCCCCTGCTCTCCTCTGTTACTGATGGCATCTGGGTCTTTGGATCCCTGCCTCGTCCGGACCATCCTTGACCCTCCAATACCTCTGCTGGTTCCTTGCGTACCCTTGTCTCCATCAACTGGGAGTCGTCACACAGAGGTCCACCTAAGTCCAGCCGACCCTGGCACCCAAGGGCTCAACCTAAGGGGAACGTGGGCTGGAATTGGTGAAGCTCCAGTCGGCTTCCGTCTCCTAGCGTGCTCCGCCACCCGACGGTGGGGAACCGTAGAGCTTGCCCTGCGGGTAGCATCAACCCCACCTCAAGCCAAGGGTCCGCGCAACAGGTACATCCGCCAGGTTTTCATGGATATCCTTACCTGGGCTGCTGGCTCTCAAGCAGGCCATTTTATGATGGTATGGAACACCTTATAGAGGAAAGGAATAAAAATGCATAAACACCCTTTAGCATCTAAGAATGGGTAAGGTCATGAGATCCTGCTGTCACCTGTCATGAAGAAAAGGGTTCCGTTACTGTGAGCATTATATACCATTTTACAGAAAAGGTCAGAAATATACAATTGAAGTAAGGGGTAATGTTACTATTCTAAACCCCAGGGATTTCTGAACTCATTTCCCTCTTGCGGGTGAGGCACATGGAGATCAGGATAGAGACTTTGGTCCCTTCTAGAGGGAAAGATTTAGAGGAAGAAAAAAACAAGGTCAATCATGCTCCGCTTTTTATATTGAAGATGATTCTCCCGAAATGGTCTGAGCTGACTTTCACAGCCGGAGCCATGGAGAGGGTGGGACTTCCCCTTGTGGGAGGTAATAAGCATCTTTCAGGAGAATGACTATAAAGAAGTTATTTTTCTACTACTCAAATTAGGGTTTCTTAAGGTGCTCATATAGGGCATTAAGAGTCCTCCATCTCTGATACACTTCTAATATCCAGGTCCACATTCTTTAGACTTCAGTGACTGGAATGACAAAAGGGGGAGGGAAAATTTTTCTTTCATACTAACCCTGTCAAAGAACCATGGGGACTTATGTATTGATGGCCCTTTGGGACTTTTGTGTTGAGCGCACCTTGAAGTCATATGCATTAGGGATGTGAATCGTTTTAGGACGATTAAAATTATCGTCCGATAATTTTAATATCGTCTTAAACCGTTATGGAACACAATACAATAGAGATTCTAACGATTTATCGTTATAAATCGTTAGAATCGTGAGCCGGCACACTAAAACCCCCTAAAACCCACCCCCGACCCTTTAAATTAAATCCCCCACCCTCCCGAACCCCCCCCCAAATGAGTTAAATAACCTGCGGGTCCAGCGGCGGTCCGGAACGGCAGCGGTCCGGAACGGGCTCCTGCTCCTGAATCTTGTTGTCTTCAGCCGGCGCCATTTTCCAAAATGGCGCCGAAAAATGGCGGCGGCCATAGACGAACATGATTGGACGGCAGGAGGTCCTTCCGGACCCCCGCTGGACTTTTGGCAAGTCTCGTGGGGGTCAGGAGGCCCCCTACAAGCTGGCCAAAAGTTCCTGGAGGTCCAGCGGGGGTCAGGGAGCGATTTCCCGCCGCAAATCGTTTTCGTACGGAAAATGGCGCCGGCAGGAGATCGACTGCAGGAGGTTGTTCAGCGAGGCGCCGGAACCCTCGCTGAACGACCTCCTGCAGTCGATCTCCTGCCGGCGCCATTTTCCGTACGAAAACGATTCGCGGCGGGAAATCGCTCCCTGACCCCCGCTGGACCTCCAGGAACTTTTGGCCAGCTTGTGGGGGGCCTCCTGACCCCCACGAGACTTGCCAAAAGTCCAGCGGGGGTCCGGAAGGACCTCCTGCCGTCCAATCATGTTCGTCTATGGCCGCCGCCATTTTTCGGCGCCATTTTGGAAAATGGCGCCGGCTGAAGACAACAAGATTCAGGAGCAGGAGCCCGTTCCAGACCGCTGCCGTTCCGGACCGCCGCTGGACCCGCAGGTTATTTAACTCATTTGGGGGGGGTTCGGGAGGGTGGGGGATTTAATTTAAAGGGTCGGGGGTGGGTTTTAGGGGGTTTTAATGTGCCGGTTTTGCGATTTTTAGATTTTTAGATTTTTCACGATTTTTCACGATTTTTCACGATATTTTACCCCCCCAAACGGCAACAATACGATTCCCTCCCCCTCCCAGCCGAAATCGATCGTTAAGACGATCGAGGACACGATTCACATCCCTAATATGCATCAAGAATGCCAAACGCATCATATTGGCGCAGGGAATAACACTTATATTAGTGGCATCACAAATAGGGCTTGTATTGAAGTTGCATAAAAAATGTTGAGAATGCACATTTTCTAGGTTCCAGAGGAGCGAAGAGCTGCTTGCATTGGCATGTATCATCAGCACAGAGAAAGATACTTACACCAGCTGCACCATAAATGGCACTTGCATCAAAGGTGGATCAAAGGCGAAGCTGCAGAGAATACACGTGTTCTAGGTTCCAACAGCACCGTAAATGGCATACCCTTGATGAGGTCCCAATAGCACATGGTTTAAAAGTGTCATGTCTCTGAACACTGTGAGCCAAGGGCGCCTTAAGGAAAAAAGCAGATGAAGATTGGCTGAGCAACAGGGCTGAAGCATTGATTGCACTGGACGTCCCGAAGCACCGGAAGGTGCGGTGTGCTCCCACAGCCCGCTCAACCCAAAGGCCATGACAGATTCAGAATCCAGTGGCATGGGGAGAAGATGATGCCCCAGATGACAAATCTTAGAAGCTACAGAGAGCAGTTCTCTAGAGATAAGTGTTCATTCTTTCTTGTCTTCATCTTCTTTTCTTCCATTAATTCATTTCTTTTTTATTTTGCAGCATTAAGTTCTGCAGAGAGGCTGCCAAGAAAGTTGAGAAAGAATATATTTGAATACAGCCTGAAGGTCAGAAAAAAAAAATGAAAGAATTTTTAAAAACGGTAGCACTGAAAAGTGCAAGGCTGTTGAGCAGCGAGGACATTTTAAGACAAATATGGAGAAATTATTACTTACCTGATAATTTTATTTTCTTTAATGAGGACAGCTTAATCCGATTCCACACCATTGGGCTTTAGAGATGTGAATCGTTTTCCATATCGTCTTAACGATAGAAATCGTGTGGCAGGGCAAGAAAATTGTGTTAGGCACGATTTTTTAGTTAAAATATCGTTAAAAATCGTTTTTTCCGATTAGTGCGCACTAACTGGGAGTTAGTGCGCACTAACTGAAAATGATACAATTTGACACTTTTCAGGTCAGTTAAGGTCAGTTTAGGAATGAATATGTATTCCTATTGGCTGCCCTCTTATTTATTCATGTTACCAAGCTTCCCACTGACAGTATATGGGGGATGGGAAATGGAAACAGTTGGTAGCTTGACAAAACAAGTAATGTGATCAGTCAATGTGACTAGAACTTGTGCCCTAACCCTGATACCAGGGGTATTGTGATCTTCCTGCACACAGTGCCCTATCCCTATTAATACCAGGAGTGTTGTGATCTTCCTGCACACAGTGCCCTAACCCTGGCACCAGGGGTGTTGTGATCTTCCTGCACACAGTGCCCTATCCCTATTAATACCAGGAGTGTTGTGATCTTCCTGCACACAGTGCCCTAACCCTGGCACCAGGGGTGTTGTGATCTTCCTGCGCACAGTGCCCTATCCCTATTAATACCAGGAGTGTTTTATTTATTTATTTATTTTTAATTTTTATATACCGGAATTCCTGTAGGGGTGTTGTGATCTTCCTGCACACAGTGCCCTAACCCTGGCACCAGGGGTGTTGTGATCTTCCTGCGCACAGTGCCCTATCCCTATTAATACCAGGAGTGTTGTGATCTTCCTGCACACAGTGCCCTAACCCTGGCACCAGGGGTGTTGTGATCTTCCTGCACACAGTGCCCTATCCCTATTAATACCAGGAGTGTTGTGATCTTCCTGCACACAGTGCCCTGACCCTGGCACCAGGGGTGTTGTGATCTTCCTGCACACAGTGCCCTATCCCTATTAATACCAGGAGTGTTGTGATCTTCCTGCACACAGTGCCCTATCCCTGGCACCAGGGGTGTTGTGATCTTCATGTACACAGTGCCCTATCCCTATTAATACCAGGAGTGTTGTGATCTTCCTGCACACAGTGCCCTATCCCTAATACCAGGGGTGTTGTGATCTTCCTGCACACAGTGCCCTATTCCTGATACCGGGGGTGTTGGGATCTTCTTGCACACATCCCGGTATCAGGGATAGGGCACTGCATGCAGGAAGATCACAACACTCCTGGTATCAGGAATAGGGCACTGGATGCAGGAAGATCACAACACCCCTGGTATTAGGGATAGGGCACTGCGTGCAGGAAGATCACAACACTCCTGGTATTAATAGGGATAGGGCACTGCATGCAGGAAGATCACAACACCCCTGGTATCAGGGATAGGGCACTGTGTGCAGGAAGATCACAACACCCCGGAGGAGTGAGGGTCAGGCAGCTCCCCACTGTCTGTGAAGCCAGCCTCTCACTAGTAATGCAGGGAGGGAGCTGTCTCAGACTTCACCATCCTCCCCCCCCCCCCTCACCCACACACCATTCACTAGCTGGGACATGGGGGAAGTCAGGAGTGAGGGTCAGGCAGCTCCCCCCTGTCTGTGAAGCCAGCCTCTCACTAGTAATGCAGGGAGGGAGCTGTCTCAGACTTCACCATCCTCCCCCCCCCCCATCACCCACACACCATTCACTAGCTGGGACATGGGGGAAGTCAGGAGTGAGGGTCAGGCAGCTCCCCCCTGTCTGTGAAGCCAGCCTCTCACTAGTAATGCAGGGAGGGAGCTGTCTCAGACTTCACCATCCTCCCCCCTCACCCACACACCATTCACTAGCTGGGACATGGGGGAAGTCAGGAGTGAGGGTCAGGCAGCTCCCCCCTGTCTGTGAAGCCAGCATCTCACTAGTAATGCAGGGAGGGAGCTGTCTCAGACTTCACCATCCTCCCCCCCCCTCACCCACACACCATTCACTAGCTGGGACATGGGGGAAGTCAGGAGTGAGGGTCAGGCAGCTCCCCCCTGTCTGTGAAGCCAGCCTCTCACTAGTAATGCAGGGAGGGAGCTGTCTCAGACTTCACCATCCTCCCCCCCCCTCACCCACACACCATTCACTAGCTGGGACATGGGGGAAGTCAGGAGTGAGGGTCAGGCAGCTCCCCCCTGTCTGTGAAGCCAGCCTCTCACTAGTAATGCAGGGAGGGAGCTGTCTCAGACTTCACCATCCTCCCCCCCCCCCCTCTCACCCACACACCATTCACTAGCTGGGACATGGGGGAAGTCAGGAGTGAGGGTCAGGCAGCTCCCCCCTGTCTGTGAAGCCAGCCTCTCACTAGTAATGCAGGGAGGGAGCTGTCTCAGACTTCACCATCCTCCCCCCCCCCCCTCACCCACACACCATTCACTAGCTGGGACATGGGGGAAGTCAGGAGTGAGGGTCAGGCAGCTCCCCCCTGTCTGTGAAGCCAGCCTCTCACTAGTAATGCAGGGAGGGAGCTGTCTCAGACTTCACCATCCTCCCTCCCCCCCCCCCTCACCCACACACCATTCACTAGCTGGGACATGGGGGAAGTCAGGAGTGAGGGTCAGGCAGCTCCCCCCTGTCTGTGAAGCCAGCCTCTCACTAGTAATGCAGGGAGGGAGCTGTCTCAGACTGGTATCAGGGTTAGGGCACTGTGTGCAGGAAGATCACAACACCCCTGGTGCCAGGGTTAGGGCACTGTATGCAGGAAAATCACAACACCCCTGGTGCCAGGGTTAGAGCACTGTGTGTGCAGGAAGATCACAACACTCCTGGTATTAATAGGGATAGGGCACTGTGTGCAGGAAGATCACAACACCCCTGGTATTAATAGGGATAGGGCACTGTGTGCAGGAAGATCACAACACCCCTGGTGCCAGGGTTAGGGCACTGTGTGCAGGAAGATCACAACAGTCCTGGTATTAATAGGGTTAGGGCACTGTGTGCAGGAAGATCACAACACCCCTGGTGCCAGGGTTAGGGCACTGTGTGCAGGAAAATCACAACACCCCTGGTGCCAGGGTTAGGGCACTGTGTGTGCAGGAAGATCACAACACCCCTGGTGCCAGGGTTAGGGCACTGTGTGTGCAGGAAGATCACAACACCCCTGGTGCCAGGGTTAGGGCACTGTGTGCAGGAAAATCACAACACCCCTGGTGCCAGGGTTAGGGCACTGTGTGTGCAGGAAGATCACAACACTCCTGGTATTAATAGGGATAGGGCACTGTAAGAGATGACTGTAGTAGATTGAATAAAGATGTGATGTTTCTGCTCTCCTCACACCAAACAAAAGCAACACACAAGCAGAG
Organism: Rhinatrema bivittatum; assembly: GCF_901001135.1. NCBI lineage: Eukaryota > Metazoa > Chordata > Amphibia > Gymnophiona > Rhinatrematidae > Rhinatrema > Rhinatrema bivittatum. The sequence goes on from NC_042623.1 coordinate 57,244,453, forward strand.
AAGCCCTTCTTACAAAGCTGAGCTAGTGAGTTAAGTAGGAGGAAAAGTATACATACTGGTGCCAGTGTGGCTACTTAAAAAATACACTTACCAACAATCAATTACATATATTTGAACTGTGTACAGTTCCAGCCAGGACCACCTTTCTAAAATGCACAGTGATTGGCAAATTCAACATGCACTAGCATTTCAGGTGCCTGCTAACAAAAATAATAAACAAACAAGTTCTAGTCACGTGAGTGCTGATCATCACATTACTTTTTTTGTCAAGCTTCCAACTGTTTCCATTTCACATCCCCCCAACCATTACCTCAGTGTTAACCTTGGTAACATCAATAGATAAGAGCACAGCCAGCCAATAGGAATACATATTCATTCCTAAGTGACCTTTACTGACCTGGGAAGTGTGAACACTTTGTTTCATTTTCTGTTGGTGTTCGTGAGTTTCCAGTTCCATTTCCCATCCCCCCAACCATCACCTCAGTGGTAACCTTGGTAACATCAATAGATAAGAGGGCTGCCAGCCAATAGGAACACATATTCATTCCTAACTGACCTTCAGTGACCTGGAAAGTGTTTATTTGTATCATTTTCAGTTAGTGCGCACTAACTCCCGTTAGTGCGCACTAACACGATTTAACGATTTTTAACGATAAATCGTTAGAATTTCTATTGTATCGTGTTCTATAACGATTTAAGACGATATTAACATTATCGGACGATAATTTTAATCGTTGAAAAACGATTCACATCCCTATTGGGCTTTGCACCTCTACCAGCAGATAGAGACGGAGCAAAGCTGATGTCATGGTATATATACCTCTGCACAGTCATCAGTCCACCAGTATTGTCTGAAAAAACCAACTGTTGACAACTAAAAAATATATGATCATAACCATTAAGACAACCATTCAAACAATCATTTAACACAAAAAAAACATTGAGGTTAGACAAGGAGTGTAATACTACTAATCTAGGGACTGGATCTGACATTTACCAGTAACTCCCGGAAACACAGACACTCAGGAGTACAATAACACCACCATCTGACAGCCAAGAGCGGGAAGGTACATAAAAACATAAGAAATGCTATATGGGTAAGGACAAGGGTCCATCAAGCCCAGTATCCTGTTTCCAACAGTGGCCAATCCAAGTCACAAGTACCTGGCAAGTACCCAAACATTACACAGATCACAAGCTACTATTGCTTATTAACTACCGTAATAGCAGTTTATGGATTTATCCTCTAGGAACTTATCCAAACCTTTTTTGAACCCAGTTACACTAACAGCTATAACCACAACCTCTGGCAATGAATTCCAGAGCTTAACTATGTGCCAAGTGAAAAAGAATTGTCTTCATTTTGTTTTAAATGAGCTACTTGCTAACTTCATGGAGTGCCCCCTGGTCCTTCTATTATCTAAGAGAGTAAATAACCGATTTACATTAACTTGTTCAAGCCCTTTCATGATTTTGTAGACTTCTGTCATAACCCTCCTCAGTCATCTCTTCTCCAAACGGAACAGCCCTAACTTCTTTAGCCTTTCCTCATAGGGCAGCCATTCCATGCCCCTTATCATTTTGGTCAACCTTCTCTGCACTTTCTCCAGTGCAGCTATATCCTTTTTGAGAAGTGGTGACCAGAACTGCCACACATTTTTTTGAAGGGGGTGAATAAACATGAGTCCAAAGGTGAACTGGTAGATGTGGTGTATTTGGATTTTCAGAAGGCGCTTGACAAAGTCCTGCATGAGAGGCTTCTAAGAAAACTAAAAAGTCATGGGATAGGAGGTGATGTCTTTTGGTGGAAAATTGGTTTTTACCTGCTAATTTTCGTTCCTGTAGTATCACAGATCAGTCCAGACTGTGGGTTGAGCCTCCTGTCCAGCAGATAGAGACAGAGAAAAACTGAAAGGGTATCCTGTATCAGAACAGAGCCTACCCTGCATCCCTTCAGTATAAACCTAATCAAAGCATATAAATAGAAAGATAACCAGCATAAGATCAAGCAAGCAACAAATAACTGATAATTTGAACAATTCAAAACTCTGTAAATAACCCTCTTACATATATATCTATATCCATCTAGTAGATGCTTCCAGTGCCTTAAGGTTCTGAGAGGAAGCAGAGAAATCCAAGAAACTGTAAAAAAACAAAAGGAAAAGAGCTTCGAGCGGACGAAGCACTCAGTGCACGGGAGGGAGTCTGGACTGATTCGTGGTACTACAGGAATGAAAATTAGCAGGTAAGAACCAATTTTCCTTTCCCTGAACGTACCCGGACCAGTCCAGACAGTGGGATGTACCAAAGGTTCCCTAAATAGGGTGGGACCGAGACAGTCCCGCTCGAAGTACCTGCCTTCTGAAGGAGCCAAAAACTGGCGCCTGCACATCGAGGCAATAATGACGAGCAAAAGTATGCAGAGACTTCCAAGTAGCTGTTCTGCAAATTTCCTGTGGAGAGACCGACTGACTCTCCGCCCAAGAAGTAGCCTGTGAATGCAAAGAGTGGGATTTTAAGCCCTCCGGAACCGTCCAGCCCCGACAGATATACGCCAACGCAATCGCCTCTTTAGCCAGCGAGCAATCGTAGCCTTAGAAGCCTTCTTTACTCCATTTGGACCACTCCATAAGACAAAGAGATGATCAGAGACTCGAAACTGGTTTGTAACCTATAAATAGCGCAGTAGTACTCTTTTTACATCAACGCGCCGCAGGTCACCACCAGGCGTGTTCGCAATGTCCTCAGGAGAAAAAGCAGGGAGCTCCACTGACTGACTGACGTGAAAAGAAGACACAACCTTTGGCAAGAATGATGGTACCATCTTAAGGGAGACCCATGAATCAGAAAAACGGAGAAAAGGCTCCCTACAAGAGAACGCTTGGAGCTCTGACACCCTCCTGGTGGAGCAAACAGAAACAAGGAAAATTGTCTTAAGAGTTAGATCCTTAAGCGTGGCCCACCGGAGGGGTTCAAAGGGTGCCTGAAAAAAATTTGAAGTACCAAGTTAAGGTTCCACGAGGGGCAAGTAGCCAGGAAGGGCAGATTTAAATGTTTGGCCCCCTTGAGGAATCGAACGACATCCAAATGAGCCGCCACTGCGTAACCGTCGATACTGCCTAAGAGGGACCCAAGAGCAGAAACCTGTACCTGTAAGGAGTTGAAAGACAAACCCTTGGAAAGACCATTCTGGAGAAAGGAGAGGACTTGGGATACTGGAGCCTTGCGTGCCGACATCCCGGACTCAGCGCACACAGTCTCAAAGACTCTTCAAACTTGGACATAAGCGAGAGAGGTAGAAGGCTTACGGGCCCGCAACAGGGTGGATATAACTTATTTATTTAACACTTTTCTATACCGACCTTCATGGTAGGGACCATATCAGGTCGGTTTACATCAAAAAGGGGGAACTGTAACGAAACCGTAGGTAACAGGAAGAACAAAGTTACATTCAACAAGGGAGGTAAACTTGGAAGCAAAGATTGCTGGAAAGAAAAAGACTAAGGAACGAAGTGCTTAGGATAATGATAACAACTGTTTTAAGAGTCAGGGTAGGCTCTTATATCGAGCTTGGGGATGGCTTTTTTGTCGTCTAATGAGTGTCTGGCGGATCTGAGAAGGCCTGGCGGAAAAGCCAGGTCTTGAGTTTTTTTCTAAATGTTAAGAGGCAGGGTTCCAGTCTGAGGTCGGATGGGATGTTGTTCCAGATAGCTGGACCTGCTGTAGAAAAGGCTCGGTCTTTGGTCGAGGTGAGACGTGTAGCTTTTGTAGGTGGGGCCTGCAGGGTTCCTTTATAAGCCTCTCTGGTCGGTCTGTTGGTGCTATGGAGATTGAGAGGGAATTTGAGGTCCAGATGCAGATGATTGTAGATGGCTTTGTGAATTAGAGTGAGTGATTTGTGGAGGATTCTGTATTTCACCGGGAGCCAGTGTAAATTACGGAGAATAGGTGATATGTGATCTCCACGGTTGGTGCTAGTCAGAATTCTTGCCGCAGCTTTCTGTATTAATTGTAGGGGTTTAGTGGATGAGCTGGGGAGACCCAGGAGGAGAGCGTTGCAGTAGTCTATTTTAGCGAATAGTAAGGCTTGCAAGACTGTCCTGAAGTCGTGGAAGAATAGTAGAGGTTTGAGTCTTTTTAGAACCTGGAGTCTATGGAAACAGTCTTTGGTTGTGTTGTTGATCGTTTTCTTTAAGTTTAGGCGGTTGTTGAGTAGGACCCCGAGGTCTCTTACATGGGTGTGCGTGAGCTGGGTATTGAGGATGGTCTGAGGAGGATGGTTGTCTTGATTGGAGGAGATGAGGAGAAGTTCGGTCTTAGATGCGTTCAGAACCAGATTAAGACTGTTCAGAAGGATGGTGATCGATTTTAGGCAGTTGTTCCAGTGCGTGAGTGATTTTGTGATGGATTCTGTTATCGGAATCAGAATCTGCACGTCATCAGCATATAGATAATGTGTTAGGTTAAGGTCCGTTAGAAGTTGGCATAGCGGGAGGAGGTAGACGTTGAAGAGAGTAGGTGATAAAGAGGATCCTTGCGGAACGCCTAGTGAGGAACTAGTCGATGCCGACTCTTTATTGTTGATTTTGACTTTGAAGCTTCTATTACTAAGGAATGACGTGAACCAACTGAGGGCTGATCCGGCTATACCTATGTCTGCCAGGCAAGTCAGGAGGATGGAGTGGTTGACGGTATCGAATGCCGCCGAGATGTCTAGGAGTACTAGAAGAAAGGAGTAGCCTTTGTCTAATCCCATAATGATATGGTCTGTTAATGATATGAGAAGCGTTTCCGTACTGCAAGATTTGCGGAATCCGTATTGGGATGGGTATAGGATATTGTGTTCTTCTAGATATTCTGAGAGCTGAGTATTAACCAATTTCTCTGTTAGTTTGGCTAAGAAGGGGAGATTTGAGATGGGGCGGAAGTTGGCCAGTTCTTTGGGGTCTAAGTTGTGTTTCTTGAGGAGGGGTTTAAGAGACGCGGTTTTTAGGCTGTCTGGGTACTTCCCTTGGGTTAACGAGCAGTTTATGATGTTCGCTAAAGGACCAGAGATCTTGTTAGGAATCAGTAGCAGAAGTTTGGAAGGTATGTTATCTGCTGGGTGGCTAGATGGTTTCTGTCTCTTGAGGAGGGATTCGATCTCACTAGAGGACGTTGGTTCGAAATTATTGAGCTTGATTCCAGAGTGGGTGCGAGTGTTGGTGAATGTAGAGCTTGAGGTAGTCTTGGTTGGTAAGAGTGCCAGTGTAGTTGCAATCTTCTGTTGGAAGAAAGAAGCGAGCTCATTGGCCTTCGATTGTGCCTGATCATCGGGTATCGTTGATGGGGAAGGCTTTGTGATTTGAGACACATACGAGAATAGCACCTTCGCATCATATTGGAGATGGTGAATTTTGTTTGCATAGTATTCTTTTTTTGACTTTAGGATTGCGGTCCTGTAGTGATGGAGGGTTCCTTTGTATGTTGATAGTGTAGAGGAGTTTGGTGTTTTCCGCCATTTATTTTCTTTGTGACGTAAGACTAGTTTCAGCCGTTTGAGTTCAGAGGAGAACCAAGGTTGATTTCCTTTTTTTTCTGGGTTTATTGTTTTGGAGACTGCGGGGCATAAGTTGTTTGCAACTGCTTCTGTGATGTTGGGCCATGAGAGAACAGCTGAATCGGGGTTGGATAGATCCAGGTTAGAGAGTTTTTTCGCAAGATGGTCGCTGAGGATCTCAGATGCGCAAGTTTTCCTGAAATGGATGGTAGATGGGTGCTGTGTGCTGTGAGACTGTTGTATTGTGGAGACCTTGGTGGTTATCAGAAAGTGATCTGACCATGGAACAGGAGTACAGGAGGGTGCTATAGAGCAGGTGAAATTTGAGTTGATAAAGATCAGGTCCAGCGTGTGTCCTGCTTTGTGTGTCGGGTTGTTGATGATCTGCGAGAATCCCAAGGCTTTGAGGGAGTTGAGGAGAGTTTCGCAATTGGAGGAGCGGGGAGAGGCATCTATGTGTAAGTTGAAGTCTCCCATGATCATGGTAGGGATGTCTGAATCGATGTGTTTCACTATGGATTCAATGAGGGGAGAGGAGTCAGATTCAAGTAAACCCGGTGGGGCATAGACTAGTAGTAATTGGAGTTGTTGTGATTTGACTAAGCCCAGTTCCAGATTGGACTCAGACTTTATAGTAAGAGGTTTAAGCCTGAGTTCTTTTTTGGTAGCTAGAAGTAAACCTCCCCCTCTTTTTTTGTGTCTGTGGGTAGTTAAAATGTCGTACTTGTGCAAGGGTAATTGGTTAATTAACGCAATATCTGAGTTTTTTAACCAGGTTTCTGTGATGGCACAGATGTCTGGGTCGGAGTCAAGTAGATAGTCGTTGAGAATGTGTGTCTTTTTAGTTAGGGATTGTGCATTGAATAGGGTTACTGAGAGTAGGGAGAGCCCTAGGAACTGGGTAAGAGGTGTGATCATAATTGGTATGAGAGATCTGTGCCTTCTTGGCGATAATTCTAGCGCAGAATAAATGTTTTTGTGGAGACGGTGATGTCTGACCGGTATATAGTGTGTTAGCATTTCTTTGTCCATCTCTGTGCTGGACATTTGCTGGCAGTGGAAGGATGAGAGCTGGGTGCTTGCTGGAGCGTGGATGACCGCTGGGTGCTTGCTGGGTGCTTGCTGGAGAGCTTGCTGGATGCTTGCTGGGTGCAAGCATCCAGCAACTTCTTCTTCTTTATATCCCTTCTTTATATCCCTTCTTTATATCCCTTCTTTCTTAGTCGCCGCCGTTCAAAAGCCAGGCCGCTAGACAAAAGCGATCCGCCTGATCGAAAAATACCGGACCCTGCCAGAGGAGGTGTGGAAGATGGCCGAGGCGAAGAGGACCGTCTGTCACGAGGTTCACCAGATCCGCGTACCACGGTCTGCGGGGCCACTCGGGTGCCACGAGAATGATGGGTCCCCAATGAAGTTCTATTCTTCTGAGTAATTTTCCCACCAGGGGCCAAAGGGGGAAATACGTACAGGAGAACGTCGTGAGGCCAGAGAAGATCCAGGACATCCACTCCTTCCGAGCAGTGCTCCCTTCTGTGGCTGAAGAATCTGGGAGCTTTTGCATTGTTCAGAGTGGCCATCAAGTCTAAGTGGGGCGGACTCCATCTGCGGACAATCAGATCCATCGCTCCGTCGAACAACTCCCACTCTCCGGGGTCTAGACTCCGACGACTGAGGAAATCAGCTTGAACATTTTCCTTCCCCTCAATGTGGGAAGCTGCCAAGTGATCCAGGTGATGCTCCTCCCAGGCGAACAGTTTGCTGGCTTCTAGAGCCACCAGGTGAATTCTGGTGCCCCCCTGTCGATTGATATAGGCTACCATGGTGGCATTGTCCGAGAGCACCCACACCGCCTTGCGACAGATCAGAGGAAGAAATACCTTGAGTGCCAGATGGACCGCTCAGGTCTCCAGGCAATTGGTGTGCCAGCGGGATTGAACTGGGGACCAGTATCCCTGAGTAGACTGAGTTTGACACACTGCTCCCCAGCCTGAAAGGCTGGCGTCCATCGTAACAATGATCAACTGAGGAGTCTGTAGAGGCATCTTTTTCAGGAGGTGAGCAAGCAAGAGCCACCATTGGCATGTCAGCGATGGTAGAGTCGAAGAGAGGGAGAAGCATCCGAAACTGTTCAGACACCGGCTTCCAGCGGTACAGTAAAGCTTTCTGTAATGGTCGCATATACGCAAAAGCCCAAGGAACCAGATTGATAGTGGAAGCCATGGACCCCAGGACCTGAAGGTAATCCCAGGCCGTGGGTAGCGAGAGCGAGAGAAAATTGCGCACTTGATCCATAAGTTTGAGCGCCCAAGTGTCTGGCAGGAACACCTTGCCGACCCGGGTGTCGAAGCGTGCTCTCAGGACCTGGGAGGGCTGGAGATTGCTCTTGGAAAAGTTGACTATCCAACCAAGGCAGGTTAGGAAAGCCAAGACCCTGTCGACCGCCAACTTGCAGAGAGTCTCCGACTTGGCTCGAATGAGCCAATCATCCAGGAAAGGATGAGCGGCTGCCACCACCACCATGACTTTGGTAAAAGTGCGGGGCATGGTGGCGAGGCCGAACGGGAGCGCCCAGAACTGGAAATGTTGTCCCAGAATATTGAACCTGAGATACTTCTGATGGTCGTGGAATATCGGGATGTGCAGGTAAGCCTACAATAAGTCGAGCGAGGCCAGATATTTGCCTGAGCGAACCACCGCTATCACCACCCTCAGGGTCTCCATTCAAAAATGGGGAAACTTGAGAGCCCGGTTGACTTTCTTGAGATCCAAGATTGGATGGAAGGAACTGTCCTTTTTGGGAATGACGAAGTAGATGGAATACTGGCCGGACTCTTGTTCCTCCACCGGGACTGGGACTATGGCGCCGAGCTCTTGGAGCCTGCCAAGAGTCTGGCAGACCACTGGCCGCTTTCGCAGGGAGAGATTATGTAAAGATCCGGCAGGTCCCGAGTAAATTCTAATGCATAACCTTTCTCTATCACCTCTAGGACCTACTGATCCGTCATAATTTTGACCCATTCCTCGACAAACTGGGTCAGACATCCACCTAAGTCTGGAATGGAGGAATGGGCCAGCCATATTTCATTGGAGAGAAGACTTTGTGGTCAAGAGTTGTGGGTTACCATCCCGGGAGGGATGACTGCCATGAAAGGAATGAGACCAGGACTGGGATCTGGAGGAGTTACCTCTTGGGAAGGATACCTGCGCTCTGCTATTATACCAACGTGACCTTGAAAGCAAGAGCATGAAGGAAAGAAGAACTTAGGCTGTTTCGGGCAGTCCTCCGTCGGCTTATGAACCTTGTTCTCTCCTAGGGATTTAATAAGCTGTTCAAGGTCCTCACCAAAAAGCAACTTACCCTTGAAGAGAAGAGTGCCTAACTGCGACTTGGAGGAGGAATCCGCAGACCAATTGCTCCACCCCTCCGCGAAAGAGCCGGCCAATCCAGGGACTGGCCTGTGCAGCCAATCGGGATCCTCTTCTAGGGCTTCAAAGCCCAGTTCCTCTCGGCGCTGCATCCTTTTCTCGCCCTGCTGACCCGGAGAGCATGCAGGCCTGTGCGATCGGTGCAAGGAACCCACCGGGGTAAGGCCTAAACTTTGAACACTTACCCCAGCGGGTCCGCTCGGCCGCCCACGAGGCTCCCTCCGACGCTTGCCCGAAGCCGTCCGCCGTCCGTGTGCAGTGCTCCGCCCTTCCGCGAAAGAGCCGGCCAATCCAGGGACTGGCCTGTGCAGCCAATCGGGATCCTCTTCTAGGGCTTCAAAGCCCAGCTCCTCTCGGCACCGCGCGCCGAGCGTCGTGCGCCAAAGGAGCGCGACAAAGGGGCCCACCCCTTTGTGCGCTTCCTTCAAGCCTCATACCTTTGCTTATCCTGCGCAATTTTGCACTATTTTGTACCATTTTCATCATTTTATTATTGCATTTTCTGCCTCCCTCTTACCCTACCGCTCTACCTGGGAGCCTGGTCCACGCCTTTTCCTCTCTGACCACCTAATCCAACCCCAGGCCCTCTTGCACCCCCCACCATGCCCCCCCTTGCCCATCCCGATCCCATTTCATTCCCTATTCCCCGTATTCACCTCCCCTTGTGCAGACTACAACCCTCGCCCTTCTACCACCCTCCAGCCCAACGTAAATCCCTCATACCCATCCTTGTCTCCCCCTTGACACAACTTATCGGCCTCGTCACCTTATCCCTCATGCTTTTCAATGCTCACTCCCTTACCAAAAAAACCCATATCCTTGACGACCTCCTTCAAGACCATCAACCAGACATCTGTGCAGTCACTGAGACCTGGCTCAAGTGCACTGACACCGTCATCTTGAACCAGCTCCCCACCTCTTCCCACGACATCTTCTCCCTCCCCAGACCCAAAAAGAAAGGGGTGGTATCCTCCTTATTGCCAAAAAACCCCTCAAACTTAGATCCCTGAACATTAACCCTCCATCCAAACTGGAAGCTGGTATTTTCAAATCCTCCAACCTCCAAGTCTGCCTCATCTACGCCCCCCCCCCCCCCCCCCGGCCTCCTAGAACAAAACCCCTCCCCACTCATTGAACTTGTATCCAAGAACATAAACTGTGAAAAGCCCGCCATACTTCTGGGAGACTTCAATCTCCATGTAGACTCCCCCCTCCCTCTCCCCCTCCTGTGAGACCATCCTTACAGCCCTCCAAGCCCTTGGCTTCTCTCAAACCATCTCAACCCCCACACACAAAATGGAACACACCCTTGATCTCATTTTCACCAATTCCTATATTCACCTCCCTTCTCCCCCTACCTGCACCCCTGTACCATGGTCCGACCATGCCCTCATTGAGACTCGCCTCACCTTTGACACATCCCTCTCCTGCAACCCCCCTCTCACCAACACCTCCTTCTCATACCGCAAAGCATGCTCATCGGATGAGCTCTCCACAGCCCTCCGACACCCTGTCTAATCTCGATCTCTCTTCACCTGACACTGCCCTCACCTCCTGGGTCAAGACCACCCAAGACATAGCTGACAAAATCTGTCCCCTTATCACTCGACAACAACACAACCCCCACTCTAATCATAAACCCTGGTACACTACAGAACTACACAACCTGAAACACGACCTTAGAAAGAAAGAAAGAGCTTGGCGTAAAGACCCCACCCCACAGCGCTCCATCTCCTATAAATCTCTCCTACACACATATCGCTTAGCCATACAAAACACCAAACGTGACTACTACTCCTCCAAAATCTACCAATACACCTTCAACCCCAAAGCCCTTTTCTCCTACGTAGCAACCCTCACCAACCCCCTCACCCCCAAAGTTACTGAAGACGACACAGCACGAAATGTGAAGAACTTGCTCTTTTCTTCCACAATAAAATCGCCAACATACTCCTCCATTTTCCCCCTACAACCCCCCAAACCCCCCACTCCCTCACAACCCACCATAATCCCTCCCCCCTCGACTCCTTAGAACTCACCACACCCAAGGAAATTGAGGCTATAATTAAAAAATCCAAGCTCGCATCCCACCCCTCTGACACTATACCCACTAAAAATCTCATTTCCATCCCCAATACCATTGCGTCTCCCTTAGCTGACCTAATCAACTGCTCCCTCTCCACAGGTTCCATCCCTGACCCCCTTAAACATGCGATAGTCAAGCCCCTGCTCAAGAAGCCCTCTCTAGACCCCAAAGACCCTACGAACTCCCGTCCCATCTCCTTTCATTTCGAAAATCATGGAGAAGGTAGTCAATACACAGCTCATGACATTCCTTGAGGACCACAACATACTTCACACAGCACAGTTTGGTTTTCGCAAAACTTTGAGTACCGAAACCCTCCTCCTATCCCTTACAGACTTCCTCCTCACCAGCCTCGACCACGGACACAATTTCCTCATTGCCTTCCTCAACATATCCGCCGCCTTCGACACCATAAGCCACGACCTCCTCATTGCCCGCCTAACCGACATTGGCATTTCTGGTACTGCACTCCTATGGTTTAAATCCTATCTATCTAACAGATGCTTCTCTGTTAAACTTGGCTCCTCTGAATCCTCACGCTTCACTCTCTCACATGGTGTACCCCAGGGCTCCTCCCTGTCCTCTACACTATTTAACATTTACCTCCTCCCCCTCTGTCATCTTCTAACAGAACTTGGACTCAAATTCTATATTTACGCTGACGACGTCCAGATCGTTATTCCCACCCGCGACTCTCTTGCTGCTACTCTATGTTTCTGGGAAAACTGCCTTTCTGCCATCAACACCTTACTCACCTCAATGCAACTTGCCCTCAACTCTACCAAAACCGAACTACTCCTCATTCACAACCACCACACATTCAAACTGGCCACTCCCACTGACCCCTTGACCACATCCCTCCTCTCGCAACCTTCAGTTCGAAATTTAAGGGTCCTTATCGATCCTCATCTGAACCTCAAAAACCACATCACCTCTGTTATTAAGGGAGGCTTCTACAAGCTCTCGGTCCTGAAAAAGCTCAAGCCACTCCTCCACACCCACGACTTCAAAACTGTCATTCATGCCACACTCACATCTAAGCTAGATTACTGCAATTCCCTCTATCTTGGCCTTCCTTCCTCCACCATCAGACCTCTCCAGATCCTGCAAAATGCCACAGCAAGGATCATTAGTAACACAAGTAAATCTGAGCACATTACCCCTGCCCTTAAAAGCCTACACTGGCTCCCCATCTCCTTCCGCATCCTGTTCAAAACCTTCACCATCTTACACAAAGCTATCTACAAACACAACTCCTCCTGGCTCAATGAACCCCTCCAACTCACACAATCCTCCCGCCCTACCAGAACAATCCACAAATGTACCCTGCTCATCCCCCCCCCTTTAAAAAAGCCCACCTCTCAGTTACAAGAAATTGTGCTTTCTCTATTGCCGACCCCACGCGCTGGAATGACCTACCACCCAGTCTTCGCATGGAACCCTGCCCTCTCAAATTTAGAAAACTACTAAAAACGTGGCTCTTTCATCAAGCCTTCCCGGATTAACCTCCTTTGACTCCCCAGCTTCCTCACTACCCCCTGTACGCGCCTTGTATATTTACCCCTTGTATATTCACCCCTTGTATATTTAAACTCCTACTCCTTTAACAATAACAATATATTTTTCTCTTGAACCATAGTTAACCTTGTTACTTAGATGTTTCTGTTCCTCTCATTTCTCTCCTCCTACTTGTTGGGGTCTCCTCCCGACCCCCAGTTACTCTTAGCTTCCCATCTCCCCCCCCCCCCCCCCGTTATTTGTATTTTCCACCTTTTTGTTATCATGTAAACCGACATGATGTGTATTTTAATGTCTGTATAGAAAAACTGTTAAATAAATAAATAAATAAACCAGAGGAGACACCTGGCCAACACCGCTGAAACCATAGCCCTGAGCAATTGCCCTGAGCAAATCATAGAGGGCATCAGCCCCATACGCCATGCCGCCTCTGCAGATGGGAGGTCCTGGGTGAACAATTGTTGAACCCTCCTGACGCTTGCCAGCTGCATGAGACTGCTGCAGATTGTCGCTCAGACCCCTAAGGCCAAGACTTCAAAGCTGCGCTTCAGATAAAGCTCGAGTTTGCGGTCTTGAATATCTTTCAGGGCTGAGGCTCCCACCACTGGGATGGTGGTGTGTTTGGTGACAGCAGAGACGGAAGCGTCCACCTTGGGAACTTTAAGCATCTCTAGGCATTGATCAGGGAGGGGATAGAGCTTGTCCATCGCCCTACCCACGCAGAGCCCCGCCTCGAGAGACTCCCATTCCTGGAGGAACAGCTGCCTGTGCATAGGATGGAACGGAAATGTAAGTGGAGGAGCCCTAAGTCCCGCTAGGACCAGGTCCATGTTAGCTGGTATAGAGGCCGTAGTGGTATCCTAGGGTGGCACTTCAATTCCCAGCTCATCCAAAATAAAGGGAATGAGTGGATCCAGCTCTTCTCTTTGGAACAAAAGGAGAACATGTGGATCGTCACCTTCGAGCGGAGGACCTGGAAGCAGCAAGTCAGAGTCCGGATCAGGATCAGGGACCGTGTCTGGTTAGGGGAGGGGGGGGGTCTGGAAGGGCTGGGGCTCCCGGCACCACCCTGACCCTGACGGAGCCCTGTCCCTCCGGAACAGGAGGAGGCTGTGGAGCAGGCACCCGAGGGATTTTAGTTGGGTGGGGGGGGGGGGGATCTGTGGAGGGGTCATCCTCTTCCTGCAGGCTAGCCAGATAGGATTTGTGCATTAAAAGCACAAATTCAGTAGAAAAACGAGGCCTGGATTTCCCGGGTAAAGAGGGAGGAAGGGGAGAGGGAGTAGGGTTAAAAACCCCCTCCAGGGCTCTGACTGGGCTTAAATCCGGTGGAGAAATGGTGAAGTCAGGCTCTGCTAAGCCCTGCAGCCTAGAGTCTGATAAAAAACCTGCCCCCAAAATGGCCACCGTTCCCATGTTGTTTATGAAGGGGACTGCCTAGCCACGCGTTTAGGAGGTCGACCATGGGCTGCCGACTTCGCTGCCGCCGCGGAGGGATCCTCCCCACCGGGCAAACAATCAGAACAGAGCTCATCGCGGGAGAGCCGAATCGCAGGCTTCCCACAGGCTAGGCAGCAATTAGACCGCGGCATGATGAAAGGCAGGAATCGCCGCGGAGAGGGAATCAGCTGAGCTGGGCTGCCCGAGCAAGCGGGAGCAGGCGAACGAACCATGCTGCACTGCTTTCCCTGTCCTCAGAGCAGGGCTAAATTTAGCTTGTCTTTGCCTTCCGATATATTTATTTATTTATTTATTTATTTTACTCTAGCGATAGCAGGGGAATTGGTATAGAACATCTCAAGGGCAGCGCAGGCAAAGACGGGGAGTGACTGGACCACCAGTATCGCCCCAATACAAGCAGGTCACCGGGAAGGGATTCCTAGGCTGAATAAACAAGGAGCAAGTCCCCCTAGGATCCCATAAGAGCGGGGAGACAGAGCTGTCTCCCTTAAAGCAGAAGTCTTGAATTCTGACAAGGGGCTTTGTGTATTTTTTTTTTTTTTTAAATTATAGAATTATAAGTAATATTTGCTTGATCCTGCAAAGACAAGAAGAAACAATCTCACAGGGAGAAACAATTTGAGAAAGGAAGGGAACCGCAGGTTCAGCTGCCTGCATCTGCTGGAGACAGAGAAATACTGAAGGGATGCAGGGTAGGTTCTGTCCTGATATAGGATACCCTTTCAGTTTTTCTCTGACTCCATCTGCTGGACAGGAGGCTCAACCCACTGTCTGGACTGATCCGGGTACGAACAGGGAATGCAAGTTTGTTAAAAGACAGGAAACAGAGAGTAGGATTAAATGGTCAGTTTTCACAGTGAAAAAAGGTAAACAATGGAGTGCCTCAGGGATCTATACTTGGACCGGTTCTTTTTAATATATTTATCCTCTTCACCATGGAGCGATTCAGAGGCATTATGACATCCTCTGTTTTATTTTCCATTCCTTCTTAATAATTCCAAACATTCTGTTTGCTTTTTTTGATCGCCACAGCACACTGGGCAGACGATTTCAGTGCATTGTCCACTATGATGCCTAAATCTCTTTCCTGGGTGGTAACTCCTAAGACAGAACCTAACACTGTAACTACAGCAAGGGTTATTTTTCCCTATATGCATCACTTTGCACTTGTCCACATTAAATTTTATCTGCCATTTGGAAGCCCAATCTTCCAGTCTTGCAAGTTTCTCTGGCAATTCATCACAATCCACTTGAGATTTAACTACTCTGCATAATTTTATGTCATCCACAAATTTGATCACCTCACTCGTTGTACCCCTTTACCAGATCCAGGGGGTACAGCACTACTAGGCTCGTCCCCCTATAAAAAGAGCATCCGAGGTGCCCCAAAATGATGACCTTCCAGGTCAGAAGTTTCAGGTCATAGGAGCTCAGCGGCTCAAAAGGAGCCTTCATTAGCTGGGCCAACACCACACTGAGGTCCCAAAACACAGCGGGAGGCTTCAGGCGAGGTTTCAACTGAAGCCGACCTCGCATGAAACAACCCACCAAAGTTTGTAAGGAGATGGATGAGCCATCTAGGAAGAGGCTTCTAGGAAAAGTAAAAAGTCATGGTAAAGGTGGCGATGTCCTCTCGTGGATTACAAACTGGCTAAAAGACAGGAAACAGAGAGTAGGATTAAATGGACAATTTTCTCGGTGGAAGGGAGTGGGCAGTGGAGTGCCTTAGGGATCGGGATTGGGACCCTTACTTTTCAATATATTTATAAATGATCTGGAAAGAAATACGATGCATGAGGTAATCAAATTTGCAGATGATACAAAATTGGTGGGAGTAGTTAAATCACAAGCAGATTGTGATAAATTGCAGGAAGACCTTGTGAGACTGGAAAATTGGCCATCAAAATGGCAGATGAAATTTAATGTGGATAAGTGCAAGGTGATGCATATAGGGAAAAATAACCCATGCTATAGTTACACAATGTTAGGTTCCATATTAGGTGCTACCACCCAAGAAAGAGATCTAGGCGTCATAGTGGATAACACATTGAAATTGTCTGTTCAGTGTGCTGCAGCAGTCAAAAAAGCAAACAGAATGTTGGGAATTATTAGGAAGGGAATGGTGAATAAAACAGAAAATGTCATAATGCCTCTGTATCGCTCCATGGTGAGACTTCACCTTGAATACTGTGTACAATTCTGGTCGCCGCATCTCAAAAAAGATATAATTGCGATGGAGAAGGTGCAGAAAAGGGCGACCAAAATGATAAGGGGACTGGAACAGCTCCCCTATGAGGAAAGACTAAAGAGGTTAGGACTTTTCAGCTTGGAGAAGAGACGGCTGAGGGGGGATATGATAGAGGTGTTTAAAATCATGAGAGGTCTAGAACGGGTAGATGTGAATTGGTTATTTCACATAACCGAGGGATAATAGAAAGACTAGGGGGCACTCCATGAAGTTGGCATGTGGCACATTTAAAACTAATCGGCGAAAGTTCTTCTTCACTCAACGCACAATTGAACTCTGGAATTTGTTGCCAGAGGATGTGGTTAGTGCAGTTAGTATAGCTGTGTTTAAAAAAGGATTGGATAAGTTCTTGGAGGAGAAGTCCATTACCTGCTATTAATTAAGTGGACTTAGAAAAAAGCCACTGCTATTGTTAGCAACGGTAACAGGAAATAGACTTAGTTTTTGGGTACTTGACAGGTTCTTATGGCCTGGATTGGCCACTGTTGGAGATAGGATGCTGGGCTTGATGGACCCTTGGTCTGACCCAGTATGGCATGTTCTTATGTTCTTATGCTCAAGTGCACCCTAACGGAGTTTGTTTTTAAACCAGCTTCTGAGAGGTAGAAGAGGTAATCAAGCAGCTTGTGAATGGAACAAAAAAATGGATCTAGGCCACGTTGCCCACACCACACCGAAAACCTCTTCCACTTCAGCCCATAAGACTTCTGAGTGAAAGGCTTTCTGGAAGCTACCAGGACCCGAGAAACATCATCTAAAAAGTCAAGGGGGGGGGGGTTCGCAGACTCATCCCAACATCCAGGCCATGAGAGACACAGCCCAGAAGTTGGGATGCCGCAATCTGCTCTGATTCTGAGTGATGAGATCCAGGGAAGTCTCTAGGCTGATCATTTCTCGAAGGGAGAGATCCTGTAGAAGCGGGAGCCAGTCCTGCTTTGGCCAATATGGGGCCACCAGGATCATGGTCCCCCGGTCCTGGTGAAGTTTCAAGAGAGTCTTCATCACTAGTGGGATCAAAGGGTACACACGTACAGAAAGCCCTGGCCCCAGCTGCGGGCAAAGGCATTCGAGGCTGAGACTCTGTCCACTCGATACAGAAAGCAGAACTGAGCCACCCTGCTGATGCAGGGTGATGCAAACAGATCCATGTCCAGAATGCCCCAGAGATGGAAGATCCGGTTCGCCACTGACTGGTTCAGGGACCACTTGAGGGGCTGGAAGACACGACTGAGCCGGTCCACTATCATACTGTCCGTTTCTGCCAAGTACATGGCTCAGAGCACCATTCCTTGGGACAAGGTCCAGGACCAAATCTGGACCACTTCCTGGCACAGAAGGAACAATCTTGTACCTCCCTTCTTATGATCTACCACATAGCAACCTGGTTGTCAATCTAGATCAGGACCATCCTGCTGGCCAACCAATCCTGCAGAGCCCAGAGGGCGAACCTGATCGCTTGGAGCTCCAGGAAGTTGATTTGGCATTGTGCTTCCTGGGTGAACCACAGGCCTTGAGTGTGGAGCCCCTGAACAAGGGCTTTCCACCACAAAAAAAGGAGGCATCTGTGATGAGCACAGCCTGGACAGGGAGAGACTGAAATGGCACCCCGCACTCCAGGTCAGTGAGAGTCCCCCACCAGGATAGCGAGTTCGGAGAGACTGTGTAACCTCTATGCGGACCCTGAAGATTTAAATGGCCTGACGCCACTGAGACCTCAGAGTCCACTGGGCCCTGTGCATATGCAAGCAGGCAAGAGGAGTAACATAGACAGTAGCGGCCATGTGCCCAAGCAGCCTCGACATCTGCCTGGCAGAAACTCGCTGGCTCTGCTTACCTCTCCCGCCAAGGATGCTAGAGACAGCACCCTGCTGTAGGGTAGAAAGGCCTTTGCCTGTGTCGTGTCAAGTAGGACTCCGATACAGTCAGTCACATTGATGGGCTCAGGTGAGACTTCAGACAGTTGATAATGAACCCCAAAGACTCCAGAACCCGAATGGTTAAGCACAGGAAACACATCGTCCCCACCTAGCCAATTGTCCAGGTAGGGGAAAGCCTGCACTCCCAGCCTGCGCACTTGGTAAAGACCCGTGGTGCGGAGGCCAGGCCGAACAGTAACATCCAATACTGAAAATGGTATTCGTCCACCATAAACTGGAGATACTTCCTGTGACCTCAGAAGATCTAGATGTGGTTATAGGCGTCTTAAGTCAGGGGAGCATAGCCAGTCCCGTTTTTGCAAGAGGGGAATCAACGTGCCTAGAGATACCATCTTGAACCTTTCTCTTTTTAGAAACCTGTTCAAGGCCCACAGATCCTGGATGGGATGAAGACCCCCAGCTTTCTTTTGAATCAGAAAATACCAGGAGTAGAAACCCTGTCCCAACTGTCCTGACTGTTACTAGGGCAGAGAGCTCCTGCAAGAGGCTCAGCGGAGAATCTGGCAGGACATCCAGCAGATTCAGCCGGTATCTTTGCCGCACTATGGACAAATCCCACCTGTCCAAGATGATTCCTGGCCATCAATCCACAAAGAATCCAACCAGAGGGTCCCACAGCACGGGAACAAGTGGCTGGCTCCTGCTCCCTCCTCACCAGTGAAAACCACGTAGCGGGACTGAGCTGGGGAGCTGGCTTTGGCTTGGGAGCTCGCTGCTGCCTTCAACGGCCCTGAAAGCTCATTCTCTGTGGGTGGGAGTGAGAAGCAGGTGGGTAATACTTCTGCTCCCGATCATTGTGGTCCTTGTCACTTTGACGTCCTGGCTGAGAATGGTGGGTCAGAAGTACTGGCAGAAAAATACTGGAGGGTCTTATGGTGGTCTCGGAACTGAGCCACTGCATCTCTCACCTTATCGCCAAAAAGATTTTCGCCAGTACATGGCAAGTCAGCGAGTCTCTCCTGCACCTTCGGCCAGAGGTCCGAGGCCCAGAGCCAAGCCAACTTGTGGGCATCAGTCCCGGCAGCCGCCATCTCAAAGATATTGTATGTGCAGCGTACTTCATGCTTCCCGCATTCAAGGTCCTGATGCCTGACCACCAATAGAGCGTCTTGATGCTGTTGGGGAAGACAGTTGGCTAACTCCTGAACTTGTTTCCAGAGAATACAGGCGTACTGCGTCATATATAGCTGATAGGAGGCTTTTCGGGCTATCAGCATGGCGCCCTGAAAAGCTTCCTACCCACTGCATCCAGTGCCCTGTGTTCCCTCCCCGGGGGAACAGAGGCATGGGTCCGGGAGTGCTTGCCTTTTTTATAGCAAACTCAACCACCATCGATTGGAGAGGGAGCTGATGCTTTTCAAAACCAGTGGCATGCTGGACCAGGTACACCCCATCCGCCTTCCTATTCACAGGCGGAACCGTGAGGGGGTGCTCCCGGATCCTGAGGAGCAGCTCCTTGAAGATGTCATGGATTGGAAGAGCCACAACCTCCTTCGGGGCATCCACAAACTGGAGGACTTCCTGCATCTTGTGCCTAGCATCCTCCTCAGTCATCAGTTGGAATGGAATGGCTTCGGCCATGGCCTGCACAAAACCTGCAAAGGTTAAGTCCTCAGGCGGGGACTTCCACCGTTCCTCTGGGGCAGACAAGTCTAAAGGAAGGCCCTCAGAATCCTCCGAGGAAGAATCAGAGGTGTCATCATCCCAGGAGTCATTAAGGGCCATCATCCTCACTAAACTGAATTGGGGACACAGGCCTGGGCATGCTCCAGGTCAAGGCATCGCAGGCATCAACGGACCCACTGGCAAACCTGGTAGGGCCAAGGAGCGGGAAGGTGTGGTGGTGCCACTGATCTCGAAGGGTCTTCCTCATCCGAGGAGCCATGATTGAGGATGACATCGGGCTGAGGGAGCAATGGTGGCCCACAGGGCATCAATGGCCCCCATGGCACCAGACCAGCTGAGTAGGGAGTATGCCAAGAAGAACACTGAGGCACTCCAACAGTGGCTCCAGCAGGGAGGCCATGGCCACCGGGGCCAGCGGTGGCATGGGCTCGATGCTCTGCAGAGCTCAGTCCACCACCAACTGAACCCTGTTCTCCAGCCCCTCCTCGAAGGTCGAAACATTAGAACCAGCTGTGCTGAAAGAGGGGTGGCACGATCCTCCTTGGAGCTTCAAAGGAGGTCGGTACCCAGCACCGGACTCAGTTGGGACTGCCCCATAGCCCCGGCATCAATGGAGGACATAACCTCCTCACCTCGGGGATACTTCGGAGGTATTACAGCAAGAGCCGGTTCCATCCCGAGCCCTGCTCCATGTGCCAAGAGCGACTGATGTCGATGCTTTCTTGACTTCCCACAATGCTCAGCCCGGTCTTTCCCCAATGCAAAGGTGGAAGGTGAAAATCCCAATGTCTTTGATCTAGAAGAGACTGAAGAGGCTCGATTCCCAACCCCCAGCTCCTCCGGCGTCACTGGGGGGGAGGGGGTTGGAGGGTGAGGAGCGGCACCCATCAGTTCCCCCCCAATCCTTCGGTGTCGAGGATACCGATGCCAAAGGCTTGGACCTTTTAGGGGTGAACAGCTTCTCCATCTTGTCCAGGCAGGCTCGCTGGCCCTCGAGGGTCATCTAGTGACAAGATGCAGCACCTCTGAACGTCATGGGAGGGCCCCGGGCAGAGGATGCACACCTCTTGTGATCTGTAATCAACATAGTCATGGGGCACTGGAGTTACAGACGAAAACCAGATGACGGCATGACAAAACGCAGAGCCAACAAACGGACAATGGCCTGCGGGCCCCGAAGCACTCCAACACGGGGAACCAATTGTGAATGAGACTTACCGCGCCGCAAGACTGATTAAGGCCAGGAGGAACTGAGAAGGACCCAGCGCAGGATCATGACAAAAAGTAGCCAAAAACTGGATTTGTTTCCCAAAAAAAAGAGCACAAGCTCCAAGACCGTGAGATGACAGCTTTGTGGAAAAAAAGAGACACGTGGATTAGAGCATGCTGAGCCTCTAGAAACTTTGACAGAAGTTTTCCATGCCGGGCTTCATCTGATAATGTCACCCACGTGTGAGGACTACCATCCTGCTTGTCCTATGAGAATGCTATTAATCAATAGGGAATAGTCACTGCTTGTTGCTGGCATTAGTAGCAAGGGATCAATTTAATGTCTGGGTACTTGCCAGGTAATTGTGACTTGGATTGGCCACTGTTGGAAAGAGGATACAGGGCTTGATGGACCTTTTGTCTAACCCAATATGGCATATCTTATGTTCTTATGAACCCTCTACACCACATTGTCTCGAACAGTATTCTCCACGTCTGGATTTAGCTTGGGCATGCCCTCTGGGGTCAGATACTAATGATATTGTACTTTGTAATTGCTCTCCATTAAGAGAGACGAAATAGAGCACTTCCCAGTGTACTGGAAGCAGCATTTCCAAATCTTATCCAGTATCTGCCCCAAGTCACGCTCCCATGCTATCATATATCCAGGTTTTTCTTTAAATTCAGCATTGAGGATGGTCTAGATGTTTGATATTACCCTTTTCATTCAGCTAGCATGGTTACAAAACTCTTCAAAAATTGTTTTCCTTTTTAATAAATCTGTATCCATTTCTGTTTCATATAATGTTGTACCTGCAAATAATAATACTTATCCACACTTGGCAAAAAAAAAATAAAGTGCTTTGGACTGAATCTAACGGTTTCATCTCTTTACACTCTCACATCTGATCTGGTCTGGTACATCGCCTTGTTATGGCCACCAGCCGTGGCAAGCCGCGACTGGGGCCAGCCACTCACCAGCGCGATGGGCTGTCCCATCGAAGTTGAAGGCTCGGCGTCGGCGGGTTCTTCCTGCAGCAGTTCCTGCTGCCCGACCATCATGCCGCAGCGTTCCCCTACGTGCGTCCTGCTCCACCCCCGCTGGGTTCCCCTAGGGCCGCATGCGCGGCAGTAGCCTGAATTTAAAGGAGCCACTACAGGAATTAGGGTTGGGCTCCTTCCTGTAAGTTCCGTCTCCAGGGGACTATTTAAGGCAAGGTCTGCGCCTCAGACCTTGCCTTGGCTCCTTGGCTCCTGTGGTTTGTTGTTCCTGAGTTCTGTTCCTGTTCCGCTGATTGTCCTCCCATGCTTGATTCCTGGACCGGCTGCTGACTTCGTTTCGTTCTTGATTCCTGGACTGGCTGCAGAATATACTTTGGTTCTTGATCCCTGG
This sequence comes from Rhinatrema bivittatum, assembly GCF_901001135.1. NCBI lineage: Eukaryota > Metazoa > Chordata > Amphibia > Gymnophiona > Rhinatrematidae > Rhinatrema > Rhinatrema bivittatum. Next base: position 57,266,896 of record NC_042623.1, read on the forward strand.
ACTGGCTGCGGAGTATCCTTGGTTCTTGATCCCTGGACTGGCTGCGGAGTATCCTTTGGTTCCTGATTCTTAGACTGGCTGCGGATTATCCTTTGGCTCTTTACCCCTGGACTTTTCTCGAATACCTGTGTGCGTGAACCAGAGCAGTTACGACCTGCTGGAGGCGCCAGCTATCTGGACCACACGATCGGCAGGAGGCGCCTGCATCCAGATTTTCCTCTGCTACCTCACAAGATCTTCCGAATTGGCCTCGTCTTCCGACGTTAGAGACTTGAAGTACTACGTCGGACCAAGGGTCCACCGCCTGAGTCATAACAGCAAGCCAAGGCCATGGACCTGGTAGAGGCCTCCGCACTAAGAGCAATTCCTGGTTTGGCTCAGAAGATCATGGAGCAACAAAGTGTGTTAGAATCTATGGCAGCCTCCATAGAGCGACTCAATGCTCGGCTGGACGCAGTAGTCGCTACACACTCTGGCACTCTGACTTCAACCCCTCCGCCTGTACCATTTCCGCCAGCAACACAAGGCTACAACCCACCAGTTCTTCCATTACCAGCTCCACCCCGATATGCCAGGGATCCTCTATTATGTTTGGGATTTCTAGACCAGTGCAGTATGCATTTCCGTCTGCAAAAGCCCCTGTTTCCGGATGATATAACCAAGACCACTTATATTTTATCCTTACTTGAAGGCAAAGCTCTGGCCTGGGCTTCTCCGCTGTGGCAGCGCTCGGACCCAGTATTGCAAGACTTTCCACGATTTCTGGAATTATTTCGTACAGTGTTTGAGGAACCCGGGAAACAAGCAACCACCAGTTCCTACCTTCTTCACCTCTGTCAAGGAGGGCGATCCCTCACGGATTACAATATTGAGTTCCGAACCCTAGCTACAGAACTTCATTGGGAGGAACACGTCCTGCGAACAATATACCTGGAGGGACTATCTGCCAGGATCAAGGATGAGCTGGCCGCTCGGGAACTTCCGTCCTCCTTAAATTCCCTCATTGAACTAGCCACCAGAATTGATCGACGGCTACAAGAAAGGGCTCGCGAGACCTTAGGATCAAGGAGATGCCCGGCTATTTCTTATGTTCCACCTTCCACCTCCACGACCTCGTGAGAGTCTTCTATCAATGAAGGGTCGGTAGCAGAACCCATGCAATTAGGCTGAGGATCTTTAGCACCCAAAGAACGTCAGAGACGCCGCAAGGCAGGCCTTTGTCTATACTGCTGAGGGTCCGGCCATCGTATAACCGCCTGCCCTATCCGTCCGGGAAACTACAAAGCCTAGGATCTATGGGGGGAGTCACCCTAGGCCTCATATCTCCAGCTCCCCCACTCACTTTACCAGTTACTCTCAACATTAAAGGACATGGATTTACAACTTTGGCCTTAGTGGACTCCGGTGCAATGCCTTCCTACGTTTAGGAAAAGACTTAAAACGTGGCTATTCATGAAAGCATTTCCTGAACTAAACTGAACCTATTCCATTATCAACCAGTCGCCCAGACCTTGCCTTAATCATGGTAATTAACATCCCTACCTCATAAGGGCAATTCATCAATGCTATAAGCACATTGACTGGCATATATGTTCTTTCTATTTAAACCCCTGCTTCTTTTCTCCGATCCAAGTTATTTTATTTTCTTGTTTTATTGTAACTGCATTCCTTAGCCTTCTCTTGTTTTATGTTTTTTTACTACTATTATTATTATTATTTATTACTAAATGTTATTTTTTGACTTTGTTCCCTATCCACTTGTTAATTGTAAACCGACATGATGAGATTTTTATCGCGAATGCCGGTATAGAAAAACTTAAAATAAATAAATAAATAAATATTACAAGAAATAGTGGATCAACTCCAGATTCCTACTCGTCTCTGTTCAAAGCCATTGATCGTCTCTTCTATCCATGGCGAACCTTTACCAGGAAGAATAACTCACCACACGGAACCTCTAGATTGCCATATTGCGCCCGACCACACAGAACAGATCACCTTTTACGTCCTCAAGAAAGCCATTCACTGGTTGCAACGCCACAATCCACAATTTGATTGGACTTCTTTAAGACTTATTCGCTGGGGACCAGGATGCCATGAGACTTGCTTAAAGGGAACTACTTCCACTCCTAGTTTTGTCTGCACCTCCATCTTGCAGAATTTACCCTCTCAGTACAAACAATTTGCGGATGTATTCTCCAAGGAGGCCGCAGATACATTACCCCCGTATCGAGATTTTGACTGCGCTATTAGGTTGATTCCGGGGTCCACTCCACCTCAAGGGAGAGTTTATCCCTTATCTGCTGCAGAAACTCGGGCAATGTCCAAATACATCCAGGACAATCTACAGAAAGGATTTATTCAACAATCCACCTCTCCCACGGGGGCTGGATTTTTCTTTGTCGGAAAAAAAATGGGACATTACACCCTTGCATTGATTTCCGCGGACTCAATGCTATCACCATCAAGGACCGATATCCCCTGCCTCTTATTGCAGAATTGTTTGATTGCCTGCAAGGAGCCCGAGTATTCTCCAAATTAGATCTATGAGGAGCCTATAACTTGGTCCGGATTCGGGAAGGGGATGAGTAGAAGACGGCGTTTAACACCAGAGATGGACACTACAAATACCTTGTTATGCCATTCGGGTTAACTAACGCTCCTGCTGTTTTTCAACACTTTATTAATGAGATCTTTAGAGACTTATTATATATCTGTGTGGTTGTTTATCTTGATGATATTTTGACTTTTTCTAAGGATTTACAGATGCATCGCCAACATGTTACGCAAGCTTTGCAACGCTTAAGAGAACATCGATTATATGCCAAGCTAGAGAAATGTATCTTTGAAACAGAATCCTTACCTTTCTTGGGATATATTATCTCCAAGCAAGGTTTCCAAATGGACCCGACCAAAGTGAAATGCATACAAGAACAGCCTCAAACCAACAGACTACGTGCACTCTAAAGGTTTCTTTGATTTGCTAATTACTATCGTCATTTCATCAAGAATTTTTCCAAACTGGATGCGCCACTTACTGCACTTACATGAAAAGGAGTTAATATCAAAACCTGGCCAGTAGAAGCAATAGAAGCATTCCAAGCTCTCAAAGACTCCTTCCTACAGCAACCCTGCCTCCGCCACCCTGATCCTAGTCGCCCATTCACAGTGGAGGTTGATGCTTCTACGGAGGGCATTGGAGTGGTTCTGAGCCAGACCAATGCAGCAGGAACGTCCCATCCATGCTCCTATTTTTCGAAGAAATTTTCACCTGCGGAACGCAACTACTCCATTGGCAACAAAGAATTGTTAGCCATCAAACTTGCCTTTGAGGAGTGGCGACAGTGGTTAGAGGGGGCTCAACACCGTATTACAATTTTTATGGACCATAAAAACCTAATATACTTACAACAAGCTCAACACCTGAACCCACGTCAGGCCCGTTGGGCACTATTCTTTACACGTTTCGATTTCGAGCTAAGATATTGACCAGCAAGTAAGAATGTTAAAGCCGATGCATTGTCTCGATCTTTTGTCGTGAAGACGTGGAAGAGCCTATACAGAATATTATCGACCCAGCCCGCATCATTCTCTCGGCGACTTTCACGGTCCCAGTCGGTAAGACAGTGGTGCCTAGGAGACTCCATAATAAGGTACTGAAATGGGGACATGATTCCCAGTTGGCTGGGCACCCAGGACGTAGATGAACGCAGGACCTTCTTCAACAACATTACTGGTGGCCTGGGATGAAAAAGGACATTCGCGCATATGTAGACACCTGTCATGTTTGTGCGCAGCACAAGAATCCTGCAGGGAGTCCTTGGGGGCAGTTACAACCACTTCCGGCGCCAACACGACCTTGGACACACATCTCCACCGATTTCATTGTTGGATCTTCCAGCTTCTGAAGGACACACGGTGATATGGGTAGTGGTTGATCAATTTTCTAAGATGGCCCACTTTACACCACTACCCGTCCTCCCCTCCACTCCCCGTCTGGCTCAATTATTTATGTTACATGTTTTTCGTCTCCATGGAATACCCCAGCATATCACATCTGACTGAGGGTCACAATTCACGGCCCGATACTGGCTGAGCCTCTGCACCAAGTTTCACATTGCACTAGACTTCACCACCGCCTTTCACCCTCAGGCCAACAGGCAGGCAGAGAGAACTAATTGGGCTCTGAAACAATTCTTGCGCTCCTACATTAATGCTTGACAGGATGATTGGGTGGCATTGCTGCCCTGGGCAGAATTTTCCCATAATTTTCATACCTGTACCTCGACTGGGGCCTCCCCACTTCAAATTGTTTTCGATCAACAACCTGCACCACTGGTGCCGCTACCTCTGCCTGTCTCTTCTCCAGCGACCCAGCTTACCGCCACTCAATTAAAGCAACTTTGGATACATACTCGACGGATGCTACAGAAGGCAGCTCATACTGCAAAGAAATTCGCTGATCAACATCGGAGACCAGCACCACAATTTCGTCCAGGAGAAAAGGTGTGGCTCAGCACCAGATATATCCATCTACGGGTTCCCTCGATGCGATTGGCCCCTCGCTACATCGGCCCTTTTTCTGTGACTAAACAAATAGGTCCCGTGACCTATCAACTACGCCTGCCCGCCACTCTACGTATCCACAATTCCTTTCATGTGTCTCTTTTAAAGCCCTTGCTCCTCAATTGGCCCTCTCGGAAGGTTCCTGTTTCTCCACAACTGAGGGTTGAGGAAGACACTACTTATCAAGTTTGGGAGGTTCTCGATGTTCGGAGACGAGGTCATAGAAGGGAATATCTCCTGGCTTGGGAAGGATTTGGGCCAGAAGAGAATTCTTGGGAACCTGCTGCAAACATTCTAGATAAGGATCTTCTTAAGAACTTTAACCCTACTCACCCAGGAAAGCCCAAGCCTTCTAGGGGGAGGCCTAAAGGAGGGGGTACTGTTATGGCCACCGGCCACGGCAAGCCGCGACCGGGGCCAGCCACTCACCAGCGCGATGGGCTGTCCCGTCGACGTTGAAGGCTCGGCGTCGGCGGGTTCTTCCTGCAGCAGTGCCTGTTGCCCGACCATGATGGCCGCGGCATTCCCCTATGCGCGTCCTGCTCCGCCCCCGCTGGGTTCCCCTAGGGCTGCGCATGCAGCAGTAGCCTGAATTTAAAGGAGCCACTACAGGAATAAGGGTTGGGCTCCTTCCTGTAAGCTCCATCTCCAGGGGACTATTTAAGGCAAGGTCTGCGCCTCAGACTTTGCCTTGGCTTCTTGGCTCCTGTGGTTTGTTGTTCCTGAGTTCTGTTCCTGTTCCACTGATTGTCCTCCCATGCTCGATTCCTGGACTGGCTGCTGACTTCGTTTGGTTCTTGATTCCTGGACTGGCTGCTGACTTCGTTTGGTTCTTGATTCCTGGACTGGCTGTGGAATATCCTTTGGTTCTTGATTCTTGGACTGGCTGCGGATTATCCTTTGTCTCTTTACCCCTGGACTTTTCTCGACTACCTGTGTTAATGAGCCAGAGCAGTTACGACCTGCTGGAGGCACCAACTATCTACACCTCACGACCTGCTGGAGGCGCCAGCTATCTGGACCACATGACCGGCAGGAGGCGCCTGCATCCAGATTTTCCTCTGCTACCTCACAAGATCTTCCGAGTTGGCCTCGCCTTCCGACGTTAACTTGAAGTACTACGTCGGACCAAGGGTCCACCACCTGAGTCATAACACTCCTCTCCTTCCATCTAGCAAAAGCAGCCTTGGTGGTCCCCATTTCAAATTCCCTATTGAAATGGAAAGAATTTGGAGAAAATATTTGTCTCCTACTATTATAGTTTTCCATTTCTGCCATATCTCCAATATCAGACCAGAAGTGGATGGCATCGCTGCTGGTAGATATCTAGATTTTGTTGGGATGTAGGGTAGTAGCTCAAGTATTGCTCCTCCCATCATGCCTTTTTCCAGCTGAACCCACCTTTTAATCTCGTTTCTCTTATGTCAGTCAACAATCGCTCATACATAATACCATTGGAGACATGGTACACTCAGTCCCCCCTACTCCTCATTTGGTGCATCACTCTCCCTGCCACTCTTGGTGGCTTTCTTTACCAAATAAATCTGAACAAATGTTTTCTGCCATAGTTTATGGGATTCTTCTGGAATACTTATGGGGAGCATTTGAAAGTAACAATCAAATCTCGGCAGAATATTCATTTTTATAATCGCTATTCTGCCAAATCATTTGAAGACGCCTCTCTCCCAGCGATGTAAGTCTTGCTCATTTCTCTTCAACAAACCCATATAATTCAGCTGGAATAGTGGATCCAACTGCACTCTAATTCCTACCCCAAGGTATTTCACCCCCCTCTCCTTTACTGCCTTAAATGGGAGCCTGCATATGATCTCTGCCATGTGCTGTTCCTGAACTGAAATCTCCTCATTTAATTTCATACCCTGATACCTTGCCAAATTTCTCTGTTTCCAGTAGCAAGGGATTTAGTGAAGTCTCTGGATGAGCTATTGTGAACAAAACGCTGTCCGCAAATGATGATAGTTTGTATTCCCCCTCCCCTACTCGTATACCCTGAATCCCCAGTAACCGTCTAATCAGCTCTGCTAAAGGCTCCAAATCCAATGCGAATAAGAGCAGTTGGGGGCATCCCTGCCTTGTACTCCCTACATGCAGGGAATGTTGGCGAATAACCCTCTTTGCCTTAAAGATAACAGGGGAGGCCCCGGGCAACGAAAAGGATGCATTAAAATAACTGTGAAGTTTGGAAGAAAATATCTTAAAGATCACGTCACAGTATTATGATGTTAAAACAGTGCTACATTTTCAAGCCTATGTGGATGTGAAATTAAATTTTTAAAAATGCCCATTACCTTTATATTAAACAGCCATGGCTTAATAGCATCGACCTCTGTAGCTCCTTTGCTGAGATTAAACACCACCAGGTACAAAGCTCGCTGTGTCATGAAGTGGGGATGTGAGCTGTAGAACTCTTCTTGTCCTAAGTAAGGTTAAGTATTTTATTTTTATAGATACAAATAAGCTCACACCCTCTACTTGCACAGCTTGCATGTGGAGACAGCAAAGAGCAGAAAGCTTCTGCTCAGGATCTCTCTTGCAGTTTCAGCACATCTCCAGCAGGTGGCAAACTTTCACTGTCCAATAACAGAACGCTGCCACTGCTTGAAATATCAATTTTTTTTAATGGACTTCTCTCTTCCTGAATTTCATTTCCGGCTACATTCACATTTCAGTCCATGTGCTGCATTTTAACTAAGCGTTTAGATAAGAGCTTGGAAGGCTGGTGGGAGGGGAGAAATAACTGGGAGGGAGGAGGTTAGGTTTTAGTCCATGTATCAGCCAAACCATTGGAGAAATTACTTACCTGATAATTTCGTTTTCCTTAGTGTAGACAGGTGGACTCAAAACCAATGGGTATAGTGTACTCCTGATAGCAGTTGGAGATGGATCAGATTTCAATCTGACGTCAGCCCCTAGTACATATACCCCTGCAGGAAGTGCAGCTCTTCAGTATTCTCCTCGAAAAGCATTGTGGATATATGTGTGACTGACTAACTAGAATAACTTCATAACTTGAATAACTTGATTAACTTGAACTGGTTGACTTGGCTATAGCTGGAGACTGCCAATGCCCTCAACCGGGAAACGTCGACACCCGGTAGGATGGGTGTCCTAGATGAAGGAAAGCATGGCCTACCCTTGATTCACTCACTCCCGGGGATGTCCCCCGAGAATTCCATGAGTAACGGCAGCCGTGGGTGGGATGCTGAGTCCATCTGTCTACTCTAAGGAAAACGAAATTATCAGGTAAGTAATTTCTCCATTTCCTAGCGTGTAGCAGATGGACTCAGAACCAATGGGATGTATAAAAGCTACTCCTGAACCAGGTGGAAGGCTGCCTGTGGCCCATTTAGTACTGTCCTTGCAAATGCTGTGTCCTCTCGAGCCTTAACATCCAGGCGGTAAAACCTGGAGAAGGTGTGGATGGAGGACCATGTCGCCGCCCTGCAGACCTCGGCGTGTGACAGCATCTTGGTTTCCGTCCAGGACACTGCCTGGGCTCTAGTAGAATGGGCTTTGACTTGTAAAGGCGGTGGCTTGCCTGCTTCCATGTAGGCCGCCTTGATGACTTCTTTGATCCAGCGGGCTATGGTTGCCCGCGAGGCCGCTTCCCCCTGCTTCTTTCCACTGTGGAGGATGAATAGATGGTCCATCTTTCGTACGGACTCTGACCTTTCCAGGTATCTGGCTAGGAGACTGCCGATGTTGAGATGTCATAGACTTCGAGCCTCTTATGAATTCTTCTGTTCATCTGGCGATCATAGCAAGATGCTTTGGTTGAGATGGAAGTAAGAGACCACTTTGGGGAGGAACGACGGAACTGTGCGCAGCTGGATGGTTCCCGGGGTGAGCCTGAGGAATGGCTCCCAGCAGGACAGTGCTTATAGCCCCGATATACGACATGCTGAACAGTCTGCCAGCAGGAAGGCTGTTTTCAATATTAATAGTCAGAGAAACAGGCCGCGGAGAGGCCTGAAGGAGGATCCTGCTAAGTAATCTAGGACTAGGTTGAGGTTCCAAAGAGGCACCGGCCACTTTAGGGGTGGTCAGATGTGCTTGGCTCCTTTTAGGAAGCGGGAGACATCCGGGGTGAGAGGCAATGCTACCGCTCCCGCTCATGGGTCCGTAGCATGACAAGGCCGCCACCTGTACCTTGATGGAGTTGAGGGACAATCCCTTCTGCAGTCCGTTCTGTAGGAATTCCAAAATGGCAGGAATTTTGACTGTGTGGCACGACGCTGAGGTCCTCACACCAGGCTTCAAATACTCTCCAAACCCTTATGTATGTTAGGGATGTGGAGAATTTGCATGCTCGGAGTAGGGTATCAATTACTGCTCCCGAGTAACCTTTCCCCTTTAGGCAAGCCCTCTCAATGGCCAGGCCATAAGAGAGAATCAAGCTGGATCCTCGTGAAGGATCGGTCCCTGTTGGAGCAGGTCTCTGTGCGGAGGGAGTGGCAGGGGGTTCCCTGCGAGCAGTCTTTGCATGTCTGTGTACCATGGTCTTCTTGACCAGTCCAGGGCCACTAGAAGTACTGGTCCCTTGTGGTGTTCTATCTTGTGGATGATCGCGCCCAAAAGGTGGAGGTCTGTACCATGGTATCGATTCCCTGGGACTGGGGTTCCTGCCTGCGGCTGAAGAAACTGAGTACCTGGGCGTTGGACCGGCTTGCCAGGAGATCCATGGCTGGTATTCCCCAATGGTTTACTATCAGTTGGAATGCTGTGGTTGACAGTTTCCATTCTCCTGGATCTAGACTTTCCCTGCTGAGGTAGTCCGCTGCGACATTGTCTTTCCCGGCAATGTGGACGGCCAAGATCTCTTGGAGATTCACTTCTACCCATGATATTAGGGGGTCTATTTCCAGAGACACCTGTTGGCTTCTGGTTCCTCCCTGACGGTTGATGTAGGCCACTGTTGTGACGTTGTCTGACATTACTCTGACCGCTTTGCCTCGGAGTCTGTGAGCGAAGCTTAGGCAGGCTAGTCTGACTGCCCAGGCTTCTAGGCGATTGATATTCCATCCCGACTCTTGTTCGTTCCATTGCCCTTGGGCAGTGAGCTCCTGGCAGTGTGCTCCCCATCCTCATAGGCTGGCATCCGTGGTGAGTAGGATCCAGGTTGGGGAGGATAGTCTCGTTCCCTGGCTCAGATGGGCTTCTAGTAGCCACCATCGTAATTGCGTCCGAACTCTGTCCGGGAGCTGGAGCCGCACGGTGCAGTTCTGGGACAGAGGATCCCATCGTGATCGGAGTGAGCATTGTAGGGGTCTCATGTGAGCCCATGGGACTACCTCCAGTGTGGATGCCATGAGGCTGAGAACTTGTAGGTAATCCCATGCTGTGGGGCGAGGATTGCTCAACAAGGTTCGTAACTGGGTCATCAGTTTTGACCTCCTTGTCGGTGTCAGGATGACCTTGTCTCGTTTGGTGTCGAATCGGACTCCCAGATATTCTAGAGATTGGGAAGGCTGCAGGCAGCTTTTGTTTGTATTGACTCTGTTGGTGGCTTGGTGGCTTTCTTCTGGGGATTTTGCTCTGATCAGTCAATCATCTAGATAAGGGTGCACGCGGATTCCTTCCTTCCTCAGTGCTGCTGCCACTACCACTATGATCTTGGTGAACATCCAGGATGCAGTGGCTAACCCGAAGGGTAGTGCCTGTAACTGGTAGTGGCGGTCCAGGATCGAGAAGCGTAGGAAATGCTGATGCTCTTGATGGATCGGGATGTGTAGGTAGGCCTCCGACAGATCCTGGGAGGTAAGGAACTCTCCCGGTTGTATCACTCTTATTACCGAGCATAGGGTTTCCCTGCGGAAGCAGGGAAACCCTACGCTCCGAAGTTATCTCGACCCATCTTTGGTAGAATACGGCCAGTCTGCCCCCCCCTTTGGCTTCTTCCTTTGGATGGGTCATCTGATTCTCATTGTGGGTTGCGGCTGGGGCCTGGGCCCAAGCTGGCCCCTCTTTTATTGTGCTTGTTCCGAAAGGACTGACTCCGGCCTGCAGGGTGGGCTGCCTGATATGAGCTTCTATATGGGTTGAAGCGCTGTGACCCTCTGCCCCTGGAGGTCCGAGGGAAGGATTTCTGGTTTCTCTTATTCCTGTCCTCCGGTAGCCGCGGCAGTGGGGACTCGCCCGACTTGTCGGCTAGTTTCTCTTGTTCGCTTCGGAATAGGAGTTGTCCCTTGAAGGGCATCCTTGTGAGCCTTGTTTTGGAGGATGCGTCGGCTGACCAGTTTCGGAGCCAGATTTGTCTTCTGGCTGCCACTGCGGATGAGACTCCTCTAGCTGCCGTGCGTACCAGATCCAAAGCAGCATCCACGAGAAATGATACGGCTGGTTCCAGGGCTTCCCCAGGAGTGTTGTTCCTGGTTTGTGTTATGAATGCTGCCCGCGGGTTCCCCCGCGAGCAGGCTCACTTACCCACGTTCTTCACCCGACGCGGCAGGACGCCGCTGTCGGGCCTTTGGTGCGGCTGGAGCCGTGGGCTATCCTGCCTCACGGCCCAGAGGCCGCTCTGGATCCTCTTCTGCTCCGCGGGCGGAGCCATGGCCTTCCTTCGAAGCTGGGACCGCCCCCGATGTTGTCAGCTTCTTTGTGGCGTTAAGGCTGCATCCCCGGGCTGGATTGGTGGCCGGAGCCACCCCCAGGGCCTCCTGCAATGGCTGGAGCCACTGCCTATGTTGGGCCTGCGTCTCAGGCCAGTCCTGCCTCCTCTGTGCGTTGACGTCGGTGCAGGCCGCTGTCCGCGGTCCTGCACAGCTTCTCCTGCTTCTTTTAGGAGCCGGCGCGTGCCTCTCTGCAAGATTTAAAGGGCCAGGCACAGGAAGTGTGCTGGCCCCACCTGTCATTGGACTTCCAGCTTTAGCCCTATAAAGAGCTGTCTCATCAGTCTGTTCTTCGCCTTGCATCGGAGTTACTTCACTCTGGAGGATCCTGCCTGCCAGAGCTCCGTCAGGTCTTCTATTGTCTTCGTGGAGCTCCTCATCTCGTCTTGTCTTCTCATCATGCCATGTCATGTCTTCATAGCCTGAGGTCCTCGTCCAGGTGTCCTGGTGTCTCGTCATGATCTTCTACGTCCTGGTGTTCTTGCCTTCCTGGATGTTCGTTCCTGTGTCTTTGTCTGGTGCTCCTGAGCCTTCATGTCCTATCTGGCTGCGATTCTCAGATGACTTCTTTCCCGGGAATGGAGTGGTCTGCAGGAGGGAAGGGTCCCTGTGCTCTTGAGCCGACATGTCCAGCCAGCCTTTGTGGGGCTTCGGGCGACTTATGGCTCCGTCGTTGAAGTTCTGCCTTGGCTGGATTCTTCCTTGCGCTCGTCCCGTTCTCCTCGTGGTCCGTGACCAGCCTCCAAGGGCTGTGTAGGGCGCGCAGTGGGACAGGGTGGTCCGCGACCAGCCCATTGGGTCCACCCGTGAAGGTGGGCTGAGTAGGGTGCCCTGAGATCCAGTGCCAATGTCCGCCTTCCCTACTTCTCGTCTTGACTGGATTCCAAGTTCCTCGTTATGTCTGCACTTCAGCGTCATGTCTCTGATGCCGTTGCATCGACCCTGGTCCGGGATGCCGTCGCATCGACCACTGGTCCGTGATGTCTTCGCATCAGCCTTGGTGTCAGGTCTTCAATAGTCCTGTTGTCATGTCTTCAACCCAAGTCTCGTCTGTGATGCCGTCGAATCAACCCAAGTCTTCGTGTCATGTGATACTGTTGCATCAATCTTCATAATCTTGTCTTCGTGTCATGGTCTCCGTCTGCCCTCAACCTCAGGCCAGGCCTGCTGCTCCATGCCGATCCTAGTGGCAGGTCCGAAAGGGCACAGAATGGTCGGAGGACCATTCAACTTCCAACATCCTTGGATATTGGCCTTTGGGAGCTTGCCGGCCTGGCAGAGGGAAGACCGTCAGCCATGCGGAGCCCACCGTCAACCCTCGGCTTGGCTCTGAAGCTCTGGGACCGGGCTGAGGCCCATGGGCACACTAAATCACCCGCTACATAACAGTTTGTGCTAAGCAGGAGCATGTCACCACGGCACATCAGGCCGCGATCTGTAAGGACATAGCCGAGATCTCAAAAGACTGTTTGAGGATAGATTCCAAACGTCTGTCTTGAGCATCCTTGAACGCTGCTCCTCCTTCCACTGGGATCGTAGTGAGCTTTGAGACCGCACAGACCATGGCATCCACTTTCAGCATGCCAGGAGATCTTTGGCGGCGGGGTCCAGAGGGTACATCGTTGCCAGAGCCCGGCCCCCTTTGAATGTGATTTCTGGGGCCTCCCATTCCAGGTCAATTAGTTGCTGGACTGCTTGTAATAGTGGGAAGTGATGTGAGGTCTGATGAAGTCCCTCCAAAAATGGGTTCGGCTTAGGTTCCCCTGAAGCGCTTGTGCCTGAGATGGCAAGCAATTTCAAGCTTTGTGTGACTAGGTCTGGAAGTTCATCCTTGGTGAAGAATCATCTCATGGTTCGATGAGGCTCTGTCCCCGGAGGGAGTTACCCTTCCTCCAGGGGTTCTGGCTCATCCTCTGAAATGTCTGTGTCCCCGAAGGTGGGGCTTCTGGGCAGTGGGCTCACCTCCCTGGGCTTAGAGGGCCCTGGTATGTTGGGGTCCTCTGGTGGTGCCTGTGGCCGCATTGTAGGAGGTCCCAGTTGCATGTGGATGAAGTTATGCAGACCTTTGAAGAATTCCACCCAGGAGATCGAAGCTGGGTCTAGACTAAGGGGCGCCGGGTCCCTAGGGAGCCCCGTTTGAGTGGGGGTCCCACTGTGTGGTGCCAGGTCTGGCGTACCGCTGGAAGGGGTGGGGTCCAGTACCGGCTGGGGAGGGCCATGAGCTGGGTCCTCTAGGGCCTCTTCGCAGTGAATGCACAGGGCCATGGCCTCCTCATGCTGTGCCGCTCTGTTATGGCATGCTGGGCAAAGGCATTGAGCTTTGGGCTTAATTTCAGGTGGAGCCATGGTTTTATGCGCGTATAATACAGTTGTGTGCACGGGTCGGAGTTGTGCACCAGGCCCGGTAAGCTCGTGGTTATGCGCTTAACTTGTGCGCCCAGCACTTGTGCGTGTAAAGTTGTGCGCACAAGGATTTTGTGCGCACTGCTCGCCTGTGTGCACACGGATCGAGACAGCGGACAGGAAGGCGAGCAGGGCTAGGATGGCAAGGCGACCACGCGGACAAGATGGGGACCCCCTGAGGGGGAGAACCCTTGGATCTGACCGGGGTCTGGCCCAGCTAGGACCGATCAACCCGGTGGCACTGTTCCCGGCTGGCGACCTGTGCATCTCTTCGAGCTTCGGAGACCGGAGACTTTAAAATAGATTTCTACCTTACCTTGTCAGCGCTTACCAGTTTCGTTCCAGGTGGTCTCCGGCTGCGGGGGGAGAGGGCAAATACCTTCACCGCCGCGCTCGAGGTCGCACCCGCTGCCTCCAGCCTCACCCGATGTTGGGGGCTAGGTGCTCGCCGAAGGTCGGCCGCCGGACCAAGGCTCACCTCCGAGGGATCGTGGAAATCACCTCGGGAATCTCGACTGGGGGAGGGACCCAACGGGTGTCACCGCAGGAGAGCGGAGCTCGTCTGTAGAGGTAAGATTTCTTCTTAATTTGGGTTTGTTTTGTAAAATGTTCTCTAATGCTGTGCTAGTGTGCATAGAGTCCCTCACTGCTATGGAGACAGAAAATACTGAAGAGCTGCACTTCCTGCAGGGGTATATGTACTAGAGGCTGACATCAGATTGAAATCTGATCCGTCTCTAACTGCTATCAGGACTGGAGTACACTATACCCATTGATTCTGAGTCCATCTGCTACACGCTAGGAAAGCACAGTTGGTCTTGGTACACTAGGATCAGGGTCGGAGGGGCACCTGCTTATATCTCTGAGGGGGGAGAGGGGAGGGGTGATGCCAAATATGTTTATTAAACCAAAGCTGTAACATATTGTGAATATAAAACCCATACTGAACAATGTCAAATTCCAAACTGTTATCAGTGGTACTCTAAGGATACCTGTAAAATCCCAAACGTTCAGCAGCAGTTCTCGCTTTACTTTGCCTTTCGGCTGAATCAGCCAGTCCTTCACATCTATCCCCATGGTGCTCTTTTCCTGCCCTTTCTCAGATCTGCTCTTCATGAGCTGTCGTAGCAGGACGGTTTTACCGCTCCCAGTGTTACCCACAATCATGAGCTTCATTCGGTTATATGGCACGGCCTCCTTTAAACGCTGCTGAAGAAATCTGCCAAAAACCAGCAGAATATAGGAAACAAGAATTCAAAGTATCTGGCCAAAAGAATAGAGAGCTGATTAATCGTATGCCAAACTATTTCCACAAAACTGGCGCTTAATAGAAAAAAAAAGATCCAGGTCACCTGATTATGTCTCTGGCTTTGCAGCCTACATGTTTTAAATCCAAATCAAGGTGCAGCCCATTCAAAGGAAGGTCCCAAACTTTGGAGAGCTTCCCCATTTCATCTGGGAAAGATCTCAAGTCAGAATTACAGCTTACATCAAAGGATGTCATGTTTTCAAGGAAACCAATCTCAGGAGGAATCTAAATTTAAAAAAAAAAGCAAAAAAAAAAAAAATCAACTAACACAGAGACAAAAGGACTGGTAAATTACTACAAGGTTAATATTCATCTGAGCACTTAACTTTCAGCCAAAATTAGGGTCCTAAATTTTGGACTGAAAATGTGTTAACTTTAGGCTCCTGAACATCGATGCTAAGCTCCTGACTTGCTCCACCTGACCCCACCCATTTGCAAAGGACCTAAGTTTAGGGGCAACTAAATGTGGATACTTGGTCTTAGTTAATTTTCAAAGGTACCAATTTAGGTATCTAACTCCCAAAGTTAGGCATCCAAACCCTTTGAAGACTGACTCTTATATGTCTATGGCAGTAGTTCTCAACCTAGTCCTTGGGATGCATCCAGCCAGTCTGGTTTTCAGGAGTTAGATTTCCATACAGTAGAGGCAATACATGCAAATCTATCTCATGTATATTCATTGTGCATATCCGGAAAACCAAACTGAGTGGGTGTGTCCTGAGGACTGGCTTGAGGACCACTGGTCTGTGGTACTGCTATGTCCGTTAGGTATACCTATATATCCATGACTTGATGACCATAGGTATACCTATATATCCATGACCATAGGTATACCTATGGTCCTAGGTATACCTATATATCCATGACCATAGGTATACCTATATATCCATGACTTGATGACCATAATATTCTCTAGCCAACACAACATGGCTTCAGAAAATTCTTCAGCACCGAAACCCTCCTCCTCGCCCTCACCAATACCATCCTCAGAGGTCACGATAGAGGCAAATCGTTCCTCCTGATACTTCTTGACATATCAGCCGCCTTTGACACCATCAACCACAGAACACTCCTCACCAGACTTAAATAAATTGGTCTACGAGACACTACAATCAAATGGTTCAAATCCTACCTCTCAAACAGATCCTACATCGTCAAGACAAACTCATCTGAATCCTCCCAAGTGCCCCTCACACATGGCGTCCCTCAAGGTTCTTCCCTATCCTCAACCCTCTTCAACATTTACCTCCTCCCACTATGCAAATACCTATCAGACGCAAACCTCACCTACTTCGTCTATGCAGACGACATACAAATATTACTCCCCATAAGCAAGTCCATTGAACTCACCATGGAAAGATGGAACAAACTCAGCTCAAAATTATCCCACCTGCTATCTCAACTATCACGCTGCCTCAACCAAGCCAAAACAGAAATCCTTCACATCCACGATGACCATCCCGCATCTCCCCTCAAGTACACCCCCCCAAACAACCCAGCAAGCTCAAACAACCCGGGAGTACCAAACATCTCAGGAACCTCACTCACCCCATCCACAAGAAACCTGGGCGTAACAATTGACAGCCAACTCAACTTTAAACGATACATCTCCAATACAATTAAGGATGGATTCTTCAAGCTCCAAACACTGAAAAAACTCAAACCCCTTCTCCAAGCGCATGATTTCCGAACAGTCCTTCAATCAATTATTTTCTCAAAACTCGACTACTGCAACTCCCTCCTCCTTGGCCTCCCAGAAATCCACATCAAACCCCTACAAGTTCTACAAAACGCCGCCGCCAGAATCATCACTAACCACAGAAAATCCTCCCACATCACACCCACTCTCAAAGAACTCCACTGGCTGCCCATCACACAAAGAATCCAATATAAACCCTCACCCTCATACACAAAAAAATAAACAACAACAAAATGAACTGGCTAAACAATGCAATACAACCATACCCCACACAAAGAAATCTCAGGTCATCCAACACTAGCCTTCTTTCCATCCCCAATCTCAAAACTGCACACCTCAACACAACCCGCAAACGAGCCATAACAATAGCGGGCCCGACCCTATGGAACTCCCTCCCCCCCCCCCCATCTCAGAAATGAACCCTCATCACAAGTCTTTAAAAAACATCTCAAAACATGGCTGTTCTTAAAAGCTTTCCCACCTGACACTTAACCTGCCTGAATGCATCTCTCCCCCCTCCTCTTACCTCCCTACTTCCGATCCTCCCTCCCCCCTCCTCTTACCTCCCTACTTCCTATCCTCCATCCCCCGACCCGCCCACCCTCCCCTCACCTCCTTCAATCAACCCTGATACCTAAACTATTTTATTATCAAGACATAATGTACATATGTTATATGCCATAATATTATTTTTTCCATATATTCCTGTTATATTTGTTACCATGTTATATTTGTTATCATGTTATAATGTAAAATAGGGCAAAACTCGCCCTATCTGCTCAGTTACCTGTAAACCGATGTGATATCTCGATTGAATGTCGGTATATAAAAGAAATAAATAAATTAAATAAATAAATGGTGCATACAGTACATAAAAGGCCACTTCCTCTCGTGGGCAAAGTCTCCAAATGTTTTTGTTTTGAACACACCTCGACAAAAATGAACCTCATTCATAAGCCACGGTATGATGGGAATGATCTCAGTCTCTCAAATATTAATGCTCTTCTTAATATTTACAATGTGCCAAACGGAGCACCTTCTAGAGTTCATAGGATGTAATATGCATACGCAATATATCAAGTGCTTGGAAGTGCTTCTTAATCAGGCCCATGGCAACCAATACAAACTGGGCCTATTTCTGTATCTTTCTGCCACATTTTCTTGCATTTCTTGCACTTAAGGATTTGCTTTCTCTCCATACAATCCACAGAATAGTCGTTGGGTACTGACACTTCTGTCAGCTGTACCATTCTTTACAACAGCTGGTTTTCTAGCATCAAGCTTTTTATCAGTTGGAATACGAAAGTTTCCTGATCGCAACATCTTCGTTTTCTATAGTTCTGTTAGGGTTGTGGCCCAGTGTTTTTCTGGTACAGCAATGTTACAGTGTTTACACAGTTTCCCAGGGGATGAGCTATGCTACCTTGCCATGCCTTTCTGGTGCAGGCCTTTTGACGTCAGCACATCACACCCAAAGCAAGATTTGTAACCATTTCCAGTTCTGTATTATAGAATATTTATTTATTTATTTCGATCCACGGGGCTCCAGCGATGAACTTGGCCTGCGCGATCGGCGCTGAAGCCCGTCGGGGTAAGGCCTCCTGTTCCGCTCCCCCCGATCGGGCTCCCTCGCCGATCGCCGGCCCTTCTCTCCAGCGGCTTACTTACCTGAAAGGCCGCGATCCTCCGCCTCCAGCCGGCCTTGATCGGAGCCGCGAACCCTCGCCTCCAGCCGGCCTCGACCCGGACCACGAGCCCACGCTGCCAGTAGGCCCCGAGCCGAGCCGCGAGCCTTCGCCCCGAACCGCCCACAAAAAACGTCGCGGCGGTGACGTCACAGGTGCGACCGGCGGGGTATTTAAACCACCACTCTCCCTGGCGTCGTGCGCCGGGCGTCGCGCGCACGAAGGAGCGCGACAAAGGGGCCTGCCCCTTTGTTTCGCCCCTTCGTTTCAACCCTTGCATCCCCGAGCAGTTTTCACTCCAATACCGCACTAGAGCTCAACCAGCATCCAACATGCTCACGTCCTTCCAGCTCTCTTCCGCCAAGCAACCATCCAGCGCCCATACAGCGCCCTCTAAGTAATCAACCATCCTGCACCCTCTCAGCAAGCACCCAGCAAGCATCCAGTCTGCGCCCTCTCAGCAAGCATCCAGTCTGCGCACTCTCAGCAAGCACTCAGCAAGCATCCAGTCTGCGCCCTCTCAGCAAGCATCCAGTCTGCGCACTCTCAGCAAGCACTCAGCAAGCATCCAGTCTGCGCCCTCTCAGCAAGCATCCAGTCTGCGCACTCTCAGCAAGCACTCAGCAAGCATCCAGTCTGCGCCCTCTCAGCAAGCATCCACTCTGCGCACTCTCAGCAAGCACTCAGCAAGCATCCAGTCTGCGCCCTCTCAGCAAGCAACCAGTCTGCGCACTCTCAGCAAGCATCCAGTCTGCGCACTCTCAGCAAGCACTCAGCAAGCATCCAGTCTGCGCCCTCTCAGCAAGCATCCAGTCTGCGCACTCTCAGCAAGCACTCAGCAAGCATCCAGTCTGCGCCCTCTCAGCAAGCAACCAGTCTGCGCACTCTCAGCAAGCACTCAGCAAGCATCCAGTCTGCGCCCTCTCAGCAAGCATCCAGTCTGCGCCCACTCAGCAAGCACTCAGCAAGCATCCAGTCTGCGCCCTCTCAGCAAGCAACCAGTCTGCACCCTTTCAGCAAGCAACCTTCCAGCGCTCTTCCAGAGCACTAACCAACCAATTATTTATCTCCTAATCCCAGCCTATCCTCCCATCTGCCTTCCGCCTACACTCTGCGCCAGCCAGCTAACCATCCACAATGTCTCTTGCTCTTCCAATACCAACTCTACAATACCGCCTCCTACCTAAAAGAACATCTACCAGACGAGCCCTTCACAATAACTTAAAAACCCTCACCCCTATCTTGATTACACCAATCACCCAGCTTCTAGGCCTCTCCCTCTTCTCACTCTCTCTTTTCAATGCACAATCTCTAACGAAGAAATCCCTAATTTTCAATGATTATCTCACCGACGCCAAGCCAGATATCTGTGCAGTTACCGAAACATGGCTTAAGCCCTCAGATACAGCTTTAATAAACCAACTACCTACACAAACCTATGATTTCTTTTCACTCCCGAGACTGAAAAAAAGAGGAGGTGGTATCCTTCTGGCTACCAAAAAAAGCCTCAACTTCTCCCAACATCCTTTCAGCTCTAACTCTAAACTGGAAGTCGGCTTCTTCACCTCACAACATCTTCAAATCCTTCTTGTCTACGCCCCCCCGGGACTCCTAGAATCCAATGTCTCCCCCATCCTTGAAATCACCACCATGCTCATCAACCTGGATACTCCAGCAATCATTTTAGGAGATTTCAATCTGCACATAGACAATCCCTCACCATCTAACAGCTGCGTAACACTCATCACAGCCCTGTCTGCTATGGGATTCCAACAACTAGTCAACGAACCCACACACAAAGCGGGTCACACTCTGGACTTGATTTTCGTCAACAAGGGCATTACGACTACATCCAATCTGAAGAACAAAAAGGTTCCATGGTCAGACCACACTCTCATCTCTACTTCATTCACGCTGAAAAAAATCCAACACTCCCTACATCCCCTCTCCTTCATTCCACTACAAGAGGCGATGCTCACCAGAAGACCTTAACAACCAATTGGTCTCACAGCTCCCCCTATTAGACCTCACCGACCCGAACACTGCCATTCGCTCCTGGAACAACATAACAGAAAACATAGCCAACAAGCTCTGTCCTTCAACTACAAAAAAATCTCACACCAATGCATCCAACAGACAACCTTGGTTCACTAATGAACTCAGAAAACTAAAACAAAGTTTAAGACAAAAAGAAGCGACTTGGCGCAAAACACCTTGTGACATCACCATCTTTTCATACAAATCCACACTATACCAGTACAAATCCCTCACTTCAAAATCAAAAAAAGACTATTATGCTTCTAAGATTCACAGCCTGGTCTTTGACGCCAAAGCCCTCTTCGCTTATGTCTCCAGCCTCACTCAAACCATTCCGCGAGAAATCCCCGGCAACATGGCACAACCCAAAGCGGAAGAACTCACTCAGTTTTTCCAAGATAAAATCACCAATCTCCTAACACAACTGCCTCCCAATACAGCCGACCTCCAGACATATCAACAACCTGCCCACAAAAACGTCAGCTTAAATACCTTTGAACCCGTCTCTTCCACGGAAATACAAACCATCCTGAGAAGAATGAAACCTTCGTCTCATCCTGCAGACCTCATCCCCTCCAAACTACTTCTATCTGTTCCAGACACAATAGCCACCTCATTGAAAAATATCATCAACTGCTCTCTAGCCCAAGGAACCTTCCCAGATGATCTCAAAATGGCCTCAATCTCACCGCTCCTAAAGAAACCTAACCTAGACCCGAAGGACCCTAACAATTTCCGCCCCATAGCTAACCTCCCATTCATCGCCAAGATCATGGAAAAACTAGTGAACTCCCAACTCTCAGATTTCATCGAAGACAACAATCTTCTCTTCACACCACAACACGGCTTCCGAAAAAATCGAGGCACAGAATCCCTCCTCACCTCGCTGACAGACCATATATTACTGGGCCTCGACAAAGGAAACTCTTTCCTATTGATCTTGTTAGACCTATCCGCAGCGTTCGACACTGTCAACCACGCCATCCTCCTAAACCAGTTGTCGTCCATAGGAATCTGCGGCACCATCCTATCTTGGTTCAAAACCTTTCTCAATAACAGAGGTTACAAAGTTAAACTCCAAAACAAGGAATCCTCAAGATTTGACTCGGCCATAGGAGTCCCACAAGGTTCTTCATTATCTCCGACTCTATTCAATATTTACCTGCTTCCTCTCTGCCAACTTCTCACTGACCTCAATCTAAAGTACTTCCTATACGCAGATGATATTCAAATCATCATCCCCATCAAAGACTCATACTCTAAAACTCTTGACTACTGGGAATCATGCCAACAAAAAATCAAACATCTACTCAACAGCCTTCACCTCATCTTAAATTCCTCCAAGACAGAAATCCTACTCATCTCTCCTGAGAACAATACACCGAACATTGCTCTTCCTACCAACCTACACACCACACAAGTTAGAGACTTAGGAGTGTTATTGGATAACCGGCTAAACTTCAAGGCACACATCAACAAAACTACCAAAGACTGCTTCTTTAAACTCCAGGTTTTGAAAAGGATAAGACCTCTCTTCCATGCTCAAGACTTCAGAACGATCATCCAGGCAGTCATTTTTTCAAAATTAGACTATTGCAATTCCCTATTGCTAGGTCTGCCTTCTTCCTATTCTAAACCATTACAGATGGTGCAAAATTCAGCAGCCCGACTACTAACAGGCACAAGAAAAAGAGACCACATATCACCCATCCTGAAAGAACTACATTGGCTACCCGTATACTTCCGTATCTTGTACAAAGCCATATGTATCATTTTCAAAACTATACATCAATGCACTTCCCTCGATCTTCAATTCCCTCTCCAAGTATACAACTCGACAAGACCTACCAGAGATGTTTATAGAGGCACACTCCAAGTTCCCCCTGCGAAAACGACTAGACACATTACCCTAAGAGATCGCGCCACCTCCACAGCTGGCCCCCTTCTGTGGAATTCCTTGCCCACAGATCTCAGACTAGAACCCTGCCTCCTAACTTTTAGGAAAAGACTTAAGACTTGGTTATTCAAGCAAGCTTTCCCAGACACAATTTAATGACACAATTTAATGACACAATCCAAGGACACAATCCAAGGACTCCTCTAAAACATTCAGCCAGTAATCATGCCATTTGCACATAACTTGTAATTTGACTTGTATATCGTTTAACCAGTTTATTCTTTCCTATTTCTTCCTCTTCACCAAGTTTTGCTACCCTTGTTAATTGTAACTGTACCTTCGGTCACCTCAGTTCTAGTTTGATGTATTTAATGCACTCCCGTTTCATGTAAACCAGCAAGATATGTTCTCATGATTGCCGGTATATAAAACCTTAAATAAAATAAAATAAAATAAATAAAATTTATTTAGTTCACATTTTTCTATACCGAGCTTCATGGTTGAATACCATATCAGATCGGTTTACATCGAACAAGGGAAAGAAACTTGTAACAAAAAACGGAACAGTAAATTAAAATCAGAGAGAGAGCAAAAAAGTTACATTGAACAAGGACTATAAACTTGGAGGCTTTACAGCTTGGAAGTAAATAGAGTAAAAAAGGCCCGAGCAGGGCAGTAACTTAAAACTCAAAAGTCATAATGAACTCGGTTCGAGCAAGATAGTTTAATTGCGGAGGTATTGGATAAGAGGCATCTCACAGAGAGGCATGGTTCCATGGCTCGTGAGTAGGTTGATAGATTATTGTGTGTCTAAAACAAATATGCATTTGTTTTACCATTTTTATCTAAGCTGGCTTTGAACTACTTTGGCCATAGTCTACCTTCCATAACTGCAATTACCACACTCTGATCTTCAGGTTCAATATTACCTCTCCTCAGCTATTCCTGTGTCAAATTTTGATCTACATGGGATTTCTGAAATAAACTTTTGCCTTTCCCACTGTATCAATGCTTTTCCCTATTGTTTTTCCTTGTTTGCTGGTCTAAAGTCTTTAAAGCATTTCTTCTCTTGTTTCACAAATTCTGTTGTTTCTTTTCCCTGATGTGCAGGTGGATTCACTGATTCCTTCCATTTTTCGGAAAGCTTGTCCAAATTTAAGAATGGAGACCAATAGAGTAGTTCATTTTCAAGCTTCAGCACTCTTTGGACCTTTGAGTCAGTTGAAGACATCAAATATGCTTGGAAGCCTATGACAGTAACTGTGTATGTGTAATCTATAAGACCCATATGACATTCAGCTCTAGGGATGTATTAACATGACATACACTGATTCTTATAGACTGGTTTCCAGTGAAATGTTGCATCTATTTATTTATTTATTTATTTAGAACTTTTCTATACCGACTTTCCAATAACAGAATTACTGATCAATTCGGTTTACATTTTGAACAATAACAGTGACAAGCAAATGTCTTACAGAGAACAGGTAGAATAACTTGGAAATAAATATATGGGGTTAAACAAAGAATACAATATACATAGCCTAATATAGGCAGAGGCTATCTATCCTAATCTATCCAGACATTTGGATACACCGGCCACGGAACTACAACATACAAGTGTAAAGAAATAACAAATTTCTCTACTTACATGGATGTAAAACTGAAAACTAGGTCCAGTGACACAAGAGAACACGCTGAACTTACTGTAACTCATTTCTGTTTACATCGCATGCAGATTTCTCTATTGTTAATTTCTAACAAATTTACTGTTCATAAACAAAATGCCAAATTGACAGCATTGTAAAAGAAAAATTGCTTATCTGCTAATTTTCATTCCTGGAATACCACAGATCAGTCCAGACAAGTGGGTTTCCCATCCCTACCAGCAGATGGAGGCAGAGAATAAAAACTTTTCAGGCACTCGTACTTAACCGAGAGTGCCACCTGCAGTCCCTCAGTACTGACCTATACTCAAGCCAAGATGTCTAACCCTAAACTCCAAGGATCTCTCCCTCTAAGGTGAGCTGTGGAACAAGTTGGAACACCTAACCAAACTGACCCCTGAACTAGGACCAAGAAAAGGAATTTCAAATCTCAAAAAACTGAGAACTATATACAATTTTATTCATGCAGCACAAAACTTAAATTCTACATCACAAGCAGCATCCAGAATCAGAAGTCTTTTGAAAATATTACTCATTATCATAAAGGGACGGGAGTCTGGACTGATCTGGGGTATTCCAGGAACAAAGATTATCAGGTAAGAACAGATTTTCCTTTCCTGTTCATACCCCAGATCAGTCCAGACAAGTGGGATGTACCAAGTCCCTCTACACTGGGTAGGATCCAGAAAGACCTGCATGTGGCACACTTTCACCAAAGGAGTCCTCCTCTGGGGCCCTGACATCCAAACGGAAATGTCTAGTAAACGTGTGCAAAGAGGACCATGTTGCTGCTCGACAAATCTCCTGAGGAAACACCAACTGACACTCCGCCCAGCAGGCTGCCTGTGCCCTAATAGAATGCACCCACAATCCCTCAGGGATCGATTGACTTTACAAATATAGGGTGAAACTATCGCCTCCTTCAACCATCAAGCAATCGTACTCTTAGTCACTTGGTCCACTGAATAACACAAAGAGATAGTCTGACCTCTGAAACCCATTAGTCACCTTCATATATCTTAGGAGAACCAAACATCCACCCAAAAGGTGAAGTTCCCTTGCATGGTGAGAGTGAGATGCCAATTGTGAAAACCCCAGCAAATCCACCATCTAGCTAAGTTGAAACGCCGACATGACGTTGGGCAAAAAGGAAGGAATAGCGCACAACAAAACACCATCATCAGAAATTCGCAAAAAGGGCTCCCTGCACGATAAGGCCTGAAGCTCTGAAATTCGTTTCACCAAACAATTCGCCACCAGGAACACCATCTTCAAAGTAAGGTCCTTCAAAGAATCCCTTCTCAAAGGCTCAAAGGGAGATCCACACAACACCCGAAGGACCAGATTAAGATTCCAGGACAGACAAATCCTATGGACTGGAGGCCGGAAATGTTTCGCTCCCTTAAGGAAATGTAACACGTCCGGATGAGAAGTGAAGGGTAGTCCTTGCAACTTTCTTCTGAAACAACTCAAGGCTGTCACATGGACTCAGAGAATTATAAGCTAAACACTTTGAACAAGCCCTCTTGCAATCCCATCGTAACATAACAGTAATAACACCAAGGACTCAAACAACAATAACCCTACATGTGAATAAGCAAGGGAAAATATTACACTGGGTCCTAGAATACCAATACACCATCTACTGAGGAAACCAAACAAACCCGATTGCTAATGATCCCTATACAGACACTATATGCAAGCAGAATCTCTCATCATGGTCACACATACAGAGCAGAGACAGACCCTCATCAAATACAGAATAAAGCCACATAAAGTATAAACAGAAATGTGCAGACAAAAACTGAACTCTAAAACGCATCGCGCCAGACTCTATACAGTGTAACAATGGAAAAACAAAAATTTCACCATTCCTTATGAAACAAATCAATAATATAAAGATATATAAATCATTAATCATAATTATAAAACCATACAAATAAGATAATTTCAAAACAGCTGATGAATAGAATATCCAATAATTAAGGATTAATGCAAACACCAATAAAATATTTCAAACAGCAGACACATCACATACTACCCAATAATTAAAATGGTAGTCAATCAAGAAAAATGAACTTAAAAAGCCACCTTTACTTATCCTCTCCAGCAGTTCTCCTACTCCTTTCCCTTGCAGGCCACACCAGAAGCAGCAGTAGCTGCTGAAGCTGTCCTCACAGTCCTCTTCCTTAGGGACCACAACCAGTCTCTTCTCTCTCTCTCTCACACACACAAGTCACACCCTCAGGACCAGTTTCCGTCTCTCACACATCACTCATCTCCCCAACCAGTCTCTCTCTCTCTCTCTCACACACACACATATCAGTCACCTCTTTGGCCAGTCTCTCTCAATCACACAATGCTCTCGCTCTTTCTTACTAACACACTGGCTTTCAATCACACACATGCTCTCTCTATTTCACTTACACACAAGCTCTCAATAACACACGTTCTATCTCACTTACAAACAGGCTCAATCACACACATGCCCTCTCTCACAGCCACAAGCCAGCCAAAAACATGCTCCATCTCTCTTGCACACACACACACTGACACACACAAGCATCTTCCCTGACTCACATATACACCACACACATACAGAAGCACTCTCCCTGTCTCACATACACAGTACACTCACAGAAGCACCTTGCTTTCAGACTTACAGCATTTTTCACTTTTACTAAAAGTGAAAGTGATGCTCCCAACCATTAAATAAGAAAACCACATTCCTATCAGAAGGCGAAATGACACCCTTCCTTCAGGTTCTGTCCTCCCAAGGGACAGCCACCTACACCTTCTCTTGTTTTATGCTTTCAGGCAATAAAGCAAGTGTGTTTCTTCAAACTATCAGTCGTATGATTATTCATGTGGGAGATATGGAACAGAAAGACATCCTTAGTCAGCTTCCCTTTTAAATGGGAAGACTCCAGTCTTAGTCATTTAAAAATATACATTTTCTAAAGGCTTAAAAAAAAAGCAAAACTGTTTCAGATTGGAACTATTCTAGTCTTCATTCTTAAATTATGCTTAAAAAAAAAAACAAACAAAAAACCCACCTGGCATCAGTATCTTAAATTTGTGATTTTGCTGAGATGAACATTTTAAATACTTTAATTTTTTTTTAGTTTAGTATTTGTCTCTACCCACTTTGTTAAATTTTATTTTCCAGCTGAGGGATTCTTAAAATTTAGTAATTTCATCTTTCATCCAACTTTTCAACAAAATCAGCACAAAAGTTGAGGTATATGTATTATCACACTTCATTTTTTTAAACTGGCAGATTCCTTTCTCACATACACATCACATACACACATACACATACACATACACACACACACACACACACAGAAGCTCTTTTCCATTCTTACATATACATCACATACACATACACATACACACACACACACAGAAAGAAGATCAGCGCAGCCGGGCTAGCTGATCACATGGCCGAAGAAAGGAAGATCGGTGCAGCTGGAGACCAGCCGCCGAGACTTAAGGGGCGCCGCGGCAGGCAGCCAGCCCCCGACTCTCCCTGCCTCCCCGCCAGTGCCACCCTCCCGACGCCCCCCTTGGTGGTCCAGCGGAGGGCCCGAGAGCGATCTGCCGCTCCCGGGCCCTCGGTTGCCACTAAGCAAAATGGCGCTGGTGGCCTTCAGCCTTTGTCACATGGTAGGGGTTAAAGGTCACCGGCGCCATTTTGCTTAGTGGCAGCGGAGACCCCGGGAGCGGCAGATCGCTCCCGGGACCTCCGCTGGACCACTAGGGGGGCGTCGGGAGGGTGACACTGGCGGGGCAGCAGGGCGAGTCGGGAGCTGGCTGCCTGCCGTGGCATCCCCTAAATCTGAACGCTTGGTCTCCATCTAGGTGAGTCGAAGGCTGGCAGAATTTTGAAAGGGCACTTTTTGCCCTTTCAAAATTCTGCTGCCTGCCGCGGCGCCCCCTAAGCCTCGGCGCCCTAGGCACAGGCCTAGCTCGCCTAGTGGTTCCGCCGGCCCTGCTTCAACCTCACGAGGGTAGGAGGCCCGCCGGCAAACTCCTCCTGGAGAGAGGCCCAGGCAGCAGTCTCCCTTTCTAGGTTAGGCCTGCTGCCTGGGGGGGTGTAGAGGTTCCTCTCATCCAGGAGGATTAGCCGAGCCAGGAGGTCCACATCAGCCCGCGTAAAGGGGGGCTTCCTGGACCTATCTTTTTTGGCAGTTGCCACCTTGGAGGAGGACGGTGGGGAGGAGTCGGACTCCCTCTCCCTGTCCTCGCCGGACTCCCTTTCACCTTCCATCCTACCATGAGAAAATAAAAAAGATGAAAAAACAGTATGTGCTATAGGACAGCTATTTGTTCAGAAGCTCACACATTAAGGCAGGGAGGGGCAGGCAGCTCCCCCCCCCCCCCCCCGGTCTATGAAGCCAGCCTCACACTAGTAATGCAGGGAGGGAGCTGTCTGACCCTTCACCATCCTCCTCCCCCTCACCCACACACCATTCACTGGCTGGGACATGGGGGAGGGGAGAAGTGAGCGGCCAGGCAGTTCCCCCTGTCTGTGAAGCCAGCCTCTCACTAGTAATGCAGGGAGGGAGCTGTCTTACCACCATCTTCCCCCCCCCCCCCTCATCCACACACCATTCACTGGCTGGGACATGGTGGAGGGGAGGAGTGAGGGTCAGGCAGCTCCCCCCATCTGTGAAGCCAGCCTCTCACTAGTAATGCAGGGAGGGAGCTGTTTCACCCTTCACCATCCTCCCCCCCCCCCTCACCCACATACCATTCACTGGCTGGGACATGGGGGAGGGGAAGAGTGAGCGGCCAGGCAGTTCCCCCCTGTCTGTGAAGCCAGCCTGTCACTAGTAATGCAGGGAGGGAGCTGTCTCACCACCATCCTCCCCCCACACCCACACACCATTCACTGGCTGGGACAAGGGGGAGGGGAGGAGTGAGGGGCCAGGCAGCTCCCCCCGTCTGTGAAACCAGCCTCTCACTAGTAATGCAGGGAGGGAGCTGTCTCACCCTGCTCTATCCTCCCCCCCCCCCCCCCACACCCACACACCATTCACTGGCTGGGGCATGGGGGGGGGAAGAGTGAGGGTCAGGCAGCTCCCCCCCCCCCACCCCGTCTGTGAAGCCAGCCTCTCACTAGTAATGCAGGGAGGGAGCTGTGTCACCCTTCACTATCCTCCCCCCGCCCCACTGGTGACACTGGCAATCTCTGTGTTAAACTTTTTTTTTTCACTAAACTAGCATAAAATAAACTGAAGTACTTTGTGGGTTAAACTTTTAATTTCCCCTATTGTAACTTCATTTAATATTATTTTTATATTATTTTATGCTACTTTACTGAAAAAAAGTGCATTAACTAACTGTATAACTAAATTAACTAAATAACTAGTAAAGTAACTATATAATAATACTGTAGAAAAACTCAAACAAAACCTTATATACTTACAGTTGTAGAATTTGTGCTCTACGTACGTACACTTGACAAATGACACAGTAGAGTCTGCTGTACACTGTCTGTGTGACTGCTCATTCTCTGTCTCTGTAGATTTGTTAGTGCATGTAGTAGAAGCAAAATGGCCCCTGGGGACACCACAGAGCATGTCCAAGTTAGTGCACGCTAACTAGAGGTAGTGTGCACACATTATGCCATAGTGCGCACTGACTCGAGTTAGTGTGCACTATGCCGGATGAGTTAAAGTAATGCTTCTACATTCCCATTGGCTGTCTTCAAGATGGAGCGAACCAGTGGGAACCCAGAACCATACCTCTAGCTAACGATCTCCTCATAAATTGATATGTTTTAACTTTTAAGTTGAACTTTTTGTTAGTGCGCAGTAAAGCCGAGATAGTGTGCAGTATGCTCGTTAGTGCACACTAACTCCGTCGAAAAAAAAAAGACACGTGAAAAAACTAAATTTTTGCACGAAGCAGCCGACCGAAGCCCGACCCGATACCTAAAAATAAAGCTCATTCGTTTTTTACTAATTAGGCAATGTCAATGACATTATCTAATTTGTCATTGTTCGGCAATTGCGAAAAAAGAATCAAAATTCCACGAATTTTCGGGTTAAAGTCATTTTTTTAATTACTGCGCACTAACGGACGTTAGTGCGCATGGAATATCTGTCAGTGCACAGTACCTGGACTTAGGGTGCAGTAAATGCCGTCTCACCATACTGCACAGTAATTCTGTATCAGTGCGCACTAGGTGTATGACAGTGCGCATTGATATATGTTAGTGCACGGTAATATAAACATACTAAATTGGTCACGTGATGTGATTAACGCGATCGGACGTGTCTGATCTCGCTCCGGTCGGCTCATCTTCCTCCTGCCTCCATCCACCTGAAATTGTGAAGTGCGGAGCCAAATTCTACTGCCTAAGACATCTGTTTATGTCGATTACCTCGTTTATGTCCAAATCGCCGGCTCCAATGCCCCCGAAGTTGGCGAAACGGGACAAGGAGAAACCCAAGGGGCCTGATCCTAAAATGGCGGCCGGACCAGCAGAGACGGAGAAAGGCGGAGAACCCCAGCTAAACACCTCGTTATCCCCTACAGTGGCGGAAATTAAAGATGCGGTCCTGTCGGCTCTGGACAGCAAATTAACGGGTATTGCAGATCAAATTGGGGCGCTTCAAGAGGTGATTTCTGACTACGCCCCGCATCTTTCTCAAGTTGAGAGCAGGACTTCTATCCTTGAAGACGATGTAATGGCATTACAGGGAAAAATAACCACGCTTGAAAAATTACTCCAGGAACAGGTCAATAAAACAGATGACCTTGAGAATAGGGCACGTCGATCGAATATCAGATGCCTGGGAATCCCTGAATCTGTAGAAGAAAATCAACTGCGTACACTGCTTCAAAAATGGCTGCCGGACGCTCTGCGCCTTTCAGAATTAGAAAGAGTGCTGGAATTAGAGAGAGCGCACCGTTTAGGAGTCCGGGGACCAGACCAAGCAAGACCACGGGTTGTAATTATGAAAATATTAAATTACCACCATAAAAATCTTATCATACAGGCTGCTAGGAAATGCGGTTCAATACAATTTCAAGGCTCAAACACTCGCCTGGCTCCGGATTACTCAGCCAAAGTGGCTGCTCTCCGTCGATCGTATGCTCCTATTTGTGGTAAACTCATTGAGAAAAATTTCTGTTTTACGATGCAATTCCCAGCCAAATTGCATATCAACCACAGTGGAAAGTGGCTCACTTATGCAAACGTTGCAGAGGCAACTCAGTTTTTGGACACCCTAAATACTTGACAGTACGGTTCTCAGTTCCTTGTAGGGTCTAGAGTTCTAAGGTGGCAGAAGGGGGCTCTGAGCCCTCCGATCACTCATGTATGACCTGTTTTCCAGACTTACTGAGTCTGGAAGGGCTTATTCTTGTGGGGCAGGGGAGGGGGAAGGGGAGGGAAATTGGCAAAGCACTGGTATTCTTGGGATTGTTTCTGTTTACATGCTTATTCTGTAGACATGGTATGGATGAAAATGTTTACTGCGTTCTTTGGCTAAGGTTCTCTAAATGGGGGATTGAGCTAGGCTGAGAGCTCTTCCCCATTCCCCGTCTTTTGCCTTTTCAGTTTATTACTATTTCTGGGACTAATGGGGAGTAAATGCAGGCTGATTTCATGGAACGTTGATGGGTTGGGTACCCCGATTAAGCGGAAGAAAATTCTCCAACATCTGCAGAGGTTACAGTTGGGTATAGCCTGTTTACAGGAAACCCACCTAACGGAAGCAGAAAGCAAGAAGTTATGTCAGGGCTGGGCTGCTACATGCTACTTTTCTGCCGCCAAAGAGAAAAAAGGTGGAGTAGCGGTTCTAGTACATAAAAATGTCCCATTTACATTAATTCAAGAGATTAAAGATCCTGAGGGACGGTTTCTAATTGTCATTGGTACTTTAGCGGGGAAAATGGTGACTATTTGTAACATCTATGCCCCAAATGCGCCGGACTCGAGGTTTGTTTCCTCCATGCTTAACATCTTGTTGATTAATACACAGGGCGAGCTCCTTCTGGTCGGGGATTTTAACAGTGTTTCCCAGGCTAGCCTAGACAAATCTCATACCCCTAAAAGTTATAAACCGTCCTCAGAATGTGGGGTGAGGTCCTTTTGCAAACGCTTAGATTTATTGGATGTCTGGCGCTTATTACACCCTGATAATAGGGAATACACGCATGTCTCTCGAGCACACTATACCATGTCTAGGATAGATTATATCTTGCTTTCTAAACCCCTATTTAGTAAAGTGGATAAGGCGGGCATAGAATCCATCATAATTGCAGATCATGCTCCTATATGGGTAGATCTATGGCTGTCAACACCCCTAGCAGGCAATAAATCCTGGCGCTTTCCAGGGACTTTAAATGATGATAAAACCTTTCACGCTTTCCTTAGACATAAATGTGATGAATATGCCGAGAACAATGATCAGCATAAGGTCAACCCATCTTTATTCTGGGAAACGAGTAAGGCAGTAATGAGGGGGGAAGTGGTAGCGTACTCTATTGCCCAGAGGAAGAAATTAAATGCCACCA
The DNA here is from genome assembly GCF_901001135.1 of Rhinatrema bivittatum. Classification (NCBI taxonomy): domain Eukaryota; kingdom Metazoa; phylum Chordata; class Amphibia; order Gymnophiona; family Rhinatrematidae; genus Rhinatrema; species Rhinatrema bivittatum. The sequence goes on from NC_042623.1 coordinate 57,299,323, forward strand.
TTTTACGTCTGGATTCTCAGCTCCAAGCAGCCCAACAAACACTAGCGAGTTCCCCAATACCGGCTCACAAAGAAGCTTACAAAGCATGTCTTAATGCCTTGAACGCCCACCTCCATTTGAGAGCACAAAAATCCCTGAAGGCCTCTCAACAATTCTTTTTCCGTTATGGAAAAAAATCTAGCAAACTGTTGGCGAGATTGGTGGCCATTAAGCGTAAGAAAACTTTTATTGGAGGCCTAAAAAGCACAGAGGGCACACACGTCACATCTAGTAAGGAGATTTGCAAGGTCCTACGAGTATTCTATGAAGGACTTTATAGCGAAGATAGGAAAGGGGGTAGGGCGGAGGAGGAGACCTTTTTTCAAGATTTACGGCTACCCCAAGTTCCGGAGGAGAAGCGGGAGTTTCTTAGTAGACCCATTACGGAAGGGGAGGTTCAAAGTGTTATTCATGCCAGTAAAAATCATAAGTCACCTGGACCTGACGGATTAACGTCTGAATATTATAAAATCCTATGTCCTTCCATTACAAAATATTTAGCATCCTTTTTCAACCACGCTTGTGATGTTAACCACTTTCCTCCACAGTTCAATGCAGTGTTTATCACAGTACTTCCTAAACCAGGGAAGGATCCTCTCCAAGCCTCCTCCTACCGCCCTATCTCATTGTTAAATTGTGACCTGAAATTATATGCGCGCATATTAGCTCAGCGGCTAAATTCTGTCATCCCCAGTATAATTTCCCCACATCAAGCGGGCTTTGTGAGTGGTCGGAATGCTGGGGCGCACGTTATCAGACTCCTATCTGCCATAGAATCGTCTCACCATCTACACATTGAGTCTATGGCGGTAGGATTTGACTCAGAGAAGGCTTTTGACCGTGTGTCGTGGGACTATATGTTCTCAGTACTTCAGAGATTTGGCTTCCCTACCCAGATTATTCAGGCCATTTCTATTTTATATATGCAGCCCAAGTCTCATATAGTGGCCAATGATCATATTTCTGAGGCATTTTCTATCAACCGTGGGGTACGCCAGGGCTGTCCACTGTCCCCGATTTTATACATACTGTCCCTGGATCCCCTTTTAAGGAAACTGGCGGAGTCTCCAATAATCCAAGGGATTCATTATAAAAATGGAAACTTTAAAGTGGCTGCCTTCGCAGACGACATGCTAGTATTTCTATGTAATCCAATTGTCTCGCTAGCACATGTTTTGCATACCCAGGCTACCTTTGGTTGTTTTGCCGGGCTTAAAGTTAATGTAGACAAGTCAGAGGCCTTGGATGTTCTGGGGACTCTGCAATGTAATTGGCCTGGTAGTTTTCCCTTGAAATGGGTTCAAACGTCCCTTAAATATTTAGGGATTTATATACCTTCTTCACCTAGTAAACTGTATGGTCTCAATGTTATTCCCCTTAAACAGAAAATGCTTAAAAAGCTTGCAGTATGGCAAGGCCTACCACTATCCCTTTCTGGGAAAATTCTGTTATTAAAAATGATGGAAATATCTAAATGGTTGTATTTGTTTCATATGTTGCCTGTATGGCTTGAGAAACGAGATATTTATGATATTCATAAAGGCTTGAATAGCTATTTATGGAATGGTAAAAGAGCCAGAATCCCTTTGAAAACTCTTATGCAATCAAAACTGCAGGGTGGTCTCAACTGCCCTAACTTGGAAAGATATAACCATGCTTGTTTACTACGACATATAAGAGACTGGATTTGCGGCTCGTCATCTCATTCTCCAATGGACCATTACAGGACATGGCTTGCACCCCATGCGCCCGGTGCTGCTCTTCAACTCGGGGATTCACTCCTTCCCACATCAATAACTGGGAGTGTAGTGGTTCGTCCCTTTCGTACGTTGTGGAAATTTCTATGTATGGCTTTTAATATTCCAGTTGGAGCGTCCGCGTCACTACCCATTAGAGGATGTACACTTTTTCAACCAGGCATGACTCAACTTCTTTTTTATAAATGGTCTGAGAAGGGATTGAACTTTATGCATCAATTACTAGAAGCTGACGGTGATCACTATCAGATCCGTAGCTTTCAAGATCTGGCCACCTGCTCTGCTCTGTCTCCTAGTGATCTTTATGGCTATCTACAACTGAGACATTGCATGCTTAAAGAGCTCCGGGACAATTTACACTTCTCTCAAGGCAAAGCTGTGCGGGACCTCTTGTTGGGAGAGGATGGGAAACGTCAGACCTGCTCTCAATACTATTCTGCACTTGGAGTCCTGGCTTCACCGAATTTGTTAGCCTGTATAGTAGGCAAATGGAATAAGGTCCTGCCAAGGGTCATTTCTATCAAAGATCTTCAAACTTGCTTCCAAAGAATACCCAGAATTGTAACTAATGCAAATCTACGAGATCAGACATTTAAATTTCTTCATCAGGCCTTCTACTCGCAGCAACATGCATTCCACATGGGCCTTATTACCGAAAAGAACTGCACTAGATGTACGGTAGCTCAACCTGACTTTTATCATTGCTTTTGGTCCTGCGCCGTCTTACAGCATTTTTGGACGACTCTGCGAGGTCTAGTGCAAATATTATGGGCGGGTGTGCTACCGCTGGACCCTTCCCTATGGCTCTTGGGCCTGACCTCCTTGACGCCAAACAGGCTTGAAGACCACCAGATTTGTCTTTTTGAGAAGATTATTCTTATAGCGAGAGACACAATTTTAACTCAATGGTTGAACCCTTCCCCAATGCATATGTCAGTTTGGAAAGCTAGATTTCATAAGTTAATGCACATGGAACTTGTGATTGCCAAACATACATCTGAGACTCATTACGATAGGGCTCGGCTGGTATGGCAAGACTATATAAACACACTTCAGGATGAGGAAACCTTTTCTCTTCCAGAATAAGGTCTTATCATCTGGATACCATGGCAACATCTGTGGCTGGAGACTTATATCTCTTATTGTTAGGGGCATGGCAGCTTTACTCTACACTATGTCCCACGAAATCCTGGGTTTACAAGCTCCGTGAGGGATCACTATGTAAATACCTTGGTCCTTAGGGTAATGTTGTACTCATCCTATAATGTTGTACTCATCCTACAATTGTTGTTTTTAGGTCTAGTAAAATCGTTGAGTAATATAACAGTACTTTGCCTGGGAGGGTGGGTGGAGGGGGAGTTAAGCTAAAATCAAGATAACTGGTCTGAGCCATGTGTTAGCTCAGTTTAATCACTGCCTATAGGCTCCAAATTTCTAGATGGGACACGAATTTTCTGTTTATGTCCATGTTTTATGTGTAGTCTCTATACGCTGTCTTCTGAGGATGTACTGAGCTTTATATGAGGCGATTGTTGTTATATGCCTGTTATCTTAATAAACATATTCACACAAAAAAAAACCAACATACTAAATTGACACTTTTTTGTTAATTTAGGGATGAATATGTATTCCTATTGGTTGTCTTCTTGTTGTTTATTCATGTTACCAAGGTTACCAACAGCTGAGGTGCTGTTTTTTACAGATTGTTTTATATGGGGGGGATGGGGAATAGGAATGGGGGATAGCTTGACAAAAGTTCTAATCCTACTGTAGTGTGTCTGTGATTATTGTGATTATGTCTCAGTCATGTGACTAGAATTTGTTTGTTTATTCTTCTGTTACCAGGCACTAACAGATGAAATGTTTTGAATTTGCCAATCCCTGTGTTGCAGTTTAGAAAGGGGGTCGTTGTTGCATTACATATAATATGCATAATATTCATATGCATCACTTTTGAATTGGCCAATTATAGGTTTATTTTCCCCCCTACTTTTAGTCACTAACTTTAATAGCTATATAATAAGGGATGCACTGCTTGTGTGTTGCTTTTGTTTTGTGGGTTTGAGGAGAAAACATCAGCTCTTTATTTAATCAGTCATTAGCTGCAGCTGTTGATTGATAGTTAATAATACACTCTTTATTGTTAAGGGGTAGCTGGCTTAGCTAGCTTAGGGGGTCATTTTTCAAAATGCGATAAGGCGTTTTCGCATGCGTTAAGGGCTTATCGCATGCGAAAAGCCCCGTTAACGCATGCGATACGGGTTTAACGCATGCGATAAGGGCTTTTCGCATGCGATAAGCCCTTATCGCATGCGAAAAGGGCCATACCGCACATCGCGATGCAAATTTTGAAAAGGGGAGGAATAGGGGAGGAGTTGGGAGAGGTCCAATGTAAAGTAGGTCCTTCTATCGCAGTTTGCGATAGATTTTGGGCAGTATCGCAGCCCTTTAACGCTGAAAATAACTAAACCTTTTTTTTGGCGGTAAGGGCAGATCGCATACGATATTGCATTTCGCGATATTTATCGCGGAGTACATCGTGTGCGATAAAACCTGTAAACAGCTCCACAGCTTATCTGGACCAATAAAAAGGCTTGTTTTTAGTAGGTGAGCTGTCATGAGACCATATGCTCACTGCCCGGTGTATATATACACGGCTACCACATGCCTCGCCAGTCCCATCGCAGACCACAGCATGTGGAAGCAGGACACCATGAAGAACAGGCCAGGCCACATCGAAGAGAGCACAAGGAGTTACCAGCAGTGCAGCCAGAGCCTGCACTCCCGCAGGGTCAGAGGCCTGGTCGGGGCAGGCCACATGCCAGGGCCCAGGCGAGGATAATTAGTTATCGTATATTCCCTCCACGTATGTCCTTGGACGGCATGCCTGAGGACACAATGGTGAGCAGGTATCGCCTTAGCACTCAGGCTATACATGAGTTATATGAGGACATGCGCGTTGATTTGGATCCTGCGACCACAAGGTCCCATACCATCCCTGGCATGACCAAGCTGCTGGCTGCACTCCATTTCACTGCCAGCGGCTCTTTACAAACCACAGTAGGAGTTGTGGGAGGAATGACTCAGAGCACATTTTCACGCTGTCTGGATCAGGTCATTGAAGCAGTCATGGCCCGCATACATCAATACATTTATTTTTATTTTATTTATTTAGATTTTTTATATATGACCCGCTCATCTTTACACGCTCTGACCGGCCCACCAGAACTGTCAATAAAGGTACCCTTACCATACCTTCCCTTAAAAAAGCCCACCTCTCTTCTACAAGGGATAGAGCAATCTCCATCGCAGGCCCCAGGCACTGGAACTCCCTTCCGACCCCCCTTAGACTCGAATCATGCTTCGCAAAATTTAGAAAGAAACTAAAGACCTGGCTCTTCCGAATAGCCTACCTCGAATAGACCTCTCTTTCCCGCTCCACCCTGCCCCCTCTGTCCTCTTGACTAACACAATTGATCCACAGCCCTGTATATAATGTATTTATAATGTATTTATAGTTATACTCCATACTGTACATAGTTCTTCACAGTTTACTGTCCGCTTCCTTGCCTTTATCTCCTCTGCAGCCTATGCTATGCCCCCTCCCAATACCCCTGTTCATTGTATTTCCTTTCCTCCTTTTTAGTTCCAATGTAAACCGGCATGATGTTTGCATACTAATGCCGGTATATAAAAACCTTAAATAAATAAATAAATAAATATACCTTTTTAGTTCCAATGTAAACCGGCATGATGTTTGCATACTAATGCCGGTATATAAAAACCTTAAATAAATAAATAAATAAATAAATATACCGGCATTCATGACCAGGTCACATCATGCTGGTTTACATAGAAACAAGGGGTGCATCGAACAATAGAACTAAACTGGTGCGAGGGGGAAGCAGTTACAAAAAACAGGGGTATAAAACTGGGAGAGGAAGAAAAGATGAACGGGGAGAAGTAAAAGAACTGTATGGGGATAAAATAAATAACTTAGTGATTATTTACAGAACCAAATGGAAGCATTGTTAAAGGAATTGGAGGCGGTTATGAGTTGTCCGGGAAGGCTTGTTTGAAAAGCCAGGTCTTCAATCTTTTGCGGAAAGTTGGTAGGCAGGGTTCTGAGCGCAGATTTGTGGGGATGGAGTTCCAAAGTGAGGGTCCGGCTGTCGAGAATGCCCGATCTCTAGCCGTTGTGTGACGGGTGGATTTTGTGTTCAGTACCTGGAGGGCTCCTTGTTGGACTTCTCTGATTGGTCTTTGCGAGGTATGAAGGCTGATTGGATATTGAAGGTCCAGGGATGTAAGATGATGGGTTGCCTTGTAAATGATGGTGATGGATTTGTAGATGATTCTGGCTTGGATGGGGAGCCAGTGAAGATTTTTTAAGATGGGTGAGATGTGGTCTCTTCTTTTGGAATTTGTGAGGATTCTAGCCGCAGTGTTTTGTACCATCTGAAGAGGTTTGGTGTATGAGGATGGAAGACCCAGAAGTATGGTGTTACAATAATCTAATTTTGCGAAGATTATTGCTTGAAGTATGGTTCTGAAGTCTTGAAAGTGGAAAAGAGGCTTAATTCTTTTCAATACTTGTAGTTTATAAAAGCAGTCCTTGGTGGTGCGGCTTATAAAAGCTTTCAAGTTCAAATTGTTGTCGATAATGGCTCCTAGGTCTCTTACTTGAGAAGGGAGGGGGATGTTTGATGTGAGAGTGTGGTGATTGCTATTTTCCGGAGTAATAAGAATTAGTTCGGTTTTGGAGGTGTTTAGGATGAGATTTAGGCTGGAGAGGAGGTCATTAATTTTTGATTGGCAGGATTCCCAGTATTCAAGTGTTTTGACTAGTGATTCTTTAAGTGGAATCACTATCTGCACATCGTCTGCATATATAAGGTGTTTGAGATTAAGATCCGCTAGAAGGTGGCATAGAGGGCGTAAGTATATGTTGAACAAAGTAGGTGATAAGGATGATCCCTGTGGTACTCCTATGGGGGCATTGAAACGGGAGGATTCCTTATTGTGTATTTTCACTTTGTAACCTCTATTGTTAAGGAAAGTTGTGAGCCAGGTTAGGGCTGTGCCTGCATTTCCAATGGATGAAAGTTGTTTTATGAGGCTGGCGTGGTTGACCGTGTCGAAGGCTGCAGAGAGGTCCAACAGGATCAGCAGGAATGAATGGCCTTTGTCAAGGCCCAGGATCAGGTGGTCCGTTAGGGATACCAGGAGAGATTCTGTGCTGGATGCTTTGCGAAACCCGTTTTGTGAGGGGTAGAGGAGTTTGTTGTCTTCGAGGTAGTCTGAAATTTACGAGTTGACTAATTTTTCCATTATCTTGGCTAAGAATGGAAGATTGGCGATTGGTCTGAAGTTGTTCAAGTCATTGGGATCCGCGTTTGGCTTCTTTAGTAGCAGTGTAATGGCAGCCATCTTGAGGTCATCTGGGTAGAGGCCCTGTGATAAAGAGCAATTAATGATGTCTGCTAGCTTTTGTGATATGATTTCTGGGATTGACAAGAGAGATTTGGTGGAAATATGGTCAGCCGGGTGAGAGGAGGGTTTCATTTTGTTCAGGATAGATTGGATCGCTTTGGCTGATGTGAGTTCGAATTGATCGAGATGCATGGCTTTATTGTTTTCAATTGGTGAGGAGGTCAATGCAGGCGATGAGGTATAGGGTAGTTGTGATACGAGCTTGTGGACATTGTCATGGAAATACTGGGCCAGTTCTTCTGCTTTTGATTGTGCTTGGATGAATGGGATGGCTAGTGTAGTGGGTTTTGTGAGGTTAGAAACAAAGGAGAATAGGGCTTTAGCGTCGTAGACTAGATCATGGATCTTATTTGCAAAGTAGTCCTTTTTGGACTTAGAAGTAGCGGTTTTGTACTGGTGGAGAGCCTGTTTGTAGGCGCCCAGGGTGCTCGTGGAGGGAGCTTTACGCCAATTACTTTCTTTCTTTCTTAAAGTAAGTTTCAGTTTTCTTAGCTCATCAGTGAACCAGGGTTGTTTTTTTTGTGAATTGGAGTTGGATTTTTTTGTTGCCATGGGGCAGAGCTTGTTGGCTATGATTTCTGTAATTTTATTCCATTTACATATACTTTCCTCGCAACAGGCAGGGCTTGAGGGACTTGAAGAGAGCTTTTTATGCCTTGGCACACTTCCCCAATGTTATTGGAGCTATCGACTGCACCCATGTGGCCATCATTCCACCACGTGAAAGGGAGGCAGGTTACCGCAACAGGAAGCTATTCCACTCCCTCAATGTCCAAATGGTCTGTGATGCAGGAATGCATATTCTGGACGCGGTGGCCAGGTACCCGGGTGGAACACATGATTCCTTCATCCTAAAGCAATTGGGCCTGTTCGACAACTTTGAGGCAGGCGTATACGGTGATGCTTGGCTTGTAGGTAAAAGACGACATCTTTTTTCTATTCCATATCTATATTATATTGTTGAAGTGTGTCATATCTCCAAAAAGGGAGGCAAACATTTGTGGCCTTGCCATGGCCATGTTGAGTGTTGCAACCCAGTATACATGGTGTGTTAGTGGTCATGAGCAAGTGATAGGCGTAATGTATGCCTTTAGCACATCCTTCTTCACTGTCCTGCTGCTAGTCTGAGGTGACAGGGGTCAGTAATGGTGTGATATATGAAGCTGTATCTAGGTTGCTAGTACGGAGCATCTATATGTCCCTTTTCCTATGAGTCCTGTGGTGGCGTTCCAATGTCTGCACACTGCACACTGATGGCATACACCCTGTATGTGTGATTATATACCGAGCCATCTTGCCCCTTTGCAGCCAGTGTATATCTGTACATATGCCCTCCTGTACAGCATGCCCTGCATGTTACTGGCCCCTGGGATGGGCTAGATAGCCTTTTGTGCCACATTCAGCCACACACCACAGCCTGCACTCCTGCAATGCACAATCACCATAACAATGTAACCAATGTCAATCCTTTCACTGCAGGTCCCACAGTTGTAATGTTGGTGTGTGCAGTTGTGCCGCAGCTACACCTATGTATAGTATTGGAACGGGCAGTTAGGCCACATGCAATGCTGTACTGAGGGACATAGTAGCTGCTTAGCGTAATAGGTGACAACTCCTAAGTATACTGCAGTCACACAACAGGAATGAGCCTTTAAGGTCCAGCTATCTTCCAGGCTATCTTGCACTGTATAAGTGGATGTTGTGGTTACCCTGTCACATCAGGCTATAACCTAGCTTACAGTAATGTGTTTCTTATATCATTGGTGCAGGGGATTTAGGATATGGTTGCTGGCCATGGCTTCTGACCCCCATACACATGACGAATACGCCTGCAGAGATGAGGTACAACGACGCTTTATGTGCTACCCGCACAGTCATTGAACGCACCTTTGGCCTTCTTAAAAGCCGTCTTCGCTGTTTGGACAAGACAGGGGGAGCCTTAATGTATGCCCCAGACAAAGCTGGCAGGATTGTCCTACTGTGCTGTGTGTTCCATAATGTGGCAGTACGTCATGGAATACCAATGGATATATGTCCCCACCTCCCACAGGATCCTGCATGTGTGAATGCCCGAGCCCAGGAGACCCTAGCGACTGGCAGACAGATTCGGCACAACCTTATCGCTTCACACTTTTCCTGATGGGACCGGCCAATGGAATGTGTGTGCGAATGGCATTGATGGGTTTGGCCGAAGAATAAGTGCCACACTTTCAGTCACAAGTAGTACATTGCTATGATGTGCATGCCTACGTATGTGCCCTATTTCAATTACTGTCTGTATTATGGACCCTTGCACTGGCATTGGAATAAAAGCTGTGCTGCCAAGTTTCAGTTTTATACATGGTGTAGCCAACTTCGGTTCTGCGTGCATGACACCGTACAAGAGGCTGGCCTGTTAACACAGTGTGTTTGACCTACCTAGAACCATGTGGAGTGGCTAGCAGGGTGGACCTCTCACACTTCTTGATATGTGCATGTCACAGCTTTCTAACAGTCGAAATTGGCCAAATATGTAGGCACCATGCACAGTGGTTCAACATTGTTTGCATGTCTGTGTGTATGTACAAGGACATTCCCAGGTAATTTTGAAACCTGGCCATCCTCACAGGACCTTTAATCTGTCACATGCATGATGATCTGCATAACACTTCGCTGTGTACATACAAGTACACATCCGCTTCCGTACATGTCTACAGGGGTAGAAAGTGAGGATGTGTGTCACCTTCAGGTGACACTGCTTCATGTACCTTGGAAGTGTGTACCATGGGTGCCCACAATCCCGCACACATCCCACAGCAGAACCCTCTCACCCTTCCTTACAAGCTGGCTGAACATCTTCCTGATATGACTGTCAAGTGTCACAATGTGCATAGCTTTTGTAAACCAGCCTTCGGCCTTTCCCAAAGCGAGCTTAACTGTGTACATTGTCGCTAGGTCACCCCATTGGCTGTGGTCGTATAATGCGATATGACACGTGTCCCCTCATATGAACAGGTGAATATCCACTTGCTGGTCTGTAAGGCACATGAGAGGATGACTTACAGTCATACTGCTCCCTCAGGTACCACGTCCATATATACCTATCATGCACGCCAAGGGTTTACCATCCCGTCAGCAATCTTTCACATGACAGCCACCTATAATTTCCATATGGGTGCCTTACCTGCAACCCGACTCCTTACACTGTTTCAGCTCTTATACTGCTTTAACAAGCAGCACTTCAGTTTGTTCCCTCATGATAACCATTTACAGGACTGGCACACAAAATGAAGTGTAAAGGCCATGTGGTATGTGTGATGCCCTGCACAGCATATAGTCTCGCACACAAACCATATTGTACTGCAAACCACGTAATGCACAAGCCTTGCAGGCGTACATCAGGTGTACCATCAGCTCCTCCACATGTGTGTGGACATCTGTGAACAGCAGCAACAGTGGGCAGTGCTTGTGCTGTTACCTTTCACCATTTGTAGGATGTTCGACCTGTCCTTTGGTCGTATCCCATCCATGAAGGGTGGCGTCCAAGGCTGTTTCAGCAGCCTACCTTTGGGGAACTGAACATGAAAGTTTCCACAGCCATTTTCAGCTGCACTGTATACTCCTTTGGGTGGTGAACTCCAAACACAGATGTGAGGTATACCTGATGGTAGATTATGTCCTTTACATGTTGGCATTGTGGCGAGCTGCCCTGTACAGTATGGTACAGCAGTCTGTGTCATGTAATCGAATGGCCCATGAATGTGATGTGAATATTAGCTGTTGGTGTACTGCTTTCGGAATGTAGCTATACTTACTGTTTGTGAAGGCGGGAGGTTAGATGGTTCAGAAGCAGGTACAGTTAATTTTCTATGAGCCCCTACATCCATAGGTTCAGGCGTGCCATTCACAGAGTACTGTTGTACCAATTGTCTGTGAATGGACAGCATTCTGTATGGGGTTGGCTTAACATACATGATTGTGATATGTATGTAATGCAGTTCTCAGTGGACCATGCTCACTTGGACACTTGTATTGTGCGGTCCCTGCTGCTTTACGCACGTCAGCCTGTATGTGTAGTCGACATAAGGGTATAGCAGGTAATTGGGGGGGGGGGGGGGGCAGGTTTGTTCTAACCTACAGTTTACTGTGCTTTTAGATGGCAGAAGGTGTGTGTAGGGCAGGTCCCCAAGACACTGTACCAGTATGTACTAGGGTCACTATGGTTTCATATATTACCCTTCCATTTCTACAACTTATGACAGCACTCGGTGAATGTGCTGTTCATGCAGGTGCACAGATGGGGTCGTGACCAGTGTTATGTAACGATTTGTTACTCACCATCTGTATGGCCTGAGCTTGCACCAACCATCACAGCAAGGGTTGCTCCGCAACTCTTCGTACGTAGTCAAATCATTTATGGTTTATGTGCACCTAGCCCACTCCATCATTCACATACCGTACCTATTCATGCTGGCAGTTTCGATAAGGAACTGGGTGGCACCTGCTTATCAGCATGTGGGCCAGGCTGGAGAGTGTCAGTATACAATGATTAGTTTCAGCATTCACTCAAAATATTTGTACCAGCTGTCTTCCCAGCATTCATATAGATAGAAAGGTGGGTGGTTTCCTTTCTGTGTGTATGAATGGGCATGCAATGACACCCCACACACCGTGATTGGCCTACAGCTGCCGCTGGGCATATGTATGTGTGACGGTATGGCCATAGCATATACCCCAGGACCACTCATATTAGACGCCCTCACATAATCCACGTACACCAGCTCTGTATGGTGCATATGACATAGGGAGCCTTTACAGTTTCATGGTACAGGTACCCTAGGTAATGTTGTAGAGGACACCTGTATGTCCTGTTTAAAAAATCTGTGTATGGTATATCATACCTTATACCACCATTGTGTTCTAGTTAGCTGTGGTTGACGTGAGTGGTCTTACACTGTATAAACTGCCTTTCCACACATGGAGACCAGGCCTACATTAGTACTGTGTGGATCACCATCTACTGAGGTGGCAAGTAGCAAAGTGGTGTTGGCCTGTGTATCAGGAACACCTGTACACTCAGACTCCCATGCCTGTGCTGTCCTCCCTTGTGGGTGTGTAACGTATTTTGTTAATAAGACTTCCCTTATACCTACTGTACAGACTTCCGAGGAAACGTTGTATGCAGATGGCCAGTACCATGATGGATAATATGGAACGTAAGGCAGTAACCTGACTACTGCTATTAATTGTGGTGTGAATGTGCAAAATATCCCTGGAATGGGCTTTAAGCGTTGCTAAACGTAAGGTCAACATGAATACGTTGTGACCTTTATGTCAGGTTAAAGGCTAATAGCATAGCAGGTTGTCAGTAAAAAGCTATGTATTGGAAAGAAACAGATACCGATACTACATGCAATGTAAGGGCATATTGTACAGCCATGTGGATCAGCATAGCCGCCATGTACCTTGTGTACTGGGTCATTAACAGACAGTTCATGTGCTGTAACTTCCACTGTCATACGAACATTGAGATGGCACACTCCCATGGGTAAACGGTATGTACGGGAACATTGGCTTGCTCTTACATAGATGTTTGTACTCCTCAAAAGTGCCTTGTACTATCACTAGCAAGGTATATATTTGTCTATGCCCCCTCTTTGTCACACTGTGTCTGGCAGTGTACAAAGCTTGCAATGCTGTGTCACACACAGCATGGCTTTTTACTAGCACTCACTGTTACCTACAGTACTTGGGTTCACAACAACATGACGTGTATGTTGTGACATTTTTTTTATTTATTTACTAGTTTTTTTATATACCGGGGCACGTTAAAAACATCACCCCGGTTCACAATGTAACGTAACGTAGCAACAGGCTTTACAATAATTTAGGATAGATAAACATAAACATTATTTAGCTTTACAATAAATTAGAATATATAAACATTATGACAACTAATTCAACTTGAGACAGGAGGTTTATCAGGTGGTTACATGATAAACTCTTAAGGAGAGTAAAAGAGAATAGGTTCATTAACTATTCACAAGGTAACAGGGTATATGGGCGGTAATGGAAAGGTAGAAGGAAGATGGGGCTGGCGAGAGGGGAGGAGGATGAGGGGAGGGTGGAAGGAAGGGGAACAGGGATGTAGGAGGGGGCGGGGATGAGGGGGGGTCGTTAAGTTTAGTAGAGGTGTGTCAGTCGGGAGGTGTGTGAGGGTCGGGTATGTATCTTTGGGCGTGGTTGGTTAGTCGGGGTATGCTAATTTGAAGAGCCAGGTTTTCAGATTCTGTTTGAATTTTTTATGGCAAGGTTCCTGGCGTAGGTGGGGTGGCATTTTGTTCCAGTGGGAAGTGCCTGCTATAATGAATGATCTTTCTCTGATCGTGGCATGTTTGATGAATTTAGGGGATATACCCTTGTATTTTACATTTACAACCTTACACATTGTATAGAGTACCCTTCTTGACAGTCCTTTATAATTGCCTTGAACGGCCAGCAGGTGACTGCACACTATATGAAGAGTTGGCATGCTACATACACAGATATGTGACACTGGAGCTTGAAGGCACCATAATCATTAGGTTCAGCATGTGCAACCCTTAAGAATCATGACCCACAAGCAGAGCATAGACACATGATGGAACAGTTGTCAAGCTGTGTGCATTTTATTATCAGATTGTAATTATTCATCTGCTGACATACACGCCAAAGTCTTTGGTTATACAAATAGGCAAGGCCATGTGATGCCACATCTTACAATAATGCCTGTTGACTGAACAGCACTGTCATTATGAACCTGCACATAATAATATATGGAAACAGCAGAATGACATATACAGGCATAGCAGTGTAGACATATAGCAGATTCATGGTTACACACAGGACATGTTGAAACTGGAAGTGGCACCCCTGCTACAGTAGTGATGTTAACAGAGAAGGTCATGATGCTGTACTATGTGATTAAAGGCAAAGAGCCCAAACTATCCATGTTGAAAGAGTGCACTGAAAGAGGACAGCCAGAGAGCAAGAGCAGCAGAGTTCCAGCAAAGGGCCCAAACTGTCCATGTTGAAAGAGTGCACTGAAAGAGGACAGCCAGAGAGCCAGAGCAGCAGAGTTCCAGCAAAGGGCCCAAACTGTCCATGTTGAAAGAGTGCACTGAAAGAGGACAGCCAGAGAGCCAGAGCAGCAGACTTCCAGCAACCAGCCAGCAGGAGAACAAGCACAAGGTCCAGCTGCAGCAGTGATGGAACGGTGGAGACACAGCAGCATGGGAGCAAGAGACCCAGGAAGAGACACCCCACAGCAGCCAGCCACATCTTGGAGCAGATGAGAAGAGGAGACACCCCACAGCAGCCAGCCACATTGGAGCAGATGAGAAGAGGAGACACCCCACAGCAGCCAGCCACATCTTGGAGCAGATGAGAAGAGGAGACACCCCACAGCAGCCAGCCACATCTTGGAGCAGATGAGAAGAGGAGACACCCCACAGCAGCCAGCCACATCTTGGAGCAGATGAGAAGAGGAGACACCCCACAGCAGCCAGCCACATCTTGGAGCAGATGAGAAGAGGTTAGCGCACATTGATTCGTTTCCTTCCATCTAGACAGCACAGGAAGTCTGTGAAGGGCCCACACAGAGTAACTGGAGGGAAGGGGTTATTTGTCCATGGGATCCAATTTATGGCCCTTTGCCACGTGGGCCCTTGCCTCTTGGAGGTGGCATTGTTTTTGAGGGACGACCCCTGCGCCCTCGTCCACGTCCGGGACTGCTGTGGGGGGTTGACGCCTGTGATGAGGATTCCGATGGCTGGTAGGGCATGCGCTCCAGGATGTGGCTAAGTACGTTGGTCATGGTGGTGACCAAAGCAGCTATGGTGCTCGCATTCTGGGAACTGGAAGCTATCCCATGCTGCAGGATCCTGTTCTGTCTCTGCATTACCCGACGCAGGTATCGGATTTCTGCTCCCAAGCGCAGGCCCTGTGAGGCTGTCATGGGCCGATCGAGTCCTGCTACCAGTGGAGCTTCCTGTGGTGCTGCAGGGGGGCTACAAGGGGTGGTACCAGTGGTGCTGCAGGGAGGGGTGCAAGTGGTGGTGCCAGTGGTGCTGCAGGGGGGCTGCAGGGGGTGGTGAATATGTTGGTGTGGGCTGACTAGATGGGGTTGATATCCCATGGGGCCTCAGCACTGGCATCCCCTCACTGCCTGAGGAGTGGGTAGGGCTGCTGGTTCGTCCTCTCCAGGCAGCTGTGTCCTGGATGAAGCTGTCAATGTCTAGGGAGACATTCAGGCCAGTGAATGGTGGGGACTCCTGTGGGGGTATCAGCTCCTCCTGCTCCACCTGTGTCTCGGCATCGAGCTGTAAGGGAAGCTGCATGAGAGGGGTGGGCTGGCTGACAGATGGCCCTTGCCAGCTGAGTCCTGGCAATTCCTGGCTGGGACCCGGGCGTTCCTGAAGGCGAGCTGTAGAAACAGAAGAGAAAAAAAAACATCATAAGTATATATGGCATAACAAGCTGTCCAGCTGTTTGTCATTTGTGAGTTTACATAGTGATCATGTAATGCCATTTCTGTGTGGCATTCACTACTGTGTTTGGGTCATTCCATGTGAATGGCAAAAACACAGTCTTTTACACATTAGGTGGGTTGAGTTGCTGGGTGGGCCTTTATGGACCATGGGAACTTACCTGCCGTGACTCGTGAGGTGTCCAGCCGTGGCTCCAAGCCTTCAAAGACGTCCGGGCCCAGCCGATCCAGCAATCTCTGCTCCATTGGTGTAATAACTGTTGGACAGGGTGCCCCTCCACCGGTCTGCTGCTGATATCTCCTGCATGTGGCTAATTTCCCTTTCAGCTGGGCCTTTACATCACGGTATCTGTGATACCTGCTCCCATGTACATGGTATGCCACTGTGCCGGGTGATGGTGTGACCTATGGCTTTCCAGAGCTTGACCTTGGCTGCCTTGCTGGTCTTCGCTGCTCTGTTTCCAAACAAGCAGTCAAAGTGCTCCAGCACACCGGCTATCAGCAGCTCGTTCTCCTGGCTGCTGAAGTGAATGGCCCGCAGTCTCTGGCGTGGCGCTGGCTGGCTGCGTGAAGGGGGTTCCACTTCCAGTCCTGGAGGGGTGTCTTCCCTGCCCTCACTCTCCGTCCCGCTCTCATCTCCCCTCCCTTCATCCCCCCCCCCCAAATCATCCTGCCCTGGCCTATCCCTTCCCATCTCTCCTGTGTCTCTGACTTCTTCCCCTCCTCCCACCTCTCTTACCGGACTAACCCCTTCCCCCTCCCCCACCCTCCTATCCCTTCCCTCCTGCCTGTCCCTGCTGCTAGCCCGGGCCCTACTTCGACTCCTACTTCTCATTCCCCTTCCACCCCTCTCCTCCTCCTCCCACTCCCTCTCACTCCTCCTCCCTCTACTATCCTCACTCCTCTTCTCACCTGTCTTCCCACTTCTCTCACGCTCCATCCTCTTCCTCGCCTCCTCCGCTCTACTCTCCCACCACTCCTCCAACACTCCACCACTCCTCCACCACTTCTCCACCACTCCTCCTCCAACACTCCTCCAACACTCCACCACTCCTCCACCACGCCAACACTCCTCCTCCACCACTCCTCCACTCCTCCACTCCTCCACCACTCCTCCACACAAATAGACAAACCTAACAAACACCAGTTGCACTCCAACAATTATGACAGAAGACTCAAGGTTGAGGGACACAAGGGACAACAAAGAAACAGTACAACTCACTCAGAAATCGATGATAAGCTCTCCAATACATTGCACTCCTCTCCTACACCTCTAACTGCTAACACACCCTCAAAGGGGACAGTGCAGGAAGTGTGCTTTTATACTGGAAACATTATCGCGAAACGCGATGACGTTTTCGCAGAACGCGATGACGTTTTCGCAATGTGAGAAGTCAATTTGCGAATAGCGAAGCTACTTCGCGATTTGCGAAGTTTCTTCACGAATTGCGAAGTGTCTTCACGAATAGAGAAGTTTATTCGCCATTCGCGAATTGACTTCGCACATTGCGAACGTTATCGCGAATTGCGAAAAATGTCGTTGCGAAGTGGAACTAGCCTTCATTATCATAGACACGCCCATTTTCCTATCGCATGCGTTAATGCTGCGATGTTTTTCGCTTTTTGATAAATCTAGGCCTTAGCTAGCTGATACTAGCCAGCCAGTAGCCACAGTAGCCTATATAGCTAGCAGCCAGTACCAGTAGTAGCCAGTGGCCACTATCCAAAGTAGCCAAGCCACTACCAGTGAGCTTGCTAGCTAGTACTACTGCCTACTGCTACTTTTTTCTGTTTCTAATTGAGTGAACTCTTCGTTCGCAGCATTAACCTATTCTTAGCCTAGGCACCAGCACTTCAGCAGCAGTGCTTGTAAGGTAGGTGTTTTCTGTGCATTGCAGCAGTAGAATTTTAGTATATTTATATTATATCATATTATATAATATTTATTTATATTATATAGATGTATTAACTTGTTTAATCTACTAGATTTATTATAGCTAGCTTGGCTATTAGCCTAGTGTCACTGGCTAGTGGCTAGTAGGGATGTGAATCGTTTTAGGACGATTAAAATTATCGTCCGATAATTTTAATATCGTCTTAAACCGTTATGGAACACAATACAATAGAGATTCTAACGATTTATCGTTATAAATCGTTAGAATCGTGAGCCGGCACACTAAAACCCCTAAAACCCACCCCCGACCCTTTAAATTAAATCCCCCACCCTCCCGAACCCCCCCCCAAATGAGTTAAATAACCTGCGGGTCCAGCGGCGGTCCGGAACGGCAGCGGTCCGGAACGGGCTCCTGCTCCTCAATCTTGTTGTCTTCAGCCGGCGCCATTTTCCAAAATGGCGGCGAAAAATGGCGGCGGCCATAGACGAACACGATTGGACGGCAGGAGGTCCTTCCGGACCCCCGCTGGACTTTTGGCAAGTCTCGTGGGGGTCAGGAGGCCCCCCACAAGCTGGCCAAAAGTTCCTGGAGGTCCAGCGGGGGTCAGGGAGCGATTTCCCGCCGCGAATCGTTTTCGTACGGAAAATGGCGCCGGCAGGAGATCGACTGCAGGAGGTCGTTCAGCGAGGGTTCCGGCGCCTCGCTGAACGACCTCCTGCAGTCGATCTCCTGCCGGCGCCATTTTCCGTACGAAAACGATTCGCGGCGGGAAATCGCTCCCTGACCCCCGCTGGACCTCCAGGAACTTTTGGCCAGCTTGTGGGGGGCCTCCTGACCCCCACGAGACTTGCCAAAAGTCCAGCAGGGGTCCGGAAGGACCTCCTGCCGTCCAATCGTGTTCGTCTATGGCCGCCGCCATTTTTCGCCGCCATTTTGGAAAATGGCGCCGGCTGAAGACAACAAGATTGAGGAGCAGGAGCCCGTTCCGGACCGCTGCCGTTCCGGACCGCCGCTAGACCCGCAGGTTATTTAAGTCATTTGGGGGGGGTTCGGGAGGGTGGGGGATTTAATTTAAAGGGTCGGGGGTGGGTTTTAGGGGGTTTTAATGTGCCGGTTTTGCGATTTTTCGATTTTTAGATTTTTAGATTTTTCACGATTTTTCACGATTTTTCACGATATTTTACCCCCCCCAAACGGCAACAATACGATTCTCTCCCCCTCCCAGCCAAAATCGATCGTTAAGACGATCGAGGACACGATTCACATCCCTAGTGGCTAGCTATTAAAGCCAGTGAGCCACTACTAGTATAATATATCAATTCTACTACTAAAACTATAATTGGCCAATAGTCTATCCAATATCCTATATTAAATATCTGCTCTGTGGTCTTGGGCTATATATCTAAAAATACTTTCATTTTGTCATGTTCTAGGAGATGGTTCTCTTTTTTTTTTTTTATATGTTAGTATCCTTCCTGTCCAGTGAGTCTGATTCCAGCTCATGTCTCTGCTCTGAGTGCTCTCAGGTGTATCATCCGGTTTCCATTCCTGGGTGTGGCATGTCCCAGTTCAGTATATTTTCCCACTATTGTAGAAGTCTGCAGGGACTCTTGCTTTTTCAGGGATTCATGTAATGTAAGTTCTTCCAGAAATAAGAGACTGGAAGTTGCAGACTTTCCCTGGATACCAACCATGCATGGCCTGTCATCCCTTTGATGCTTGTGCTTGGCTTCTGCTCCTGTGTGTGAGATTTGGGGGATGGGAGGTAAGGAGAAGTGTTAGATAGGGAATCCCTTATGGGTAAGACTTGAAGTGGGAGGGAGAAGTTATTTTAGTCCAAAGAACAGAACAGGCCTGAAAAGGATAGGAAAAAATAGGAATAGGATTGCAGTGCCACAACTGCTATAACCTCAATGCTTGCATGTGGCATTAACAGAACAGCCAGTAGCCTGGCCACTGCCAGGAGGCTAATGTAATAAGTGAGCTACTGCAGCCTAGTTTCATTCTGCTACAATTTGATGCTCTGGCCAATGCATGGTATAAATAATATAATACTGCAATTGCAATATAATATATATATACTATATCAAATTATCAATTGTCAGTGTCGCTCACTGACTATTAATAAATAATCACTATATCCTTATTTGTCCTGTGGTCTGGGGCTAGCCTATAGCATTAGGTAATAGCTATTTGCTCAATACAGTTTAAAAAATAAATACCAAACTAATTTATTAACTTGTTTAATCTACTAGATTTATTATATCCTTGACCACAGGATCATCATGCCACTACCAGTACCCTCTGGAAAAAAAACGTGGTGCTAGTACTAGTGCTACCAGAAAGAGCTGTCTGCCAGTCCCTAGGAAAACACTGTGATTTTTTTAGAAGAAAGAGGATGTAGAAGCGCAAGGAAACTTGTTGCAGGGGAAGGAATGAGCAAAATTTGAGGAAAAGGTGAAATTCTTAGAAGAAAGAATGGTGCTACAGAAAGTCTTAGATGATGATGATGAATCAGATATTGAGGAGGAGGAGGAGGATGTTGATGATCAGGGGTTCTGGGCTAGTAAACATTCTGAGGAGGAGGAGGAGAACACCAGCAATGACAATGTTAGTCAGATTGCAAAAACACCAATGAGAATGACTAGTACTGCTACTAGTCAGATTGCAAAACAAACAACTACTGCTAGTGCCAGCAGTATTGATGATACCCTGTCGCCTACACCATTTGAACATCCGCACGTGACTAAAACTACTACTACTACTACTATTTCTAGTAGTATGAAAATGCCAACAAGTATCCAGCCTAGAGTAAGGAACAGTACAAGGACCAAAAAAACAGGAGGGTAGGCTATCTAAGAAAGCCGTTTAGGCAAATATGGAGGTTAGACGCCAGAGAAATGTCCAAGTGCAACTTTTATTAAATGGAGACCAATGGTTTATGTGTGCGCCCGCCTCAGGCCGAGTTTCGCCCCACACCGGGGCTGCCTCAGGGACTAGAATGAATAAATACAAATAATGTGAACATTACAGGACATACATAATTTAAAAATAAGTTAAAATAATAATTAAAAACATGAATATATGTCAAACAGGTAACACGTACACATACCAAAATCATAAAAAACTTCAACTAATGCAGACAAAAATACAATGAAAATGAAACATTGAAACACAGTGCTAAAACAAATCTTTTACCTATGTGTATTGATATTATGAGTACCAATAATATTCTTAAGTAATTGCGTAAATGATCTAGTGGTCAGGTGTTTCTGTAATATATAATGAAACACTATATCAATCAACAATGAAAAAAAAAATATAAAAATTAAAAATTAGCCTATTGTCCTGAATGGAGACTGCCAAGAAAAACCACATGATTAAAATAGGTATAAGTATTGAAGAAAAAAATCAGTAAATTGCAAATAAAAATGAAAAAAAGGAAACAAAAAAAACTATTGTATGCGATATGAAAGAAACAACTATATAAAAGTGAAATGGTGACCATGCTCAATTAGATGCACAACCAGTAAACAATTGTTTCTTAATTGCACTTATTATGGAAGGGGATAATGTGTGGACAAAACTTAAAAAATGTGACGAACTATGAATTAATATGAGAGAACACCAAGGACGAGTGAACACCTAAACAGCAGCTGTGATTTGTGCTCTATAAAATAACATGATTTATATTAAGCAATGTGCAAGAGCCTCCTGACCCTCCCAAGCTGGCCAAAAGTTCCTTTTGGGTACAACGAGGGTCCTGGAGCAAACGTGCGGGGAATCACGTGACGCCGCGTCACTCCGACGTGACGCCGACGTCACGTGCTCCTCGCAAAGGAGTTCAGAAATGGCTTCCTGACTCCCCGCTGGACCAACAGGGAGTTTTGGTAAGTCTTGGGGGGGGGGGGGGATTAAGGAGAGTGAGGGGTTTAAATTTTTATTTGCACGTATGGACATAGACTCAACTTATGGAATTCTCCATATGTCCATATTGACCGAAATTGACCCCCCCTTTTGACTTATGGACTTATGAACATAAACTTTTGGTCTGCACATCCCTAATTAGTTTTTGATACTATTGAGGTTTTTGTTCGTTTGCTCTTGCACATTGCTTAATATAAATCATGTTATTTTATAGAGCACAAATCACAGCTGCTCTTTAGGTGTTCACTCGTCCTTGGTGTTCTCTCATATTAATTCATAGCTCGTCACATTTTTTAAGTTTTGTCCACACATTATCCCCTTCCATAATAAGTGCAATTAAGAAACAATCGTTTACTGGTTGTGCATCTAATTGAGCATGGTCACCATTTCACTTTTATATAGTTGTTTCTTTCATATCGCATACGATAGTTTTTTTTGTTTCCTTTTTTTCCTTTTTATTTGCAATTTACTGATTTTTTTCTTCAATACTTATACCTATTTTAATCATGTGGTTTTTCTTGGCAGTCTCTGTTCAGGACAATAGGCTAATTTTAATTTTTATATTTTTATTTTTCATTGTTGATTGATATAGTGTTTCATTATATATTACAGAAACATCTGACCACTAGATCATTTACGCAATTACTTAAGAATATTATTGGTACTCATAATATCAATACACACAGGTAAAAGATTTGTTCTAGCACTGTGTTTCAATGTCTCATTTTCATTGTATTTTTGTCTGCATTAGCTGAAGTTTTTTATGATTTCGGTATGTGTACGTGTTACCTGTTTGACATATATTCATGTTTTTAATTATTATTTTAACTTATTTTTAAATTATGTATGTCCTGTAATATTCACATTATTTGTATTTATTCATTCTAGCCCCTGAGGCAGCCCCGGTGTGGGGCGAAACTCGGCCTGAGTCGGGCGCACACATAAACCATTGGTCTCCATTTAATAAAAGGAACAGTACACGGACATCAAAGATTTGGAATCATTATCATGGTGTGGCTGACGAGGGATTTGGAAAATGTATCCATTGTAAAAAGATGGTGAGCCGTGGAAGAATTATTGGACATCTTACTAACAGCAACCTTAAATATCACCTTGAAAGAGAACATAGACCACTGTTGCTTGCAGAAGAAGCTGGTCCTACCATGCTTGCCCAGGCTTTAAGTAAAGCAACAGGGAAGCAGCCACAGAAGGAAAGTAGTAGTACTAAAGAAGATACAGATTGTATGCATCTGCAGAAGCAGCAGTCTCCTCCTGCTCATCCCCAGCAGCAGCGGCAAGCTACCATTGAGCAGATGGGGTGGTGTTCTTCTGCAATGTCACAGAGCAGGAAGCAGGCAATGTCCAAAGTGGGTACATGACATATTGCTCTAATGATTGCTTTGGATGATCAGCCACTGCAGATTGTAGAAAATGAGGGATTTAAGCGGATGCTCCATTATTTTGCCCCTTACTACAAACTTCCTTCAAGACGTACATTTAGCCGTCAGGTGCTTCCTTCCCTATACAGAAAATGTTGTGCTGAAATGCAGATTGTGATGGCAAGGGCAAAGGGGAGGAGCATCCATCTCACCACTGATGTTTGGACTAGTATGAATACAATGCATGCATATTTGTCTCTAACAGCACATTGGTGGCAGCTGGATGAGGCATTAATACCTAGCACTAGCAGTGGCAGCAGTAGTACCAGCAGCTCCAAAAAGGTTTCGCCAGGATACCATTGAGCTTTACTGAATGCTCAAGTGCTAGACAAGAGCCACACTTTAAAAAATATCTTATACGCATTTCAGGAGATGATGGAAAGATGGAATGGGCTCCTTAGATGCAGTATATGGAATGCTTAAATGGATATTTCATTACTGAGAATGGTTCCAATATTATTAAGGCTCTGGTTGATGGTGGATTTAAGGGCATTCAATGCTTTGCACATACCCTGTATCTGATAGTGAGGGATGCTTTGGGGCTTAGTGGCAAGGAAGGTGGTTCTAGTTGTAGTAGTCAACTCCTGAAGCGGTTGATTGAAAAGTGTCGCAAAATAGCTGGGCATTTCAACCGCAGTGTGAAAAGTGGGAAGTGACTCAGAAAGAGGCAAATAGCACTTGGCGCACCTTTGCATAACCTTCTTCAGGATGTGCCTACCAGATGGAATTCCACCTATCTTATGTTGGAGAGGTTGTCTGAACAGTAGACACCTCTTCATGATTTGGCAATGGCAACTGAAATAGGATTGGAAAATCCTCTTGGATGTCAGGACTGGACAAACATTGCATAGATGGTGCATGTCCTCAAGTCTTTCAAAGTATATACTGATGCATTCAATTCAGCTACGGCCACGTTGGGTGATGTCACCCCGGTAATAAACTATCTGGAGGAGGTATTAGTGGAATTTCTGCATTAGTCAGATTTCTCTAAGGAAGTGTTACTGCTTGTTAAATGCTTAAAAGAGCAAGTTCAAAAAAGATTGAAATCTCTCATGCAAAGGAATTGCTATATGTTAGCCACGATGTGTGACCCACATGTGAAAGGCAGTATTGCTCTCAAGAACAATGCTCTTATACACTGGAAAAAAAGTTGATTACAATGGTTGAAAACATAATGTCAAACAGGGTCTGTGCCACTGGTAATGATGAAAAAGAATTAGGATCATCCTCTCAGCCTCCAACTCCTTCCTGCTCAAGTACTAGTATGATCAGCTGCTCCCCTACCCCTTCCATGACACATCAAATTATTAATACAACAAGCGAACTATATATGTATATGATGTGCAATCGTAGCCTAAATTCAAAACAAAATCATATTTATATAAATATCAATAGCTGATACCATGTAATCTCATATAGGAAAACAGAGAAACCTCATACTTTCGCAGCTACTAGTCACAGTACTACTGCACAGTACTATTTTCGCAGTACTACTTTCGCAGTACTACTGCGCAGTACTACTTTCGCAGCTACTGGTCGCAGAGGTTTAAAGCTGCTACTTGGTACCTCAGTTTAAAGCTGCGACCAAGTAGCAGATGTGATCGCTGGGCAGACTTTGGAATCATTTGGCACTCTCCAGCCCCTGATGAAGCTGATAGAAACACGAGCCGTGTCGGGCCAGGGCCAGCTTGATATACTTGCTGCATATCTACTGCTACGATAAGTGCAACCACACTGCCTTAAAGTTGGTAATATAACCACACTAAAAAATGCAAAAACTTAAAAAAAAAATTACTACAGAGAAACCGATGATTAAATGATAGCGACAGTCCGAAAATTTACCTGTGACTGCACAATTATATTAGTGGCATTTTGAGCTATTGGATACAAAGCCCGCCATTTTGTATGAGGTTTCTCTGTTCTCCTATATGAGATTACATGGTATCAGCTATTGATATTTATATAAATATGATGTTGTTTTGAATTTAGACATCAAATTATTAGTCATTCCAAGTTTAATGAACTGGCTGCCATGTCACAAGCAATCGCATCAGCTGTTGGCAGAAGAGTGACTACTGAGTCCTACCTGCAGGAGAATGTTTCAGAAATGCATGTTAAGAGATTTCTGTCTGAGCCAATTCAGAGCATGGACTCAGATCCCTTCAGATATTGGGCACAGAAAGCTTCAATGTGGCCTGATCTTGCAATAATAGCACAACACTTTCTTTCCTGCCCACCAATCAGTGTGCAAAGTGAAAGAGTATTTTCAATGACAGGGAACATAGTGAGTCCACGCCGTGCAGACTTAGTAGAGCAATTGGTTTTCAACAAAATGAACTTTCTACTGCTTGGGTATCCAGACTTTCCCTGTGACTGGGAGGAGTGAGCCTCTTGTCGAGGCCCAAGATCCAAGGTCAAGGGCTGGAAGAGAGGCTTGGCTCTATGCAGCTGTGCTCCCCGCATCGCTCGCTGGGACACCCGGCAGTGCTGCTACCACTACACTGCCACTGCTGCCTCTTGTGGCCCCCAGGAGAAGCCAGTCCGGGAGTCACAAGACATGAACACTCCATCCTGCTGTATCCCCAACACAGGCTTCTCACTCCCAGGCTCCTTTCCCCCAGTGTCTACCTCCGAGGCAGGCAAGTCCTCGCTGGGTTCCTCTGCCTCAGCGACATCTCCAATGGCATGATTGTGTGAATGAAGTATGAAAGAATTTCAGGCCAATGCAATATTAAATTGCACTTACAGTGCACAGAGAGGTTACTAGCTAAATAGCTAGTGGCTGGCTACTAATGTGATATTATTATTAATGGCTACTACTAGTAGTAGCTAGCTATACCTGTTACTGTTATATCCCACTACTGTAACAATACATTGATTAAAAAAAATATACACACACCCTTGAGTATGTGTGTAGCTACTAGCTGTGTACTGGTAATGTATGCAGATTGCAGAATAGATACATTTTGATACCAACATTTTCCATGTGTCCTAGAAGCACATTTCAAGCAGAGAATGTATTTTAATGCCTGCAATTCTGCCAGTCCGAGTATTGTTGCTCATAGCAATACTAACTAACTATTAACTAATAGTAAAGTACTAACAGACTACAGTAACTAACTAACTTCTACTAGTACTAGGACTAAGAGATCAGAATCATGTGGAACAAACAAAAGACCTTAAGAAATCCTAATAAAAAAAGAAAACTGAGCACCCAGCAGTTGTACATTTCTGAAGGATTTGTTTTTCATGATTCTGCTTTCTTCTTTCTCCTACTTTAGTATCACAAGCATTACATTTTCTGCTTCAAATGGCTGTCTTGGTCATGAAGCAATTTTTGGTATCAAAATGTGAGTCATTGCAATAGCTTGAGTGCTGCACACTGCACAATATTGCATTGGCCAGGTTGAAAGATGTGTGAATGGTCAGTAGCCATGGTTGAAGCCTTGACGTTGACGCTACTGCTCACAAGTATACAACTTGTGCCTATTCAACCAGACTGAATGTTTTATGGAAGTGTATGACTGACTGAGTGCCATACTTAGTACAAAAACACTGAAATTTGTTGGATTATATTACGATGTACATCCGTACACGTCTGCTCTCTGTAATTTAGTAGTACCATACTATTTAATTTTGGAATAATTAATTATTATTAGTTAAATAACTCAGAAATATATATAAAAAAGAACAAACAGACATTTTCAATAACATATATAATTTATTTTAACACATTTAACTAAAATAATAAAAATATATATTTTTTTATTTTCCACTAAAAACAAAAATGAGTGGAGGAGCCCAGGCCAAGGTGAAATATGATGCCTTGACTTCAAGATGTTGCAGCAGGGTCAGACTCACATGAAGAGGAGGGTGCCAACCCCGGAGGAGCCTGCTCTGGAGCAGAGGGAACTGGCATCTCCTCCTCATGAGACATCTCGTGAGGAGGAGAAGCCATTTCCCTCTGCTCCTGAGGGGCCTCCTCCAGGGCTGACAACTTCCTCTCCACATTGCTCACACTCTCCTGCACGTCTGTGACCTTCTGCTGCAACATCATGAAGTCAGCATCATATTTCGCCTTGAACTGCCGTACTTCCTGCAGGATCTCCTCCAGTTTTGAAAACTGTGCACAGCATTTTCAGCTAGGAGGAGATCCTGGAGGAAGTACAGCAGTACTGTTGCTGGTGCTGGTGCTTAACCTCTGGGCTGCTGCTGCCGGTTCAAGTTGTTGTTCCTCTCCTCCTGTAAAGAAATATAAAAAAAAAATTCAACATGAGACACAGTACAATACATTACATACATAGTCATTTATGAGAAATAAATAAGCAAATACTGGACGTGTGCGAGCAAGTTTATAAAATAATCTACCCCTTACTTAGTTTATTAAGCTTGAGGGTTATAGGAAAACGAAGAGTCCATCGCAGGGGAGAAGGAGGGAGGGGGAGAGCAGAGGGATATGAAATCAATCTACATAGATTAGAGATAGTACATAATTTGAAGGCTTGGATGGAGAAATAATGGAGTCTCTCTCAGGTTAGACAGAATATTTATTTAGAAACTTTTATATACCGGTATTAGTGGGGACATCATACCGGTTCACATATTGACAGAAGGCTTGGAAAATACATTTCAACAGGGAGGCGAACTGGGCAGGGGGTTAACATAAGGCAGTATGGAAGATAGATTAAACAACAATAAATCAACAAGAGGTCATATTAATTCCTTAATATAAGGAAAAAGGGCGGTCACCTAGGGGGTGGAAGCTATGGCGGGGAAGGGAGGAGCTATTCTGGGTAGACTTGGTTGAACAGGAATGTTTTTAGTTTCTTTTTGAATTTGATCGCGCATGGTTCAAGGCGCATGTGGACAGGTAGGGAGTTCCAGAGGGCAGGACCGGCAATGGAGAGGGCACGGTCGCGGGTGGAGGAAAGATGAGCTACTTTCAAGGACGGTACATGTAGAGTACCTTTGTTGGCAGATCTGGTAGCTCGAGAGGACAGGGGGGCAGTGAAGGGGAGGTCGAGCCAGTTGGAGTTGTGGGTGTGGATAGATTTGTGTACTATGGTCAGAGTCTTGTAGTGTATACGGGATAGGATGGGGAGCCAATGTAGATCCTTGAGGACAGGGGTAATGTGTTCGTGTTTACGTGTGTTAGTAATGAGCCTTGCAGTGGCATTTTGCAATAATTGAAGAGGTTTTATTGAGGACAAGGGGAGCCCTAGGAGGAGGGCATTACAGTAGTCCAGTTTGGAGGTAAGGGTGGCTTGGATCACTGTGCGGAGATCTTGGGTGTATAACAGGGGTCGGAGTTTCTTAAGAACGTTGAGTTTGAAGAAGCCTGCTTTGAGGATAGAGTTGATTTGTGGTTTCATGCTAAGATTGGGATCAAGGAGAACTCCGAGGTCCCTAACGGAGGGTTGAGCTGTGAGGAGGTTGAGTTTGGGGTCATTAGGTAGGAGGTCAGGGGGTTGCGAGGAGATGTGGAGGAGTTCCGTTTTGTTTGTGTTGAGGGCAAGCTGCAGGTTGGTGAGTAGGGAGTTGATGGCTGCAAGGCAATTTTCCCAGTGCTCCAGGGCATCAGATATAGAGTTGTGAATGGGAATGATGATCTGAACATCATCAGCATAGAGATAGAATTTGAGTTTAAGGTCGGTGAGGAGCTGGCAGAGGGGGGTGAGATAAATATTGAAGAGGGTTGAGGAAAGAGATGAGCCTTGCGGGATTCCTTGTTGTAAAGGGTGTGAGGCAGATAGGTTTCCAATTTTAGCAGAGAACTTTCTGTTAGAGAGATAGGATTTGAACCAGGCGAGAGCTATTCCTGAGATGCCGATGCTTTCTAGCCGTGTCAGGAGGTGGTGGTGGCTGATGGTATCAAAAGCCGCCGAAATGTCAAGGAGGGCAAGGAGGTAGCTGTGGCCTTGGCCCAAACCTCTGAGGAGATAGTCGGATAGGGAGAGGAGTAAAGATTCGGTATTGAAATGTCTCCTGAAGCCAAATTGGGAAACATGGAGGATATCATGATTTTCAAGGTAATCCATGAGTTGTGAATTAACAACTTTTTCCATTAGCTTGGAAATAAGAGGGAGGTTGGAGATGGGGCAGAAATTTGAGGGGTCTTTTGGGTCTAGGGAGGGTTTTTTAAGAAGGGGTTTGACGACAGCATGCTTGAGTGAGTCTGGGACCATCCCATGGGTGAGGGAGCAGTTGATAATGTCTGCTATGGCTCTGGCTATGCTGTTAGGAATGGCTATTAGTGCTTTGGTAGGGATAGTGTCGTTGGGGTGAGAAGCTGGCTTAAGTTTACGAAGGAGGCTTATGATTTCCTTAGAGGAAGTAAAGCCAAGTGTGGCCATTGTGGGTTGGGATGAAGAGGGGATAGAAGGTAGGTTGGTGGGGGCACATAGATTGGAGAGGGGAAATCTGGAGAGGAGGTTGGCGATTTTACTTTGGAAGTAGTTGGCCAGTTCCTCACATTTGGCAGCTGCCTCAGAGTCTGGTATGGT
Organism: Rhinatrema bivittatum; assembly: GCF_901001135.1. Classification (NCBI taxonomy): domain Eukaryota; kingdom Metazoa; phylum Chordata; class Amphibia; order Gymnophiona; family Rhinatrematidae; genus Rhinatrema; species Rhinatrema bivittatum. The sequence continues at coordinate 57,328,882 of NC_042623.1, forward strand.
AGGTGGGATGGGGGTGGTAAGGCTGGCGACATAGGAGAAAAGCACTTTGGGGTTGAATTTATAGTCATGGATTTTTTTTGAATAGAAGTCACACTTGTGTTTGAGGGTAGATAGTCTGTATTCGTGTAAGGCTGTTTTGTAGCTGGAGGAGTGTAGCGGGGTCGGGTCCTTGCGCCATTTTCTCTCTTTCTGTCTGAGATTGCTTTTTAGGATTTTTAGCTCTTGGGTGTACCAGGGCTTGGAGGGTTTCGCAGAGGTATTTATGATTGGTTCAGAGAGAGGGCATAGTTTATTAGCAATGTCTTCTGTAAGGCTATTCCATGATGCTAAGGCAGTGTCAGGGTCAGAGCAGGAGGTACACTACAAACAAATCTCTTCTTTTCTTTCTCCTTCCATTCTCTTTTCTTTCTCCTTCCATTCTCCTTCCATTCCTTAGTTTACTGTCGTAGTCAATCAGTGTCATTTCATATATACAAATAATTAAATAAATACACACATCCCCACATTCCCCAGCCACTATAACTGACTGATATAAAAAAAATGATTTTGTTTTTCAGCCTCAGATAATATACTACTGTACTGGCCCATATATATTATTACCTAGACCACTAGCCCTCGCTGGTGCCTCCGTCCTTCTCCTGTGGCAGCTCTGCCTCCTGCTAGGCCCAGGAAGCCCCGCCTCGTCCCTGCCTGGGTGTGGTTCTGTACAAGACAGATCAAAATTCAGAGAACAACAGTTAAAATTTTAAAAACAAGAATGAGATCAGACACAAGGATTTCTTCACTGTTATAGGAAATAAACATAATTAAACACAAATTCCATTACAATTAATTGAATAACATTTGTGTACTTCTGTAGTATACTGAAAACAACCTACCAGGCAAGGGACAGGTCAAGGTTCAGCGGACCTCCTCGAGTCACCTACCCTCGTGCATTCGCAAATGGCAACCTGAGAATAGAGGAATATACAGGAAAAAGAATAACATTGATTAATTATTACAACATGCCCAAGTTTTGCCTTGACCTACTAGATTATTTTTTATGCAACATAGAAAAGATAGTAATAACAAAATACTATTTCATTTATATTTCAATGTGGCATTCAAAATCCCAAATACCACCATTTCAAAACGATAAATATAAATATCAATAATATACCACAGATAATTTTCTTTCCTTTGTAGTCTAGTTAATAAGTATTAATAATAGTATAGTACAGGGTAAGGGTGGTACACTAGTAGCTAGCAAGCTACTAGTATTTCTGTTCTTTTAAAATATATTTATTTAAAATTATAACTGTTATTAGTTATAGTAGTTATTACTTTACAATTATATAACTCACTCTATGCTACTAGTTTCTGTAGCTAGTACTATCATACTCTATTCAATTTTCAATGACAAAATAATATACATAATTATAATTAAATAATATGACCAACATTATTATCTCTCACCTTTCTTCTTGATGTATTCAACCACATGAGGGTAGGAGGCCCACTGGCAAAACTCCTCCTGGAGAGAGGCCCAGGCAGCAGTCTCCCTTTCTAGGTTAGGCCTGCTGCCTGGGGGGGGGGGGGGGGGGGTATAGAGGTTCCCCTCTTCCAAGAGGATTAGCCGAGCCAGGAGGTCCACATCAGCCCATGTAAAGCGGGGCTTCCTGGACCTGTCTTTTTTGGCAGCTGCCACCTTGGAGGAGAATGGTGGGAAGGATTTGGACTCCCTCTCCCTGTCCTCACCGGACTCCCTTTCACGTTCCATCCTACCATGAGAAAATAAAAAAGAAGATGAAAAAACAGTATGTGCTATAGGACAGCTGTTTGTTCAGAAGCTGACACACTAATGCAGGGAGGGGCCAGGCAGCTCCCCCCCCCCCCCCCCCAATCTATGAAGCCAGCCTCACACTAATAATGCAGGGAGGGAGCTGTCTTACCCTTCACCATCCTCCCCCCTCACCCACACACCATTCACTGGCTAGGAAATGGGGGAGGAGAGTAGTGAGGGTCAGGCAGCTCCCCCCATCTGTGAAGCCAGCCTCTCACTAGTAATGCAGGGAGGGAGCTGTCTCACCCTTCACCATCCTCCTCCCCTCACCCACACACCATTCACTGGCTGGGACATGGGTGAGGGGAGGAGTGAGGGTCAGGCAGCTCCCCCCCATCTGTGAAGCCAGCCTCTCACTAGAATTGCAGGGAGAGAGCTGTCTCACCCTTCACCTCCTCCCCCCCACCCCACTGGTGACACTGACAATCTCTGTGTTAAACTTTTTTTTTTCACTAAACTAGCATAAAATAAAATGAAGTACTTTGTGGGTTAAACTTTTAATTTCCCCTAATGTAACTTCATTTAATATTATTTTTATATTATTTTATGCTACTTTACCGAAAAAAAGTGCATTAACTAACTATATAACTAAACTAACTAAGTAACTAGTAAAGTAACTATATAATAATACTGTAGAAAAACTAAAACAAAATCTTATATACTTATAGTGGTAGAATTTGAGCTGTACGTACGTATACTTGACTAATGACAAAGTAGAGTCTGCTGCACACTGTGGGGCGGATTTTCAGAGCCCTGCTCGCGTAAATCCACCCAAAACCGGGCGGAATTACGCGAGCAGGGCCCTGCGCGCCGGTAAGCCTATTTTACATAGGCCTACCGGCGCGCGCAGAGCCCCGGGACTCGCGTAAGTCCCGGGGTGTTCGGAGGGGGCGTGTCGGGGGGCGTGTCGGGGGCGGTCGGGGGCGGGTCCCGGTCGTAGATACGCGCAGCTCCGCGCGTATCTACTAAAATCCAGCGTACTTTTGTTTGCGCCTGAGCGCAAACAAAAGTAGGCCTATTCGCGCTCCTTTTAAAATCCGCCCCTGTGTGACTATCTCACTCTCTGTCTCTGTAGCTTTGTTAGTGTATGTAGTAGAAGCAAAATGGCCCCTGGGGACACCAGAGAGCATGTCCAAGTTAGTGCACACTAACTAGAGGTAGTGTGCACACATTATGCCATAGTGCACACTGACTCGTGTTAGTGCGCACTACGCCGGATGAGTTAAAGTAATGGTTCTACATTCCCATTGGCTGTCTTCAAGGTGGAACGAACCAGTGGGAAACCAGAAGCATACCTCCAGCTAACGAACTCCTCATAAATTGATACGTTTTAACTTTTAAGTTGCACTTTTTGTTAGTGTGCACTAACACTGAGATAGTGCGCACTAATGCCGAGATAGTGCTCAGTATGCCCGTTAGTGCGCACTAACTCCGTTCGTCGAAAAAAAAAAAATGACACGTGAAAAAACTACATTTTTGAACGAAGCAGCCGACCGAAGCCTGACCCGATACCTAAAACAAAGCACATCTTTAATACTTATTGCCCGGCGTTCTTTCAAGTCCTCTACCAATATTTGCTTCCTTATATCAAGGATACGCATATTGAAGGGGGGAACTTCAACACCATCAGGGACCCTCAATTAGATGCTTCCCAAAATTGGTGTAGGGAAATGGGGAAGGGAAAGGGTCCTGCTTTCCTAGAAAGAGCTTTACCCTTGGTTGAAACCTGGCATGCTTTACACCTGGGGGAAATGCCACCTACTCCCATATTGACTATTTTCTCACCAGTTGCCACGCCTTTTCTAAGGTATATGAGCTGGCATCGAAGGCATTATGATATCTGATCATGCCCCAATGTGGGTTGATATGCATTTTCACACTACCTCGTAGTCGGCTAGAGTCTGGCGGTTTCCTTTTTACTTAGCCGAAGATAGGAAGTTTCAACAATATTTAGATGAAAGATAGTCCGATTATGAAAAACTGAATCGGGAGCATAGGGCTCAACCTACCCTATTCTGGTATACGGCCAATGCAGTTCTGAGGGGTGACATAATATCCTATACTGCTCATCGCCAAACCATTCTAAACAAACGGATTCTGCAGCTCACTACTCAATTGCGGACAGCCAAGATACAGCTGATTTAAAGTCCCAAGCCCGAATCTGACATCACTCATGCAAGGTTAATATATATATACCACAGCCCGGCCCTTTGCTCGGGGCTTTGGCAATTGGGTATTCCCTGCCAAGGATTTGGGCCACATCTGCTTTGAAAAGTGCTCACCCCGGATCAAGCCTCTGGCTGTCCGCTTCCTGGGGTACCATTCCGCCCATTGGCCCTTCTCGGAAGCTGGGGTCCTGATCCAGCAGGACTAACATCGAGTGCTGCTTCATGTCATATACTCTGGTGTCTCTAGTTTGCCTTCCGGTGTTCCAGTGTCTTGCTCATGTGTCTCCTGTTCCAATCTCTCTGTTCCAGCATCTCCCATTCCAGCGTCTCCTGTTCCAGCGTCTCCAGTGTCTCCCGTTCCAGCATCTCCTGTGTCTCCTGTTCCAGCGTCTCCTGCTCCTTCATCTCTCCATTCTTAGAAGTACCCTTCAGACTGATCTCACGGTACTGACCTTTGCCTGTTCCCTGACTACTCTCTGATTGCCGCCTGACTTGACCTCTGCCTGGAACTCCGATTACTCTTGACTGCCACCTGGAACTTGACCTTCTGCTTGAACTGACCATACCCGGATTGACCTCTGTTACCGACCCTGCCTGGCTGACCATCTGGACTGATACTCTGGCCTTGATTCTCGCTATACACTCGGACACTCTCTTCCGGCCTCCTGCGACCTCCGGACTTCCCAGTCTGAACACCAGCTGCGCACCCTTGTTCATGGTGGGCACTCCTTTGAACTTTCTCTCACTAGGAGACCCTGTGATGCCCACCTAAGTCCAGGCGGCCTGGGTAACCAAGGGCTCAATCTGAGGGAACCCTGGGTTGCTATTGGCAAAGCTCCAGCTAGCCTCTGTCTCTTCCTGTGCTCTGCCTCCTGGTGGCAGGTGCTCTTCGGGTCTGGCCAGAGGGCCATACCAATCCTGCACCAGGTCAAGGGTCCACTCCCAGTGCAACAATTTGTCGGCTTGACAGGTTCTTATGCTTGGATTGGCCACTGTTGGAAACAGGATGCTGGGCTTGATGGACCCTTCGTCTGACCCTGTATGGCAGGTTCTTATGTTTTTATGGCTTGTACCTATGGATGTGTCTATTTTATCACTTGTGACAGTCTATGTATTCATCTTATGAAATAGACTCACCGTGCACACATGCACACTGAATGTAAGTGGACAGGCAAATCCAATGTCTAACATGTAAATTGGGGGATTTTAAAAGTGGGATGCGCCATCTTTCCCATCTTTCCCAGTTTTACCCGTTTATCCCCTTTTCTCCCAATAAAGAGTTAAGTCCCCCAAATCTACTAATTGATGCATGTGCTGGGGTTTTAAAATACTCTTTTGAATATTTAATTGGAAAGAAGCTAACATATCTAAGCATAAGCATCTAAAAGAAAAGGAAGCAGTTAAAATTACCCCCTCTGTTAAGCCTGTCGGTTGCAGACGGCTGAGACCTCTCATGCTCACCTCTTTTTTCCCTGCACCATCAAGTCTGGGAAGAATGGCGGTGTCTCCTAATCTCCACCGACCTATCCGGCGTTCCCGGGACAGCGTGGGCGCTGCTGACCACTATCTTGGACCCAGAATTACTTAGGCATGTGCACGCGTGCAAGGGCCTCCTTTGAACACGTCATGGTGAGAACCTCGGGGACATCCCCTCCCGATGACGTCAATCCACTAGTGTATTTAATCTGACCGGCCCTTGCCTTACTTGAGTTAGCAAAGAGTTCTGTCTTGCTGAATCCACCTCATTCAAGGACTTCCTGTTCCTGACTTTGGTTGTGGCATCTAACGCTCTGAGAACCCGCTCCTTGGGGGCTCCCTTACGTCCCCAGCTATCTGCTCCTCGAAGGGCCTACCTGCTTGACCGCTACCAGACCTGCTTCTTAGGTCTTCCTCTCTTCTGGAACCATCTCTTGTGAGTACCTCTATTAACTTCTACTGTATTGAGGAATTCCCGCAGTGTACCCTGACCCTCGGGCCACTACCGCTTCCTTCATTAGAAGTTATTCAGCTTTCCTGCACTGCAGAGTATCGACGTACCAACTACAGAAGCCACTTCCGGTTCCAGCATCTCACCAGCTCTTCAACATCTACTGTACAGGGGGCCCCGAGCCTCAGGCCACCACCAGATCTGTATTCCTGAAGTGCCTATATTCGTCAGAGGGGATCCCCAGTGTACCCCACTCCACGGGTCACTACCGGATCTTCTCATCTGTTCTCTCACTCTGGGTATTCCCCAATTGCCCAGGTCTGTATTATTACATCTACAACTCTGTGGACATTACTTTTTCCTTCCTTCTTAATAAAGTCTCTACCTCTAGCTGTGTTCCACACCACTGAGACTATGCCTGCTAACGGTGAGGCTCACAGGACTCCTCCCTGTGGGCAAAGACACCTCTCATCTCAGCCCAAGAGTTCACATTCTTACAAAAACATAGCAGATTGCTAACTCCATGGACCCGGCTCAGTTCTCAGCCATCCAGGCCACCTTTGGCCTGGCCCAGCATCTGATTGAACAGCAAAGGACATTAGAGACTTTGACCAACACCTTCAATCAGCTAAATTCTCAAATGAATGCTGCATCTTTGTCTCTTATAGTGGTATAAATAGAGACCGACATATTGATGTTCTATATAAGGCTTAGGCTTGTTCTCTCTCTCTGATGTCATGTGCAATAAAATTCTTTACTCCGGTAACATGCCCATGGTGTATTAATCAGCACATGAAGTGAAAAATAGCACAGGTTTGATAAATTTATCACGCCTTGTGGAAATTACCTATGTGATGTGGGAGTGGGATAATTAGCCTAACCATGCCATTTTTTTTATCGTGGGCACTTTTCTGCTATATTTATAGCATTTTGATAAATCTATGCCAAGGATACAAAAGCAGATGAACAAAAATTAATCAAGCAATTAATAATGTTTAAAATGTCTTCAAGCAAGGCCAAATTATTTTATGTATATCAATAATTAAGGCCGAATTTTCAAAGCTCTATGCATGTCAATCCAGTGGATTTACACACATGGGAGTGGGGGGTTACATGCACCGGCCCTATTTTATAAAGGCCCAGTGACGCATAAAACCCCGGGACGCATCCAAGTCCCGGGACTTCAAAAAAGGGGTGGGGTGGTCCAAGGGCCGGGCCAGAGGCCTCTGGCACAGCAGCCATTTGCCACTGTGTTGGAGGTTCGCATACCGGCAAGCTGCTGGCACGTGCAACTTGCGCCTACCCAGAGGCAGGCACAAAAGGTAGGATAGAGGTTGGGGGTGGGGGGTTAGAATAGGGCTAGTGGATGGAAGGATAGAGAAAGGGGTGGGAAGGATAGAGTAGGGGGAAGGGAATGGGTGAAGGCTGCGAGAGTTGGCACACGCAGGGTGCAATATTGTGCACCCCCTTGTGTGCGCTGACCCCCGATTTTATAACATGCGCACACCTGCATGCTCATGTTATAAAATTGGGTGTGCATGTGTGCACACTTGGTAGCGCGCGCACATGTACGCTCACACGCTTCTTTAAAATCTACCCCTTAATGAGCTATAATATATGAGAAAGAATCCTCATACAAGCTAGCATCAGGCCAATGGAATAAAGCCTTTTCTCAGCATATTATTTCAAGCTTCAAGTCCAGAGTTTATAATGATTTTTTAAATATAATCTTCAATGTTTTAAAACCAATTGTACTTCCATTATGTAGCAACAAATGATCCATTCCTCAATATCCATGCCTAATGCAAACTTTTAACCCTTGCAACCTCTCCTTTTACTTTTCTTCTAATTTCCTCATTCTATCATAGTCTCCATTTTTAGCTTAATGCTACTGCAATAGTTTTACTTAATGTCCTTCCTCCAGTGACTATGTCAAACTTGATTGCATTATGATCATTATTGCTTAGTAGCATCACCACAGCAACCACTTGTACCAGGCTGTGTATTGCACTAACTAGATCTAAAGTAGTTGCCCCTCTCGGTTCTAGGATGAGCTGCTTCATGAAGCAGTTATTTATGGCATCAATAAATGTAACCTCTCTAGCATGTCCCAAGGAGAAATACCGAAGTAATTGAAATTTCCCTTTATTATTGTGTTGCCAAATTTATTTATTTTTTTAATTTCAGCTCGCATTTCAGTATGTTTCTCATTGTGGCCAGTTGGCCAGTAATATATACCCACTGCTATACTCTTACCCATCACATATAGAATTTCTATGCATAAAGATACCGCAGTACATTTTGGGCCAAATTTTAAAAGATGCGCGTGGGCGTAGATTTGTTCATGCAACCCAGTGCAAACAAATCTACGCCCGATTTTATAACAGGGTTGGCGAGTGCAAGCGGTGCACAATTGTGCAACTTGCGCGCGTCGAGCCGCGCAGCCTTCCTCCATTCCCTCCAAGGCCGTTCCGAAATCAGAGCGGCCTCGGAGGGAACGTTCCTTCTGCCTCCCCCCACCTTCCCCTCCCTAACCCGCTCCCCCCAGCCCTATCTAAAAAAAACCCCATACCTTTGTTGAAGAAGTTATGCGCGCCGACCGCCCCACGATCCCGGGCACAGCGGCAAATGGCCGCTGTGCCTGGAGGCTCCAGCCACGCCCATGCCCCACCCCAGGACCACCTAGGACCGCCCACGCCCTGCTCCTTTTTGCAAGCCCCGGGACATACGCGCGTCCCAGGGCTTGCATGCACAGGGGCAGCTTGGGGCAGCTTTTCGAGGGTTATGCGCATATCTTACGCGCGTAACCCTTTGAAAATCTACCCCTTTGTTTTCTATAGGATTTTTATCATGCTTTACTCTATGTCATCTGTTAGGATTTGTAGGTAAGTGGGCCCTGGGCAAAGGTGAGAGATGGTACCGCCCACTGGGAAGAGACTTGTGAGCCTTACCGTCGGGAGGTGAGGTCTCAGCAGACATCAGACACAGCTGTGGAATAGAGTCTTTATTAGAAAAATAGAAAGGCACTGCCCGTGAATTGGGGAGTGCAGGAGAAAGTCTCAGAGTCTGTGCGGTGGGGTATACCCAAGGGGGAATACCTCTGTAGTGAAGATATGCAGTGGTCTGCAGAGCGGGGTACACCGATGAGGCTCATCAGTAGAGATGATACGATAGTGATCCATGAAGCAGGGCACACCAGTGAGGGGTCCTCAGAGGAGATGATACTGTAGTGGCCCGCAGCACAGGATACATCGATGAAGGTTCCACACTAGAGATGATACAGTAGTGGTCCGTAGAGCAGAGGTACTCACAGTAGCGAAGGTTCCAAGAGAAGCCCCAGGAAATGGGGCGACAGCTGTCCAAGGTAAAAGGCTCTACGAGGAGGGGATAGCCAGAGATAAGGAAGGGCCCCCAAGGAACAGTTACCCAGAGTGTCTCACACCAAAGGAGTAGGAACTAGAATGGGAAGTCTGTAGTGAGCGGAGCGGATTCATCAATGAGGGAACTCGTTGTCAAGTCGTAGGTAGGCAGGACCAGCCAGCTTAAATGTCCTGGAAGGCTGAAGTCATCCAGAGGGAATGCCCCCAAGGTTCCCGCCATGACGTGCTTAAGACTGGCCCATGCATGCGCGTGCGTGCCTAGGGGATTCCGAGGGCAAGATAGTGGTCGGCAGCGTCCACAGCATCCAGGGAGGCCTGGGAACGGTGGTCAGGCCAGCGATAGCTGGTGGAGGCTGCAAGTCTTCCCAGCGGAGTCAAAGCTGCAAAGAAGGAAATGAGCAACAGCAGTCGCAGTCGTCTGCGACCGACAAGAGTAACACCATCTTTTTTATATAGTGCCACCCCTCCATCAATTTGATCTGCCATATCACTATAATATAATTTGTACCTTGGTATCATAGTGTTCCATTGGTTATCCTCCTTCCACCATGTCTCTGAAATGACTATAATGTCTATATCCTCATATAATGCTATACATTCCAACACACCACAATCTTACCACTCAGACTTCTGGCATTCTCAAACAATCAATTTAAAGTATGTTTTTTTTATTTGTACTTTCATTTCTGTTTGTATTCAAAACTTGCATGTTAGCAAGTTATAAAGGCAGTTTTGAGTCATTCACATCTGGGTGTTCTTTGTCTATGTCTGCATTGGCTACTTCAGCCTTAAATACAACCTTCCTACTGGGATATTGTAGCTTTTCTGACTTGAAATTATCTTTGGAAGATACATCCATCCAACCTATATTCTTCTGAGCAAATGTCAACTTTCTCCCTAGTTTAAAAGCTGCTCTATCTCCTTTTGAAATGTTAGCACCAGCAGCCTGGTTCCACTCTGGTTAAGGTGGAGTCCATCCAATCAGAAGAGGCTCCCCCTTCCCCAGATGGTTCCTCAGTTCCTAACAAATATTAAACCCTGTTTCCTACAACATCATGTCATCCATGCATTGAGACTCTGGAGCTCAGCCTTCCAATGGCTGAGCTCCAGATCTGCATGTGTTATGGGGATAATTTTTGAGACTGCAACCCTGGAGTTTCTGGATTTTAAATGGTCAGGTGTAAAGAAAATAAAGACTTCATCTTGCTTAGAAATTAGACATTTGCAGGGGAATCTCAGAACAAAGGAAAACCCCAAAGCAATAGCCTCCTGGCGAAAACCCAGAAAGGATTTCCACCTAAGCTGTGTGGACGCAGCTAAGACTGGAAACACTTTAAAATCTTTCCCCAGGTAACTGATGGGGAACTTAGCAAAATATTTTTTCATAACAAGATTTATATCATTTATTGATGAAAACGTTGCAAGTAAAGTGCCCCTATCAATAACCTGTGCTGAAGAGTCCTCGAGAAAATTAGTTAAATCACCTTGAAACATTTGATCTACTTCTTGTGGTATCACATTTCTAGGTTTAGGTAAAAAATAGCAGTTGATAACTACAGGAGATTCCTCTAATCCAAAACCAAGACATTCAATAAGAAATTTTTTAAAAGAAATTAGGGGAAGTTCCCCAATTATTCTGGGGAAGTTAAGAAACCTTAAGTTTAAATGCTTGGAATTGTTTTCAAGGATTTCAATCCTCTTTGCCATATTATCACTATCCTTAGCAACTGCTAATTGAAAATTTTGATTTTTCTTATCATTCAATTCTAAAAATTTAATTCTATCAATAGAATCTTTAATTTGTTTTTGAGTTTGGAGAAACTCTCTTTGGTGTCCAGTACTCATTGCATCCACTTTATTCTCCAACCCTTTATTATTATTAAGCATTCCGGCCATCATCTCCCATAAAGTGTCTAAAGTAACCACCACAGGGCAGTTTAATGGGATAGGGGGTGTCCCGTTGGTCAGCTGAGTCTCCAACCCTTTGTGGGGGGACAACAATTCCATTCCTCCTTCTGCTCCTTCAATACCCACAGCTTCTTGAGAGTCCAGTTCTTTAATACAGGTATCATGGGTTCCAGCTGCAAAGCTGGAAGCAATGATCTCTACAGAAGCTTCTCCAGAAATCCCATTTCCGTTCTCTGCGAAGGTGGCAGTCCTATGTTAGGACTAAGGGAGGCCTTCTCTGCAGGCACTGCCAGTCCTCCCTGACTGACAGGCACACCAGGCTCCTCAGTTCCTGTCTTATTTAATGCAGGCGAGACCATGAAGCGGCTTATCTCTGGTTGTATTGGGGAAGGTAAAGGGAGAGAGGGGAACACCCTCACCTTTCCTTTCCTCTTCGGAGGCATATTTTAATAAAGCAACAGTTACCAGAGAGATTTAAGCAACTTCCTCTTTCTGTAATGCCAGAATAATATCCCACAAAGTTGACCCGTAGATAGAGCCAGACAAGAGAGACTGAAAACTCTTTACCTCAATAATCCGTCAAAGATGGTCTCAGGCGGATCCAGGCGGAATCCAGGCGAAGCCAGGCAAAGCCTGACATGCCGCGCGCCCCTTAGGCTTGGGCAGTGCGCCGGCGTCTGCTGCGCGCCTCTCACAGCCCGATTTTATAGGGCTTCCTGTTTCCTCTCGCGGGGTCCACCCCCTGACATCACCAAACCCAGCTGTAGGATCACCATCGGGTTTCAGCCAGCAGCCGCATGCCCCGGATTCCTTCAGCTGTGGGCAGCAAGATGGTCTCTCTCCCTCCTCTTTTCTTACTCTCTCTTTGGGTGAGTTTCCTCACTCCGAAGGTCATCAAATCTTCACAAGAGAGCACTGTTCTGTTCGTACGCCTCACTTTGAATGTCAAAGTGGCCCCTAACCCCTAAACTAATACATAAACCTCACCTCAAGTTACTAGGTGGGCCTCCCATAGAGATATAAATACCCATCTAGCATGAAGCCATTACGGGTAGGTGCTCACACTCTCTCTCTCTCACTCACTCTCTGAAATACATCAATTCTGGCACTGATCACAAAGTGTACTAAGATAGCACTTCACATAGGTATTAGCATAAACTGCCTATTGTCATAAAACCCACCCCTTTAACTATCACATGCAAATTTAGTGCATTTTGATAAATCCAGGCCTCAGAAAATTAATCCAAAAGACACACAATTCTTAACAATTGCATATACTAGCCTTAAAAACTAAAACACAATATAAGCATCCAATAATAGTTTAACACATTAATAATTTTTTTTTTTAAGATTTTATGCATTCTTTCCCAACAAGTTCAACTTACCACCAGCAGATGAACATTCTGTGGTGCAATTTTCTAAAGGAACATTTCTGTGAGTATTTTAACCACAGAAGTTCCTTTGGAAATTACTCTCAGAAATGTAAGATTGATATACTATGAGGGCAATTTTATCACAGCCCACTTAGGGCTGAAGTCCATGTGTAGAAAGTTCATGTAGACTTCAGTCTGAGTTTTCATTATGGACTTACATGTGGAAGTCTGCTTTGAAAATGAGCTGGCATGTATGAATCCCAATGCAATATGCACACACATATTTACACCTGCTAGGGAGCAGACATCAATGTGTATGCATAAATATATGTGCATTATTTCCAAAATCTCAAAGCATCTGAGGACATGGTTTCCCCTCCCCTACTCTGCCTCTGGAAACACCCCTTTCTAATACAAACAAAAGTACACATGAAATAGGTTTTTTTACATGTATGATCCCTACACCCAGGCAATTTTCAAAAGCCCAATTCTGCACGTTAAACCTTTGGAAAAATCAGCTCTATAATTTAAATGTAAATAACAAAATCACATTTAAAGTTGTTGCACTTTCTAGGTATGAGAATATTCATGGAATTTTAAAAAATCTGATAAAGAAATATATTTACCTGATTCGGTAGTGCCTAAATTGGTTGATGATCCTATTATAAAAAAAGAAATAATTTGCTATTTTTTAATTCTCAACAAACATCAAAAGATAAGGATAGAAACACTGAGGGGTAGATTTTAAAATGTGCTCATAGGCGTACAAGTGTGTGCGCTATCCGGCGCGCACACATGTATGCCCGATTTTATAACATACTTGCGCAGGCGCACGCATGTTATAAAATTGGGTGTCAACGCGCGCAAGGGGGTGCACAATTGTGCACATTGCGCGTGCCGAGCCACGCTGCCTTCCCTTATACCCTGCCCCCTAGCCTGGCCTTCCTACCCCTTCCCCTAACCTTTCCTCCCCCTAGCCCTACTCTAAACCCCCCCCCCGACCTTTGTCTTACCTTTTGCGCCTGCCTCTGGGCAGGCGCAAGTTGTGCGCACCAGCAGCCTGCCGGCACGCGATGCTCCAACACAGTGGCAATGGTTGCTGTGTAGGAGGCCTCTGGCCCCACCCCCGCCCCAACCCCAGACCGCCCCTTTAGTAAAGCCCCGGGACTTACACGCATCCCAGGGATTTACGTGCATCGCTGGGCCTTTTTAAAATAGGCCTGGCGCGCGTACCCCCCCTACGCATGTATATCCAGAGGATGTACACACGTAGAGTTTTTAAAATCCGGCCCTGAATATCTACCAGATAATGACTACCAGGCCATCTATTCTTCTTATCTTCTTTACATGCTGCAATACTAAATATCTCCATCTTATATGGTATTACCTCACTTGTTGTTAATCCTCTGTGCTTATCCCAGCTTTCATGAATATCATTTTTGCTTCCAAGATGCCTACTGGGTGGCTCTTTAGATCAGCAATCTAACCATAAAGAAGTATTTCAACAGCCTGTTACTAGTGTATCTATCACATTTCAGCCTCTTACCATAATCCTTTCTTATAGAGCTTCATTTTCGCTGAAAAATATTTGCCCATTGTGCTTTATTTAGAGTTTAAAAAGGTTAATGAATCTAAAGTATCATCACTCTCCCTGCTCTTCTCTGGCACATATTTTTAATTAGGTTCTAATTACTCATCTCCTAGGTTGATTTAAAGCAAGTTCTGCACTGTTGGTGGCTCTAAAATATACTTTTGGATATGCAGAATCAAAATTGCGTTCAATTCTCAAGTTGAGATTTTACCAATTATTTGTTCCAAGGGATTAAGATATTTTTCTTTTGTTTATACTTTTTCTTGTATACCCCTCTATTCCTCTAACATCACTGCTTAGTACCTCTGTTTGACAAACTTGTAATTATCAGGTAAGAATACTCCAAGAACAATATGCTTGCCTTTGACTCTTTTGCTTTTTGCAAAAGTTCCAGTTGGCAAATACTCAAATATGTCTCAGGTGCATTTATATTTTCCAGTCCCCCCCCCCCTCCCCCCACCAGGGCACATCTCTAAAGACACAATTATCTCTACATCCCGTCTTCAGAATCACTTTTGGAAATACTGAGCAGAACTGGACTCAAGATTGCTTCACTGGTACTCAAAGAATAGCCCTCTTTGTTATGAATTCAATTTATTATGACCTTCTTATCAATACCCATTAAACTAATTCCTAACCTGGTTTATAATCCTCTGGAGCAACCCAAAGCTGATCAGCTTCTTTATCAAAAACCTCTGTACAATTGTGCCATAGCCTTACTCAACTGAAAAGAACTGTTCCAAAAAGCTGTATGAAGAATTTAGTAACTTTCTATGTTATGTGTTAAACTTACAAAAATTATATTAAAATTTAATTATCTAGCTACTTTCATAAACAGCATAAAATGTACAAAAATTACAACTAATCCATGGCATAAATTATATAACTTGGATGTAAAATCAGGAGTAAGTGTAGGTGCTGTTAGGAGGAGATGCTTTAGATACATTACTAGGAGAAAAGGCCATGAAAAATGATAGGGTATAATGGGTTAAACAAGTATCCTCAAATCCTATAATTGTCCTCTGCCCATGTCTATATATACAGCCAACCCCATCAACCACTAAGGTCCCTCCATTCAGTCTCTACACTATTTAAACTCCCTCACCCCAAACTCAACACCACCATCAGTAAGCTCTTATTCCCTCCAATAATGGCACAAAATAGGATCCCCAATCCCCTAAGACATTCCAAACTGGTGCTTAGTATGTTACTGTGGAGGTTGAGTGAATGTGTGTATGTATGACTGGATGATGTAAACGTTTGCGTCTTAGTGAGACAACTGTCAAATTATCCAGTTCCAGGAAGGAAATATTAGGCCAGTCCTGGATTTCTGAGATCCCCTTCCTGATGCAGCCATGGTAAGAATGGATTGAATCAGGAACTACAAATGCCATACTGCTTTGGGATGTAAGTTAAAACTAGGACTGGACAATAAGTCTCTCTCCTGTAACTAGGTAACTTGGCAGCTCTGCAGCAGTGAGTGGAGGGCATGGATAATAGTTGTGTGTCTTTGCCTATGTTTGTGTAAATAGGGACTGTGGATGGGTCTCTGAGTGGACCTGTGTGTATCCTTCATCGGGGTGTGAATGTGCATATGAGTGAGGGTAGAGAATGTTGGTTTGTGTGTATCTATGAGTGGACTGTGGTTCTCTTTCTGAGTGAGGAGTAGAGGAGTGTAGGGGTGTGCATCCGTTTTCCACGTATTTGAAATCCGCAACTTATTTTGTCCTATCTGTTAATGTCATGTTCTTCCCACTCCCACTGCTTGTATCACATCAATAATCCCACTGGTCCCCATCCCCCTCCTTCTCATGTTTGTAACTTCTGTGAAGCAACCTAAACTTGTCTTTAATGTTCCCTCCAACAGATTATGGCTTAAATCACATTCCGGTTTATTCCATTATGTTAAACTATTTGGTTTATTATAGTTACAGTAGTTATTTTTTGGTTTATGGAAACTTGATTAATGTAAAGCTTAAAGATGTGAATTGTTTACATATTCTTTAAAACGGTTAATTGTAAAATCTGTTATTAATATATTCATGGGGGTAGATTTTCAGACGAGCGCGAACAGCCTACTTTTGTTTGCGCTCCAGGCGCAAACAAAAGTACGCTGGATTTTAGTAGATACGCGCGGAGCCGCGCGTATCCACTAAAATCCTGGATCGGCGCGCGCAAGGCTATCGATTTTGTATAGCCTGCGCGCGCCGAGCCGCGCTGCCTCCCCCCGTTCCCTCCAAGGCCGCTCCGAAATCGGAGCGGCCTTGGAGGGAACTTTCCTTTGCCCTCCCCTCACCTTCCCCTCCCTTCCCCTACCTAACCCACCCGCCCGGCCCTGTCTACACCCCCCCCTTACCTTTGTCGGGGGATTTACGCCTCCCGGAGGGAGACGTAAATCCCCGCGCGCCAGCGGGCCTGCTGCGCGCCGGGCCGCGACCTGGGGGCGGGTACGAAGGGCGCGGCCACGCCCCCGGGCCGTAGCCACGCCCCGTACCCGCCCCCAAAACGCTGCCGACACGCCCCCGGAACGCCGCGACGACCGGGCCCGCCCCCCGACACGCCCCCCTCCGAGAACCCCGGGACTTACGCGAGTCCCGGGGCTCTGCGCGCGCCGGGAGGCCTATGTAAAATAGGCTTCCCGGCGCGCAGGGCCCTGCTCGCCTAAATCCGCCCGGTTTTGGGCGGATTTAGGCGAGCAGGGCTCTGAAAATCTACCCCATGCTGTTTAATTTTGTATAAACTGTTTTATGTAAAGCCTGTTGCTAAAATTAATGTTGTCTGTAAACCGAGGTGATGTATCTTTATACGTACCGCGGTATATAAGAATCTTGAAATAAATAAATAAATAAATACGTGGGGAGGCGAAACGCATCGCGACTCCCCACGTATTTAACAGATTTCTGTTTTATTCGGCCTCCTAAATAAAAATTTAAACCCCCCACCCTCCTGACCCCCCCAAGACTTACCAAAACTCCCTGGTGGTCCAGCGAGGAGTCCAGAAGCCATCCCTGCATTCTCACACCCTCGTTTGCTGGTTTCATCATGGCGCCGATAGCCTGTGTCACAGAGGCTACCGGTGCCATTGGTCAGCCCCTGTCACATGGTCACCGGCGCTATCCTGTGCTCCTACCATGTGACAGGGGCTGACCAATGGCACCGGTAGCCCCTGTGACATAGTATGGACAAAGGCTATCGGCGCCATTTTGAGTCCTGGCATCGGACGGCCGGTGTGCAGGAGGTCACTCCGGGACCTCCGTTGGACCCACAGGGACTTTTGGCCAGCTTGGGGGGGCCTCCTGACCCCCACAAGACTTGCCAAAAGTCCAGCGGGGGTCCGGGAGTGACCTCCTGCACGCCGGCCCTCTGATGCCAATACTCAAAATGGCGCCGATCGCCTTTGCCCTCACTATGTCACACATAGTGAGGGCAAAGGCGATCGGCGCCATTTTGAGTCTCAGGGCAAAGGCGATCGGCGCCATTTTGAGTATTGGCATCGGACGGACGGCGTGCAGGAGGTCGCTCCCGGACCCCCGCTGGACTTTTGGCAAGTCTTGTGGGGGTCAGGAGGCCCCCCCAAACTGGCCAAAAGTCCCTGTGGGTCCAATGGGGTTCCCGGAGCGACCTCCTGCATGGCGGCCGTCCGATGCCAGGACTCAAAATGGCGCCGATAGCCTTTGCCCATACTATGTCACAGGGGCTACCGGTGCCATTGGTCAACCCCTGTCACATGGTCACCGGCGCCATCTTGTGCTCCTACCATGTGACAGGGGCTAACCAATGGCACCGGTAGCCCCTGTGACATAGTATGGGCAAAGGCTATCGGTGCCATTTTGAGCCCTGGCATCGGACGGCTGGTGCGCAGGAGGTCACTCCGGGACCCCCGTTGGACCCACAGGGACTTTTGGCCAGCTTGGGGGGGGCCTTCTGACCCCCACAAGACTTGCCAAAAGTCCAGCGGGGGTCCAGGAGTGACCTCCTGCACGCCGGCCCTCCGATGCCAATACTCAAAATGGCGCCGATCACCTTTGCCCTCACTATGTCACACATAGTGAGGGCAAAGGCGATCGGCGCCATTTTGAGACTCAAAGGCGATAGTGAGGGCAAAGGCGATCGGCACCATTTTGAGACTCAGGGCAAAGGCGATCGGTGCCATTTGGAGTATTGGCATCGGACGGCCGGCGTGCAGGAGGTCGCTCCCGGACTCCCGCTGGACTTTTGGCAAGTCTTGTGGGGGTCAGGAGGCCCCCCCAAGCTGGCCAAAAGTCCCTGTGGGTCCAATGGGGGTCCAGGAGCGACCTCCTGCACGCCGGCCGTCCGATGCCAGGACTCAAAATGGCGCAGATATCCTTTGCCCATACTATGTCACAGGGGCTACCGGTGCCATTGGTCAGCCCCTGTCACATGGTAGGAGCACCAGATGGCGCTGGTGACCATGTGACAGGGGCTGACCAATGGCACCGGTAGCTCCTGTGACATAGGCTATCGGCGCCATGATGAAACTGGCAAACGAGGGTGTGAGAATGCAGGGATGGCTTCTGGACTCCCCCCTGGACCACCAGGGAGTTTTGGTAAGTCTTGGGGGGGTCAGGAGGGTGGGGGGTTGTAGTTAATTTTAATTGTAGCTGGGACATGAATTTAACTCGCCGTATTAACGCATCGGGGCGCCATATGGCCGAATGTAACGCATTTGCGCCCCGACGAATCTGAATCATGAATGCAACGAAAACCTTTTGGCTGCACATCCCTAGAGGAGTGTGTGCCTCTGTGAATATGGGTATATTGCAGAGTGGGGGGCTGGATATTTGTGTGTCTGTGAATGGCGACTGTTTGGTTTGTTTCTGATAGATGTCTGTATATGTGTGTAGTGGTGGTGAGGGGGGGGGGGGGTACAGTGTGTGTGTGTGTGAGTGCATGCCCCATGCTTTTTTACTAGCTTTGCACTCTTCCATTTTCTCCCCTCTTCCTCACATACCATTTCCCTGCTCCCCCTCCTCTCTCCCTTCCCTATGCTTCCTTTCTGTCAGCTATTCACTCATTCTCCCTTCCTGTGCACTCACCCTCCTCCCCACTCATGTCTTCTCTCCTCCCCACCCCTCCAGACATACACTCCCTTCCCCTCCTCTCATACTCTTCCCTTCTGCTCACTTCTTCTTCCCCTCACTTCACTGGGGTTTCCTCTTCTGCTGGAGAGTGGTGGGGACCCTTTGATCATTGCCACCTTCTGCCATGCTGGACTCCTACTACTACTATTACTACTGGTAGGGGATGAGTGGGAACAGTGTAGGTGCTGTGTGGGGATGAGTAAGAACACTGTGGATACTGGTGGGTGCTGTGTGGAGTGTATGTGATTGGATGAAATGGGCATGAGTGGTCTTCATGGATATGAGTGTATATGTGTGTGTGTGTGTGTGTGTGTGTGTGTGTGTGTGTGGCATATTCTTTCCCACTCACCTCTTTTAGTATAGTCTTGCCCCTCTCTGTTTCTCTCTCATTTCACCTCCCTCTTTTGTCCTCTTTTGTTCTCAATATCCCCTTCTACTTTCTTCCCCTTTCATCTCACTCACACTCCCCTTTGCCTACCTTCTGGGCTTCCCTGCTATCCCTTCTCAGATACCCCCTTGCCTTCCCTATCCCCTCTCACTCACAACCCTTTCCTTTCCACTATCCTCCCCCCCCCCCCCCCCCGACTCACCCCAGAGCTCCTTGAATCTTCTTCCTTTTGCTGGCAGGGTTGGGTAATTCATCAGCACCTTAGTTACCAGGCCACCTTGTGAAATCACATTCCTCCTGCCCTTTCTCTGCTCTTTGGCTGCTCACAGGATGGGATCTCCGCCTGGTAGTCTCACAGCTTTATCCCCTCTTTGCCAGCTGGCAGGATGGGCTTTGCCAGTGGCCGTGGCTCTCTCCATTATTCAGATGCCAGTGGGATGGACTCCACCAGTGACCACATGTCTGTCTGTGCTGTTTGCGCTTCTATGGCCCGACTTTCTATACCATCTCCTGGCCTTTGCGCATAGGCTATCATTACACCATGATTCCATGAATGACTGGCACTGGCCTATTATTATATAGGATAATTGCTAGAATAATATTGATATCAAATTTAAACTGTAATATGCTACATTATGCATTATAAAGGAACTCCAAGAATTTGAAACAATGTGACCTATTATTTATCATTATTATTAAATTTGCTATACCACTTCAAACCAAATTAAAACTTGCCTGATGCTGTAGTTCCAGGTCATATAAAAATTAGATGTTTTATATTTCAAAATTGTAATAGGAATAATAACTTTAACTTAAAAAAAATTGATGATACCTTCTGAATTATGAGGAAATAAGTTTAAAAAAAGAACCAGAGTCAGAATTAAAATTACACAATATGGTGGTTGGTCCTATCAAAAGCAAAAAATTTTTAGGTTTAAATTTTAATTTAAAATCCCACTTTTTTGAAGAAAACAAAGTGTCACCAAGCAAAATATGCAAAAATTGGTACTGTTTATCAATAATCTGTTAAAATACTATATAATTTAATACTGCAGTTATCAGAGTGGTTTCTGGTCCTATAAGAGAGAATTTAGATACAATGTTTAGTGAAATATTAAAAATTACTTTTAAACAATTATATATTATATTATATATTGCAGTTTAGAAGCAATTGGATAGAACAACATATTTACCTGAGATGGTAGTTCCTGAAGTTATTAGTGAACCTACAGAAAGCAGATGGCTTAAAGTTTAGAACTTTAATCAGAAAAATTTACCTTCCAGTAATCTGATGCTCCTTCCTGCATTGTGAGCAGACAACTGATGTTTAGAAAGAAATCACAAACTGAACTGGAAATGACCCTGATATGGTTCTTGAAGTGGTTGTTCGTCCCTAGATAATGAAAGTGCTTATTTCTCACAAATTTTAATTAGAATTAATAACATTAACTTAACACAACTATGCATTACCATCTGACTTATGAGGAAACAGAGCAAGTCGGGGGAAAAAACCCCAGCCAGCTTCAGATAAGAAAATTACCTGTTACTGTAGCACCCAGAGTGATAGTTGTTGGTGCTAACAAAAGCAGAGGATTTTTTTAAGGAAAAAATAATTTTTGAAAATGTTAATGTGTTTCCAAGTACAATATGAAGAAATCAGAAGTGTTTATAAGCAGTCTGTTAGTATGGAATATAATTTTACTGATGCTGCAGTACCTGGAATGCTTGTTGTTCCTGTAAAAAGAAAGGGCATGTTATTATTTTTATTAAAATACTAGTAGAAATGCTAGTACTTCAGCCAGGTTAGAGAACATCCCAAGTGTTCTAAGGGTTAAATTATTCAGTGTGTGAAAAAATGTTAACAAATAGTGATAGCTTGCAGTTGGTTTTATGTATCTGTTCATTATATTCAGGAACATAACATTTCTGTTTCAGTGATAAATATCTAGGAGCCAATTAAGTGTGGTTCTTTTCTGTATGCCTCCCCTCCCATTTGGCCCTGTGAAGCCACAACAGTGTCTGCCTTCCACCCCATCAAGCCCCCCCGAGGAAGCACGATAAAACCTGCCTTTCTGCCTCTCTGGCAACAAGCATCTGCGGGAAGGCCTGCCTTCCTCCCCATTCAGGTACAAGGAACCAAGGATAGCAGTGCCTACCTCATCATCCAGCCACAAGGAGACACAGAAAGCCTTCCTCCCCTTACTGTGTGGCCCCCAAGGAGCCTGCAGGATAGCCTGCCTCCCCTACCTTCCCAGTCCAAAGGAGCTGTGAGAAGGCCTGCCTCCTTCCCTTTTCAGCCCTGAGGAGGTGGGGAAGGGCAGACTCCCTCCTTAGCCATCACTGAGGATCTCCAGGAAGGTCTGCCTGTCTCTCCAACGTGATTCAGAGGAGACAAGGGGAAGCCTGTTTCTCTCCCAGTCCAACTACGCAGAACAATGGGAAAATTTGCTTTCTTCTTTGCCTGACTCTAAAGAGCCATGAAAAGGCTTTCCTCTGTCTCTCTCTCTCTACCTCACCCTAATCAGATATAAAATGGCCTGCCTTCCGTCCCACCCTGCCCATCCTCTTATACACTTCAGCCAGAGACCCAGTAAGTCACAGTTTACAGTGAACCATTTCATTGTTTCTTTTCAAAGAAAGTTGTATCAGTTTGCTATTTGAAAAGCAAAATAATTCCAGTCAATGGATGCCCCCCCCAATAATTTCATCAGGGAACAGTAGATTGGTCCAGTCATTCTCAAGTTATTAGCAAACATGCATATTTGAAGACGTACACCTCATTGTAAAAACGTAGATTAAAATCACCTGGAAACTTGAAGCACTTTCTATTTCATTATGAAATTCATGGAGCTTAGAAACAATATGACAAAGAAATGCATTTACCTGATGTAGCTCCTGAAGTAGTTACTGAACCTAAAAAAAGTATAGAGTTTACAACTTAGAATTTTTCTTCAGAAAAATACACTTTGCAATATTATGATGGTAACTTATTTATTTATTTTATTTATTTAAAAGTACTTATATACTAGAGATGTGAATCGTGTCCTCGATCGTCTTAACGATCGATTTCAGCTGGGAGGGGGAGGGAATCGTATTGTTGCCGTTTGGGTGTTTAAAGTATTGTGAAAATCGTTAAAATCGTGAGCCGGCACCCTAAAACCCCCTAAAACCCACCCCGACCCTTTAAATTAAATCCCCCACCCTCCCGAACCCCCCCCCCCCCCAAATGCCTTAAATTACCTGGGGGTCCAGCTAAATCGGAGGAAGGGGGAGGGCAGGAAAACTGGCACACTAAAACACCCTAAAACCCACCCCCGACCCTTTAAATTAAATCCCCCACCCTCCCGAACCCCCCCCCAAAAATGCCTTAAATTACCTGGGGGTCCAGCGGCGGTCCATAGCTAAATCGGGGGAAGGGGGAGGGCAGGAAAACCGGCACACTAAAACACCCTAAAACCCACCCCGACCCTTTAAATTAAATCCCCCACCCTCCCGAACCCCCCCCAAATACCTTAAATTACCTGGAGCGGCGGTCCGGAACGGCCTCCTGCAATTGAATCGTGTTGTCTTCAGCCGGCGCCATTTTGCAAAATGGCGGCGGCCATAGACCAACACGATTCAACTGCAGGAGGTTGTTCCGGACCCCCGCTGGACTTTTGGCAAGTCTTGTGGGGGTCAGGAGGCCCCCCCAAGCTGGCCAAAAGTCCCTGGGGGTCCAGCGTTCAGAAGCCCCGCTGAACGACCTCCTGCAGTCGATCTCCTGCCGGCGCCATTTTCCGTACGGAAAACGATTCGCGGCAGGAAATCGCTCCCGGACCCCCGCTGGACCCCCAGGGACTTTTGGCCAGCTTGGGGGGGCCTCCTTACCCCCAAAAGACTTGCCAAAAGTCCAGCGGGGGTCAGGAACGACCTCCTGCAGTCGAATTGTGTTGGTCTATGGCCACCGCCATTTTGCAAAATGGCGCCGCCTGAAGACAACACGATTCAATTGCAGGAGGCCGTTCCGGACCGCCGCCGTTTCGGACCGCCGCTGGACCCCCAGGTAATTTAAGGCATTTTGGGGGGGGGTTCGGGAGGGTGGGGGATTTAATTTAAAGGGTTGGGGGTGGGTTTTAGGGTGTTTTAGTGTGCCGGTTTTCCTGCCCTCCCCCTTCCCCCGATTTACGATTTTTTGACGATAAATTGGGGGAATTGGTATTGTATCGTGGCCCTAACGATTTTTGACGATTTAAAATATATCGGACGATATTTTAAATCGTCAAAAAACGATTCACATCCCTATTATATACAACACCCTCCAAGGTTCTGGGTGGTTTACATAAGAACATAAGAACATAAGGAATTGCCATGCTGGGTCAGACCAAGGGTCCATCAAGCCCAGCATCCTGTTTCCAACAGAGGCCAAACCAGGCCACAAGAACCTGGCAATTACCCAAACACTAAGAAGATCCCATGCTACTGATGCAATTAATAGCAGTGGCTATTCCCTAAGTAAAATTGATTAATAGCCATTAATGGACTTCTCCTCCAAGAACTTATCCAAACCTTTTTTGAACCCAGCTACACTAACTGCACTAACCACATCCTCTGGTAACAAATTCCAGAGCTTTATTGTGCGTTGAGTGAAAAAGAATTTTCTCCGATCAGTCTTAAATGTGCTACTTGCTAACTTCATGGAATGCCCCCTAGTCCTTCTATTATTCGAAAGTGAAAATAACCGAGTCACATCTACTCGTTCAAGACCTCTCATGATCTTAAAGACCTCTATCATATCCCCCTCAGCCGTCTCTTCTCCAAGCTGAACAGCCCTAACCTCTTCAGCCTTTCCTCATAGGGAAGCTGATCCATCCCCTTTATCATTTTGGTTGCCCTTCTCTGTACCTTCTCCATCACAACTATATCTTTTTTGAGATGCGGCGACCAGAATTGTACACAGTATTTAAGGTGTGGTCTCTCCATGGAGCGATATAGGGGCATTATGACATTTTCCGTTCTATTAACCATTCCCTTCCTAATAATTCCTAACATTCTATTTGCTTTTTTGACTGCAGCAGCACACTGAGCTGATGATTTTAAAGTATTATCCACTATGATGCCTAGATCTTTTTCCTGGGTGGTAGCTCCTAATATGGAACCTAACATCGTGTAACTACAGCAACGGTTATTTTTCCCTATATGCAACACCTTGCACTTGTCCACATTAAATTTCATCTGCCATTTGGATGCCCAATCTTCAAGTCTTGCAAGGTCCTCCTGCAATGTAGCACAGTCTGCTTGTGATTTAACTACTCTGAATAATTTTGTATTATCTGCAAATTTGATAACCTCACTCGTTGTATTCCTTTCCAGATCATTTATATATATATTGAAAAGCACCGGTCCAAGTACAGATCCCTGAGGCACTCAACTGTTTACCCTTTTCCACTGAGAAAATTAACCATTTAATCGTACTCTCTGTTTTCTATCTTTTAACCAGCTTGTAATCCACGAAAGGACATCGCCTCCTATCCCATGAATTTTTAGTTTTCGTAGAAGCCTCTCATGAGGGACTTTGTCAAATGCCTTCTGAAAATCCAAATACACTACTTCTACCGGTTCACCTTTATCCACATGTTTATTAACCCCTTCAAAAAAATGAAGCAGATTTGTTAGGCAAGACTTCCCTTGGGTAAATCCGTGTTGACTGTGTTCCATTAAATCATGTCTTTCTATATGCTTTACAATTTTGTTCTTGAGAATAGTTTCCACTATTTTTCCCGGCACTGAAGTCAGGCTCAATGGTCTATAGTTACCCGGATCGCCCCTGGAGCCTTTTTTAAATATTGGGGTTATATTGGCCACCCTCCAGTCTTCAGGTACAATGGATGATTTTAATGATAAGTTACAAATTTTAACTAATAGATCAGAAATTTCATTTTTGAGTTCCTTCAGAACCCTAGGATGCATACCATCTGGTCCAGGTGATTTGCTACTCTTTAGTTTGTCAATCTGGCCTACTACATTTTCCAGGTTCACAGTGATTTTGTTCAGTTTGTCTGACTCATCACCCCTGAAAACCATCTCCGGAACTGGTATCTCCCCAACATCCTCATTAGTAAACACGGAGGCAAAGAATTCATTTAGTCTTTCTGCAATGGCCTTTTCTTCCCTAAGAGCCCCTTTAACCCCTCTGTCATCTAATGGTCCAACCGACTCCCTCACAGGTTTCTTGCTTTGGATATATTTTTAAAAGTTTTTATTATGAGTTTTTGCTTCTATGGTCAATTTCATTTCAAATTCTCTCTTCGCCTGTCTTATCAATGTTTTACACTAAGCTTGACAATGCTTATGTTTTATCCTATTTTCTTCAGATGGATCCTTCTTCCAATTTTTTAAGGATTTTTTTTGGCTAAAATAGCCTCTTTCACCTCACCTTTTAACCATGATGGTAATTGTTTTGCCTTCCTTCCACCTTTCTTAATGCGCGGAATACATATGGACTGCGCCTCTAGGATTGTATTTTTAAACAATGTCCATGACTGTTGAACACTTTTAACCTTTGCAGCTGCACCTTTCAGTTTTTTTCTAACTATTTTTCTCATTTTATCAAAGTTTCCCTTTTTAAAATTTAGTGTTAGAGCTGCAGATTTACTTATTGTCCCCCTTCCAGTTATTATTTTAAATTTGATCATGTTATGATCACTGTTGCCAAGTGGCCCCACCACTGTTACTTCTCTCACCAAATCTTGCGTTCCACTAAGAATTAAATCTAAAATAGCTCCCTCTCTTGTTGGTTCCTGAACCAATTGCTCCATGAAGCAATCATTTATTACATCCAGGAACTTTATGTCTCTAGCAAGTCCTGATGTTACATTTATCCAGTCAATATTGGGGTAATTGAAATCTAAAAGTATATCAGAAGCACCTTGCACATAAGGTAATCCACAAAGTCACAAGTGCAAGTAAAGAGATCAAAGTCCCATTCACTTAATATAACAATTTATTAACCATGAATAAAGTTCATATATTATTTAATTCGGCAACTCCATATCAGTAGTGACAAGCATGTAGTTTTCTATGTCCCCCGACACGGTCCCGTGTTTCGCGGAGGCTGCATCGGGAGGGACCCAGAGAAATCATTCATATCTAAAATGTGATATAACATAGTGTAAGAAACGGAACACACACTGCCAAACAAGTAGTAACTTTAAAGTACACATACCCATTCCATTCTTCTCAGGAGCGCACTGACCCTGTAATCAGACAGCCATTTAAAGAAAAGGCGCGGAGACAGAGTCTCGCGAGATACAACAATCAGCAGGCACCTGTCAATAAACACTGCCAAAAGAAGTTAGTAGAATAGGTGCCATTCGATATCTTTATTGAGGCCAGAAGGGGCTACTGTGTTTAAAGTGTGGATCCATCACTGCTCTCTCCGGCCCAGCGCACCGGAGAAGTCTCCTCCCCGTGGAGGGGGCGAGACCACCTCCAACACGGAGTACGAGAGCGAGTCAATGGAGTGTTCAGCTTGGAGCCAGTGGGACACCAGAGGTTCATCGATTCTAGAGGATCTTATATTCGAACAGTGTTCAATAACCCGTGTCTTTATCATTCGGGATGTTTTCCCCACGTATAACAATGGACAGGGACATCGGTTTCGCACCCAATAGCGCCACCATAGGAGGTGTAGCTATTAGGAGCAAAAACGGACGTGAAAAGGGCCTTACCTTTTTGCTGTTCACGGCGTCGGTGCAGAGTCGGCCCCGGTGACGCCTCAACTCCTCCTTTTCCGGGGCTGACTCTGCCCCGACTCCACCCCCATCCTGGTATTGCATGCGATAAGGGACCTTTCGTGTGCGAAAGGTCCCTTATCGCGTGCGAGCGGCTTGGAAAATAAGGCCCTTTGTCTTTATATCTTTATCTAAGAAACTGAATAATACAGCATATGCAGGTTAGGTAGATGTGCTTAGTGAAGGGAACAGTAGACTTATTTGTTTGGTTTATCCTTTTCACAAAAAAGCTAGGGTTGCAACAGTCCTTCCTGAATTTTATTATCAAGTTTGTTTTGGTTTTTTTTTATATTGGGACGCTGTTGAGCAGCGACCAAGATGGCCACCTAATCCTGTGGCTCTGTAAAATCTCTCAGCTAATGCTTTCTAAAACCCATTTGTTGCATGACAGTTGCTGGCTAAATATTACAGTTTCCACAATGTCTGCTCCTAAAGTTGGCAAAATTGAAGCAGCCTTCGCTGCCTCATCAGGCTCTAAAAGAGTCAAGCAAGATCCACCCAAAAAAATGGAATCGGCGGATTTAGTGCTGACAGAAGTAAAACAATTAAAAGAAATGATTCAACTTAATATTGATGCAGCATCTGCCATCCACGGAGACTTATAATCTGTGACTCAGCAGATGGCTTTCCAATCGAGATTAGATGACTTGGAATCACAAACTTCTTCGTTGCTACTCTCCACCGCCTCTCTCCCCCAAATATCATGCTCAGTAGAGAAATTACAAGAGGACTTTGAAGATCTCTCAAATCGTAACTGTCGCAACACAATCAAACCAAATTATTCCATACTCCGGTGGAATTGGATGAGTTTAGTTCATCGTTGCAGCAAGCACAAAGCATGGTTACCATGTTAGTTACCATGTTAGTTTCAGCTAAACCTTTTTCAGAGACGTTTGCAGATGATTCCTGCCAGTCTGTCATTGCTTGAAGATTTTCTTTTCTTAATTGGAGATTTCATATGTTCTTTTGATATCTCCAATAATAATGTGGCCGTGAGTACAACCGATAGGTCCTATGTAAATGGGTTTTAATCATACAGTGTTGTGTGTGTTGAGCTATGGGATTTTGTTAGGCCTCTGGCCTGCCCTGAGGCTCATTTTGTTACATGGTGCCTCTATTGGCCTTGTTCTGTATGCTAACTATTCTGAGCCTTACAATTTTAATATTTTGTCATATTTTCTCCTTTATTTTTAAGTTTATGTGTCAAGGATCTGATTTTGTAATACCAAACCTTTGTTGTTATGAAAAGGATAGGAGCTGCTGCCACTTAAAATCATTTAATTTTTTAAATTATCTACTATGGCATCATCTGTTAGTACCATCAAAGTGGTCTCACTGAATGTAAACGGTCTTTCACACCCTATTAAGCATAAGAAAGTACTTACGTACTTACAATCCCTCCATGTCAATGTGGCCTTTATTCAAGAGACACATCTTTCCTCCTCTGAACCACATAAATTGAAATAACTGTGGGTAGGGGAAAGTTCTTTACAGCCCTGCTATACACAAAAAAAGAGAAGTGGCCATTCTGTTTAATAAAAATCTGGAGGTACAGATAATTCATCACATTTCTGATTTGGATGGCCAGTAGGTATCAGCTCAGACCATAATCAACAATGAACCTCTTAATTTTCTTAATCTATATGCCCTGAATGAGGATGAACCAGACCTTTTTCACAAACTATTTGCTCAGCTTCTGGATATAGATTCTTCAAACTACATTGTCAGAGGTGATTTTAATCAACCTTTGGATCCATTTCTAGCGAAGCAGTCAACTATCAGGACCAACATATCTAAATCTTGCAAAGCCTTATGCAGCCTTACGGATTCCTTCGGATTGAAAGATCCCTGGCGTTTGATCCATCCTATAGATAAAGACTTTACCTTGTATTCTTCTCTACATTCATCATACTCAAGAATTGACTATTTTCTAATCTCCCGTTCAATGATGCTGTTATGTTCGAGGACCCTTCGGCTGGTTGGGACAGGAGATGGAATGCTGTGGAAGTCCACAGCGAATGTCCCAACCAGGAGGCAGTACGGGAGCTCGGTGCTGGCTGACACTCTGGTCTACAGTGAAGTCCTTTGTGACCAAGGACAATCCCTCCCTGGACGGATGGACGGTGTTGGACCGGAGAGGAAGAAGAGCCTTCGCCCTGGAGACCGGCACTCCCCCGGGAGGAGCCCTTAGGAGTCCAGCCACTGGGACTTTAGGAGATTCACCCTGGAAGCCGAAGTCCCCCCAGGAAGAGCCCGTAGGGACACGGCCGCTGGGACTTAGGCGACTTCCTGATGATGCGGATGGTCCGGATGCAGGCGCCTCCTGCAGGTCGTGGTTCCGGACGGCTGGCGCCTCCAGCAGGTCATAGGAAATCCTGAAGTCAGTCCAGGAGTCAGGGTCCGAGGATGATCCGCAGCTAGTCCAGGGGTCGGTATCCAGAGAGCGGTCCACAGCCAGTCCAGGGTCAGAGCCAGTGAGCGATCCAAAGCCAGTCCAGGGGTCAGAGCCAGAGAGCGATCCAAAGCCAGTCCGGGGGTCAGAGCCAGAGAGCGATCCAAAGCCAGTCCAGAGGTCAATACCAGAAGAATCCACAGCAAGGGGAGCAGGCAGAGGCGGGACGAAGACAACCAGGAACGCAGCAAACACAGGACAAGTCCAGGAACCTTGTTGCAAGGCACTGGAGACTCCTAGAGCAAGATACTTAAGGCTGAAGGCGTCTGACGTCATCCCCAGCTGCTCAGCAGATTTTCCCACGCTGGCCCCTTTAAGAAAGGCTCCTCCCCGCGTGTGCACGTCAGGGGGTGGGGCCAGCCGTGCCGAGTCGTCGACGTCTCTCCCGGGGAAGGAGAGACATGCTCCCCGGGCCTGCAGGCCTGGGGAAGACCCGAAACGGCCCGGGCCGCCCTCGAGGTAGGTGGAGGGACCGGGACACGGCCCGGGACCGCAACAGTACCCCCTCTCCTACGCCCCCTCCCAGGAGGCCTGGGTTTACTTGGGTGGTCGAGATGGAACTGGTGGAGGAGATTCCTGTCCAGAATATTGGAGGATGGCTCCCAGGAATTCTCCTCAGGCCCGTACCCCTCCCAGGAGAGTAGGTACTCCCACCGGCGACGATGAAACCGGACATCCAAAACCTCCTTTACCGTATAAATGCCGTCTGCTTCAGCTTCGGTGGTGGTAGGCACTGGGGTTCTGTCATGGAAGGAGGAAAGCACCAACGGTTTAAGCAAGGATACGTGAAATACATTATGTATCCTCAGCGTGGAAGGTAAACGTAGACAGTAGGATACTGCCCCTACCCGTTCCAAAACCGTGAATGGACCCACAAACTTGGGAGCTAAGCGCATGGACGGAAGCCGTAGGTGAAGATTCTTGGTACTTAACCAAACTTTACTGCCTGGGAGGAAGACCGGAGCTGGCCGTCTTTGGCGGTCGGCATATTTCTTCGCTTTAGCAGAGGCAAGTTGGAGCTTCTCTTCGGTGGAAGTCCACAAGGAGTGTAGCTGCTGGGCAGTGAGCTGGGCTGCCGGAGAGGAGACTGAAAGAGACAATGGTAGAGGAGGCCTAGGGGTCTTTCCATAAACCAGTTGAAATGGAGACTGGCTGGTAGCTGAAAGTTTATGACGATTATATGAGAATTCGGCCCAAGGTAGGAGGGTGACCCAATCATTCTGCAAGTCCCCAACAAATGCTCGAAGAAAAGCCTTCAATGTCCAATTGGTCCGCTCAACCTGGCCATTGGCCTGTGG
This sequence comes from Rhinatrema bivittatum, assembly GCF_901001135.1. Classification (NCBI taxonomy): domain Eukaryota; kingdom Metazoa; phylum Chordata; class Amphibia; order Gymnophiona; family Rhinatrematidae; genus Rhinatrema; species Rhinatrema bivittatum. The sequence goes on from NC_042623.1 coordinate 57,360,060, forward strand.
GTGGAAGGCTGTAGTAAGATCCAAGCGTATCCCAAATTTCCTGCACAAGGATCTCCAGTACTTAGCCGTAAACTGCGGCCCACGGTCGGAAGAGATATGTAATGGTAAACCATGGAAACGAAATACATGCTGGGTAAAGAGGTTGGCCAGTTCCAGCGCCGAGGGTAGCTTGGTGAGGGGCACAAAGTGAGCCATCTTAGAAAAGCGATCGACCGTCACCCAGATTACAGTCTTTCCATCAGAAACAGGCAAATCCACAATAAAGTCAGTGGAGAGGTGCGTCCACAGTTCCGTAGGAGTGGGCAGTGCCTGCAGAAGTCCCCATGGGCGTGCAGGAAATGGCTTGTGTTGAGCACAGTTGGGACATGACTGGACATACTGTCGTACGTCCTCCTTTACTCGAGGCCACCAGTAAAATTCGGTCAGGAGTTCCAGAGTCCGGTTAATCCCTGGATGGCCGGCGGTCAGGGAATCGTGAGCCCAGGCTAAGACCTTCCTTCGAGATCGTGTAGGAACCACCGTCTTACCCGCTGGAGCCACTTCCGCAGCTGCTATCAAGACCCTGGCGGGATCCAGGATGTATTGAGGTGGATTAGGCGCATCTTCGGGTTCCGATGTCCGAGAGAGCGCATCCGCTCGTATGTTCTTTGCTGCTGGTCGGTATTGAAGGGAAAAGTTAAAGCGACTGAAAAAGAGAGCCCATCTTGCCTGACGTGGATTGAGGCGTTGAGCCCGACACAAGTACTCGAGATTTTTGTGGTCGGTGTAAACGATGACCGAATGCTGCGCTCCCTCCAGCCACTGGCGCCACTCCTCAAAAGCCAGCTTAATCGCCAGTAACTCCTTGTCTCCAATGCCATAGTTCCTTTCAGCTGGGGAAAATTTTCGAGAGTAGAATGAACAGGGCAGAAGCTTACCCTTGGTCAATAGTTGGCTCAGGACTGCCCCCACAGCAGTATCCGAAGCATCCACTTCGACAATGAACTGACGCTGGGGGTCAGGATGGTGCAGGCAGGTGTCCTGGAGGAATGCTTCTTTTAAGTCATGAAAGGCTTGTATGGCCGTAGTCGGCCAATTTTTGGCATCGACCCCCTTCTTGGTGAGCGCAGTTAGAAGAGCCACCTTCTGAGAGTAGTGCGGAATGAATTGTTGGTAAAAGTTGGTGAACCCCAGGAATCGTTGGAGGGCTTTCACCCCCTGGGGTTGTGGCCAGTTCTTGATTGCGGCAACCTTCTCGGAGTCCATTAGAAAACCGGTGGATGATACAATATACCCTAAAAAGGGTAATGATTCTTGTTCAAACATACATTTCTCTAACTTAGCATACAGTTTGTTCTCTCGAAGCTTAAGCAGTACCTGTCGGACGTGTTGGCGGTGCGTTTCTAGGTCCTTGGAGTAAATGAGGACGTCATCGAGGTAGACAATGACAGAAGAGTGTAACAGGTCTCGAAGAACCTCATTCATAAGGTTTTGGAAGACTGCCGGGGCATTACACAGACCAAAAGGCATAACCAGGTATTCATAATGGCCGTCCCTCGTATTAAAGGCGGTCTTTCATTCATCGCCGGGACGAATCCTGACCAGATTATAGGCTCCCCGCAGGTCCAATTTAGTAAAAAACTTGGCCCCCTGTATCCGGTCCAGGAGTTCCGGAATCAGAGGCAGAGGGTAACGATCCCGCCGAGTGATGCTGTTAAGACCGCGGTAATCGATGCAGGGGCGAAGGGACCCATCTTTCTTGGCTACGAAGAAGAAGCCGGCCCCTGCTGGAGATTTGGATGGCCGAATAAATCCTCGCTCCAGGTTCTCCTGGATGTAGGCTGACATGGCCTGAGTCTCTGGAAGGGATAATGGGTAAACCCGGCCTCTCGGCGGAGTGGCACCAGGCAAGAGGTTGATGGTGCAGTCGAAAGGACGATGCCCTGGAAAAATTTCTGCTTTCTCCTTTTAAAACACATCATGGAATTCCCGGTACTGAAGTGGTAACGCCAGAGGGGTAGTCATTAGAGCCAGTGGAGCACGGGGTAAATCCATCAAACAGTTATTAAAGCAGGCGTGACCCCAAGAGGCCAACTGGAGCGAATCCCATGCAATGACTGGGGAATGTTTCCGGAGCCAGGGTAACCCCAAGATAATCGGATGCATAGACTTTTCTAAGATGAGGAAGGAGATTTCCTCCTGATGCAAGGCGCCTGTACGTAAGACGAGAGGTGAGGTACGAGTGGTAATGGTACCTGGAAGAGTTCTCCCCTGAATAGAGGATATCCGGAGTGGAGGTTCTTGGGGTTGTACCCCAATCTGGAGTTGCTGCACAAGCTCCTGGAGGATGAAACTCTCCCCGGCCCCTGAGTCGATCAAGGCTTGGGTCTCGAACTCTCCGTCCGGAAGTACCAGAGTTACTGGAACAAAGCATGGGGAGTCGGCAGCAGCATGACCTAGGGTTAGCTCCCCCACCGTCCCTAGGTCCGAGCGTTTCCCGGACGCTGGCTGCAATGGGCAAGGAAGTGGCCCTTACCACCACAATACAGGCAGAGACCTAGTGACCGACGTCTTTTTCTTTCCTCCTGGGAGAGAGGACCTCGCCCCACCTGCATGGGTTCGACATCTTGGGGCCTTGAAGAAGCTGGAGGTGAATTCCCACGGTGTACGGACAGGGTTCCAGAGGTGTCGGCTCTATGGGGTATTCTCCTTTCCTGAAATCGACGCTGTAAGCGGCGGTCCACTCGACCTGCTAATTCGATCAGTTCATTTAGATCGTCAGGAAGATCTCGACCTGCCAATTCATCTTGTAATCTCGAAGAGAGACTTTCCAGGAAGATACTATGCAGGCTGTCACTTCCCCAATTTAATTCTGCAGCAAGGGTTTGAAAGTCCATAGCATGGTCAGCTAAGGGCCGGTTGCCCTGCCGTAGTTGTAGTAGCTCAGAAGCCGCCGTGGGTTTCCGGGCGGCCTCATCAAAGACCTCCCTAAATGCTGAAACGAAGTGCACCAGATTGTTCAAACGAGGATCCTGACGTTCCAGAAGGTTAGATGCCCAGGCCAAAGGTTTCCCATCCAGGAGGGAAATAATAAAGCTGGTCTTGATTCGGTCAGTTGGGAACTGAAGTGGGAGAAGGTCAAACCGGATATAGCATTGGTTTAAGAAACCCCGACAGAGCCTTGTATCTCCGGAGAATCGTGATGGTACTGGCATCTGGATAGAAGCAGGAGCAGCAGCAGAGGCCCCAGCTACGGGTGCATTGGAGCTAGCAGCCAAGGTTCCACTCACGCGGTCGGCTAAGGCTTGTACTGTGGCTGTCAGGGTGTCCAAGCATGCTTGTTGTTGTTGCAGCCTCTGGGCTATGCTGGGAATGGCTTTCAGACCCGCAAGGTCCGCCGGGTCCATGGCCTTGCAAACTGTTATGTTCATGGACCCTTGGGCTGGTTGGGACAGGAGATGGAGTGCTGTGGAAGTCCACAGCGAATGTCCCAACCAGGAGGTGGTACGGGAGCTCGTTGCTGGCTGACGCTCTGGTCTACGGTGAAGTCCTTTGCGACCAAGGACAAGACCCTCCCTGGACGGATGGACGGTGTTGGACCAGAGAGGAAGAAGAGTCTTCGCCCTGGAGACCGGCACTCCCCCGGGAGGAGCCCTTAGGAGTCCAGCCGCTGGGACTTTAAGAGATTCACCCTGGAAGCCGAAGTCCCCCCAGGAAGAGCCCGTAGGGACACGGCCGCTGGGACTTAGGCGACTTCCTGATGATGCGGATGGTCCGGATGCAGGCGCCTCCTGCAGGTCGTGGTTCCGGACGGCTGGTGCCTCCAGCAGGTCATAGGAAATCCTGAAGTCAGTCCAGGAGTCAGGGTCCGAGGATGATCCGCAGCTAGTCCAGGGGTCGGTATCCAGAGAGCGGTCCACAGCCAGTCCAGGGTCAGAGCCAGTGAGTGATCCAAAGCCAGTCCAGGGGTCAGAGCCAGAGAGCGATCCAAAGCCAGTCCGGGGGTCAGAGCCAGAGAGCGATCCAAAGCCAGTCCAGAGGTCAATACCAGAAGAATCCACAGCAAGGGGAGCAGGCAGATGCGGGACGAAGACAACCAGGAATGCAGCAAACACAGGACAAGTCCAGGAACCTTGTTGCAAGGCACTGGAGACTCCTAGAAGCAAGATACTTAAGGCTGAAGGCGTCTGACGTCATCCCCAGCTGCTCAGCAGATTTTCCCACGCTGGCCCCTTTAAGAAAGGCTCCTCCCCGTGTGTGCACGTCAGGGGGCGGGGCCAGCCGTACCGAGTCGTCGACGTCTCTCCCGGGGAAGGAGAGACATGCTGGAGGGCCTGCAGGCCTGGGGAAGACCCGAAACGGCCCGGGCCGCCCCCGAGGTAGGTGGAGGGACCGGGACACGGCCCAGGACCGCAACAGATGCCTTCGCTGCAGTCTGCCACAATTTGCCCTATTCTGATTGCTGACCATGCTGAGGTATCAATCACATATCAATTGTCCTATACTGTAACAGTGGATCACCATTTGAGATTTAATTCGGCCTAGCTGGCTGATACATCCATTTTGGAAATTCTCAAGGACAAAATTTCTGAATATTTTCTACATAACACCACCCCAGATGTCTCTCTCTCTTCTGTATGGGCTGCTTTTAAAGCTACTATATGCGGTGAGAACATCAGTTTTAGTATCAACGATCTGCTTTAAATACCTTGCAGACCGAAGTTGCCTCTCTTGAAAAATCTCATATTGCGTCACCTTCACCTACTACTTTGAACCATCTTCTTAAAGCTCGATACAAGTATAATCAACTACTGAGCTCGCAAGTAGGCCTATATATGTTTCATAAATAGGCCCATTACTATGCTAAAAACAATAAGTGCAGTCATTTATTATCATCATATCTTAAGCTACGGAAAGATAAGCAATGGATAGCAAGGGTGTCATCCTCCTCTGGTCAGCTACTTACCTCAGATGAAGGAATATTATATGCCTTTCATGAGTTTTATTCAAACCTGTACCAAACAGAGTTATCAACTTCGAGCAGTGTCATCAGTCAATTTCTTTCAAATCTTTCTCGCCCTTCTCTCACTGAATCACAAAGATCATCTTTAGACAGTCCTATTTCCTCAGAAGAAATAAGCTAGCCTCTCCAGAGAGAAGGCTCCAGAGCCCGATGGCTTTAACTCTGACTTCTATCAAGCATTTAAGAAGGAACTTACTCCGCATTTACATGTCTTTTTTTCTTCAATGATATCTCATCCTGCTGATGCTTCCTTCTTTACAGAAGTTTGCATAGTAGTTTCTCCAAAGCCAGGGAGAGATGACAAATCTGTTTTTAACTATAGGCCTATATCATTATTAAATACAGACTATAAAATCTTTGCAAAAATTTTGGCCACAAGGTTATCCCATATAACGTGTTCATTAATACATCCAGACCAATCTGGTTTTATCAAGAATTGATTCATTGCCAATAACACACACCTCTTTCTTCATATTCAAGAGCAAGCCCTCTTAGCCAACACCCCAATAGTGGCTCTTTCCCTAGATGTGGAAAAAGCCTTTGACCAGATGGAGTGGAACTTCTTATTTGATATGCTTCATTGGTTGGGCTTTGGCCCCAATTTTTATATCAATCCCCATCAGCTTTTTTTATATACTAATAATTGTGCCACTAACCCCTTTTCCTTGTTTAGAGGTACATGACAAGGCTGCCCTCTTTCCCTTTTGTTGTTTAACCTGGCTTTGGAACCCATACTGCTAGCTATAAGACAAGAGAGTAATATCAAAAGAGTTATCATAGGGAAAGAAACTTGTAAACTATCCGCATATGCAGACTATGTTCTCCTCTTTTTAGCAAACCCCGAGTCATCGCTTTCTAATTTACTTGCTTTAACATCTACATATTCTGCTATTTTGGGTTATAAAATTAACTGGCATAAGACTGAGATGCTCCCCTTAAACACCTTGGTAGCTTTAGTAGATCTTTCCATGTAACCAATTCAAAAAGTGACCCAAGGCCTTAAATATTTAGGTATACGTTTCTATACAGATACTTTAACCATGATTACTCAATGTGAATCGTCAATATTGCAGATGTTATGAGACACTTCATTGAAACGGTCTCCCTTGCACTTATCTTGGTGTGGAAGACTTGATACCATTAAAATGGTACTTGAACCTCGTGTAAATTATATGCTTTCTATGATCCCCATTTTTCTCTCTCCAGATACTTTTACCATCAAGTGGAAAAGCTTTTATCACGATTCCTTTGGCTCAATAAGGCACCCATATTGCATTATATAAATTAAAGGCAGATAAGAAGAATGATGGAGTCAATTTCCCAGACTTTTATTTATATCATAAAGCATTTATGCTACAACAAGGCTATCATTTATTTACACATTGGTTTACCCCTCCAGATTATCCCCATTGGTTATCGATTGAAAAGCTACTCCTTTTTCACCCGAAACCTTTTCAGGGATGTCCCTTATTCCTCTCTACTCCTCTTACTCCATTTTGTGGTCCTTGTACCAAGCTTTTTCGAAATTTGAATAATGTTGCCCCACTAAAGCCTCCCAATGGAGGTTTTCCCAATTTGCCCCCTGTGGTATAACCCTTTAATTAATCATAGTGGGAGGCCATTCACTTAATTGGCAGGTTTGGCAGCATAAGTGAATTTGGTTCCTTTCCTCTGTAATACATAGAAGTGTCTTGTTATATTTCTCCACATTACAGGAGACATTTTCGTTGCCTGCATCTCAGATTTTTACCTGGCTACAACTTCAAAGTGCATTGAAACATAGTAACATAGAAACATAGAAATGACGGCAGAAGAAGACCGAATGGCCCATCCAGTCTGCCCAGCAAGCTTCACACATTTTTTCTCTCATACTTATCTGTTTCTCTTAGCTCTTTGTTCTATTCCCCTTCCACCCCCACCATTAATGTAGAGAGCAGTGATGGAGCTGCATCCAAGTGAAATATCTAGCTTGATTAGTTAGGGGTAGTAGGGGTAGTAACCGCCGCGATAAGCAAGTAACACCCATGCTTATTTGTTTTACCTAGACTATGTTGTACAGCCCTTGTTGGTTGTTTTTTCTTCTCCCCTGCCGTTGAAGCAGGGAGCTATGCTGGATATGCGTGAAGTATCAGTTTTTTTCTCCCCTGCCGTTGAAGCAGAGAGCCATGCTGGATATGCATTGAAAGTGAAGTATCAGGCACATTTGGTTTGGGGTAGTAACCGCCGTAACAAGCCAGCTACTCCTCGCTTTGTGATTGCGAATCCTTTTTTTCTTCACCCCTGTTGTTGAAGCTATGCAGGATATGCGTGAAGCATCAGTTTTGTTTTTTTTTTGTTTTTCCCCTGCTGTTGAAGCAGAGAGCTATGCTGGAAATGTGTGATGTATCAGTCGTTCTCCCATGCCGTTGAAGCAGAGATCCATGCTGGATATGCATGGAAAGTGAAGTATCAGGCACATTTGGTTTGGGGTAGTAACCGCCGTAACAAGCCAGCTACTCCCCGCTTTGTGAGTGCGAACCCTTTTTCTTCTCCCTTGCCATTGAAGCAGAGAGCTCTGCTGGATGTGTGAAGTATCAGTTATTCTTCTCCCCTGTCGTTGAAGCAGAGAGCTATGCTGTATATGCATTGAAAGTGAAGTATCAGGCATATTTGGTTTGGGGTAGTAACCGCCGTAACAAGCCAGCTACTCCCCTCTTTGTGAGTGCAAATCCTTTTTTCCATTTCCTCTTGCTGTTGAAGCTTAGAGCGATGTTGGAGTCACAGTAAGCATGTGTATGTTTATTGAATAAGGGTATTGTGTCCAGGCAGTAGCCATCATTCTGGCGAGTCACCCACTCTTCATTGGCGGCCTCTTGACTTTATGGATCCACAGTGTTTATCCCACGCCCCTTTGAAGTCTTTCACAGTTCTGGTCTTCACCACTTCCTCCGGAAGGGCATTCCAGGCATCCACCACCCTCTCCGTGAAGAAATACTTCCTGACATTGGTTCGGAATCTTCCTCCCTGGAGCCTCAAATCGTGACCCCTGGTTCTGCTGATTTTTTTCCTACGGAAAAGGTTTGTCGTTGTTTTTGGATCATTAAAACCTTTCAAGTATCTGAAAGTCTGTATCATATCACCTCTGCTCCTCCTTTCCTCCAGGGTGTACATATTTAGATTCTTCAATCTCTCCTCGTACGTCATCCGATGAAGATCCTCCACCTTCCTGGTCGCCCTTCTCTGTACCGCTTCCATCTTGTCTTTGTCTTTTTGTAGATACGGTCTCCAGAACTGAACACAGTACTCCAGGTGAGGCCTCACCAAGGACCTGTACAAGGGAATAATCACTTCCCTTTTCTTACACGATATTCCTCTTTCTATGCAGCCCAGCATTCTTCTGGCTTTTGCTATCGCCTTGTCGCATTGTTTTGCTGTCTTCACATCATTAGACACTATCACCCCAAGGTCCCTCTCCTGCTCCGTGCACATCAGCCTTTCCCCCCCCCCCATCGAATACAGTTCATTCGGATTTCCACTCCCCATATGCATGACTTTGCACTTCTTGGCATTGAATCTCAGCTGCCATATCTTCGACCACTCTTCCAGTTTCCTTAGATCCCGTCTCATTCTCTCCACTCCTTCCAGCGTGTCCACTCTGTTGCAGATCTTAGTGTCATCCGCAAAAAGACAAACCTTACCTTCTATCCCGTCCGCAATGTCGCTCACAAAGATATTGAACAGGACCGGTCCCAACACCGATCCTTGTGGTACACCACTTAAAACCGCTCTCTCTTCAGAGAAGGTTCCATTTACCATCACACATTGTCTTCTGTCCGTCAACCAATTTGCAATCCAGGTCACCACCTCGGCACTCACTCCCAAGCTTCTCGTTTTATTCACCAGTCTCCTGTGCGGAACCGTATCAAAAGCTTTGCTGAAATCCAAGTATATGATATCGAGCGCTCTTCCTTGATCCAATTCCTTTGTTACCCAGTCAAAAAAGTCAATCAGATTTGTCTGACAGGATCTTCCCCTGGTGAATCCATGCTGCCTCTGGTCCATCAATTCTCCAGACTGTAGATAGTTCACTATTCTCTCTTTCAGCAGTGACTCCATTACTTTTCCCACCACCAAAGTGAGGCTAACCGGTCTGTAGTTGCCTGCCTCCTCCCTGTTCCCACTCTTGTGAAGCGGGACCACCACCGCTCTTCTCCAATCACTCGGCACCACTCCCGTTTCTAGGGATCTATTGAACAGGTCACACAGCGGACCCGCCAGAACATCTCTGAGCTCCCTCATATCCTTGGATGAATCCCATCAGGCCCCATGGCTTTGTACACTTTCAGGTTCTTTAGTTCTTCCCACACATTTTCTACTGTAAAAGGATTTTCATCTATTCCACTTCCCTCCAGTTTCTTGTTGTGTAGAGATGGTCCTTCTCCAGGGTCTTCTTTAGTGAACACAGAGCTGAAGTATTCGTTTAATATTTCTGCCATTTCTTCGTCTCTCTCCACACATTGATCATTACCACCTTTCAATTTCACTATACCACTTTGGACCTTTCTCTTTTCGCTGATGTATCTGAAAAGTATTTTGTCACCATTTTTTATCTCCTTGGCAATCCTCTCTTCTGCTTGACTCTTTGCCAACTTGATTAATTTCTTTGTCTCCCTCAGTTGATACAAATATTCTTCTTTGTGCTCCTCCCTTTGGGATCCTTTATATTTCTTGAATGCTGTTCTTTTAGCTTTAATTTTGTCAGCCACCTCCTTTGAGAACCAGATAGGTTTCAGTTTTCTTTTGCTTTTCTTTACATTTCTAACATATAGGGCAGTTGCCTTGGTGATTGCTCCTTTTAGATTGGTCCACTGCTGATCCACATCTCTCTCGTTCTCCCATCCTTTAAGTTCTTCCTCCAGGTAGTTCCCCATTTCCTCAAAGTCTGTGTTTTTGAACTGTAAAACTCGAGTCTTTGTGGTTCTTTTCCCTATTCTTTTATTGATATTAAACCATACCGTTTGATGATCACTGCTGCTGAGGTGGGCGCCCACCTGGACATCTGAGACATTATCTGCATTAGTGAGCACTAAGTCGAGTATAGCTCCTTCTCTCGTGGGTTCCAACACCATTTGTTTGAACAAAGATACTTGCATGGCATCCACTATCGCTCTACTATTTTTAGTTTCTGCAGATGGGATTTTCCAGTCTACATCTGGCATATTAAAGTCACCCACGATCACCACTTCTCCCTTCTTACCTATCTTATGGATGTCTTCAACCAGATCTCTGTCCAGCTCTTCCTTTTGGTTTGGAGGCCTGTAAACCACTCCAATATAAATGGACGCTCCGTCATCTTTTTTTAGGTCGACCCATAGAGCTTCTTCAATACCCCAACTTCTTTGTAGCTCAGTTGCTTGGATGTTGTTTCTGACATAAAGAGCCACACCTCCCCCTTTTCTATCCTCTCTGTCCTTCCTTAACAAGTTGTAGCCTGGTATTGTTGTATCCCATTCATGAGATTCTGTGAACCATGTTTCTGTGATAGCAACAATGTCCATTTCTGCGTCAGCCATTAGGGCCTGCAGATCTGGGATTTTATTTCCCAAACTATGAGCATTTGTGGTCATAGCCTTCCAGGTACTCTCTTTACGGTTATTGCATTTCCTGGACTCCTTGTGAGATATTAGTTGAGATTTGTTATTCACTTCACTATTTCTTTTTGTGGTTGTGCCACTGTTGACAGAGTTATCCATCTCAATTAGATTTTTCTTTTGCTTATGGATCTTGAAATACTGCATGCATTGTGTTTTCTCTCTCTTTTCTGGTAATACTGCAATGCTTTTCTCAAGAACTTCTTCAGTTTTTAATTTAGAGAAGGCTTGTTCTTTTTCCATTTGGTACATTGTGTGTCTCCTCATCACAGGTCTAATTCTACCAGAGCCCACTGTATTCCTGGTTTTTAAATAATTTCTTAATGACCTGTTTGAGTGGGGGGTATACCTGTTGGCTGCTCTTCTGTCAAGAATGGGTGACTGTGGGTCCTACCTGAGCCTAATGAATCTCCTTTTCTTGACTCCTGGTTTATTTGTGGTATTGGGGAATTATTTTCTGAGTAATGCAATGTGGGGGTAATTCTTTTAATTGAAGCTAATTGATCTTTAATCACAGTCAGCTCCATTTTCAAGGAAGAGAGTTGTGCACAAATTGGGCAAGCTCTAAGTTTCCAGATGCTTTCCCTCAGAATAAAGGCTCCACAGCAGTTACATTGGATAGTCCTCATCTTGGTAATTTGTGAATTGTATTTCCTTGACTGTAACCAATGTACTAATTTATCTCACTGCCAATGGTAATCTAGGCAGTCTTTATTAGAAACAAGCCCCAGGGGTGGGTGGGTAGAGGGGTAGGGTAGGAGAGAGTCAAACAGTTTAGCCTGGGACAAGCTGGGTAAAGCAGGGCACTTCTGGACTGTTGTCTTTGCTTTTTGGTCAATTCTTTTTTAAAAAACAGTCTTTATGCCCCAATTTTTTAGTTTGTGCCAGCTAACCCCAAACTAGAGAGATTTTACCAGTTTAAAAGCTGATAGCTTTGTTTGTGGGGGTTTTTTTTTCTTTTCTAACATTATTCAGCAAACAGCAAAACTTACTAGAATAATAACTTACTATAAGAAATGAAACAGACTATAAAGAAAGTTAAACCACAGACAGGAAATAATCACAGAAGCTTTCTACACAAGCTTTCTACACAAAATGAAACAGACTATAAAGAAAGTTAAAACACAGACAGGAAATAATCACAGAAGCTTTCTACACAAACTTTCTACACAACTTCAGAGCAATAAGCAAAAATAAGCAGAAATACTTAGCCACAATAGAAGATTTCACAATGCAGTAAACAGTTCCACCAAGAGAAATCCCTCTAGCATTTGGCACAGGACAACAATGGCTAACAATGGCTCCCTTGCTCTGATTACCCTGAGTCACACCCAATTCAGTTAGATTACATCACTTCTGGACTGTTGTCTTTGCTTTTTGGTCAATTCTTTTTTTTAAAACAGTCTTTATGCCCCAATTTTTTAGTTTGTGCCAGCTAACCCCAAACATATAAAGTTCCACCAAAAATGGGCAGATAGCAGATCACTATGCTTCCAATTAGCAAGGATGTTATATAAAGCTACTGTTAGTAAAAAATCAAGTAGTTTATGATACAGGGAAGGGAGGCAGAGATACAGAGTTGCTCCACATAGTATAACAATAAAGCATGCTGCTTCTCTACCTCTTATGAGTATTAACGACTCACTCTTTTTGTTCACAATTTATCAGGACTATGGCTCTCTGGGCCATCTTGCCTCTGGATTTTACAAACTTCTGAAATCTTCCTCTTCCCTGCAGTCCTTGAGGGGTTTACATATGTTGTGGTTATGATGAAGCTTACCGATTCCTCAGGATGTGTGAATTGGGAACATTTCTGGAATGTCTCTGTTCGCATATCACTATCTTCCAGTTTGACCCAAACTTCTTTTTTTGTGTCCCATAGAGCGATATGGACCCCCCTGGAAAACTTTATCGAGCTGGTTTACTCAACTCACATGCTTGTTGGTCCTGCTCTTCTATTAATGCTACTTTGTCACACATGCTATTTTTTTTGTCCCAATGTGTTTTACTTTTTGGCAACATATTTGGGTAATGATCTCGGCTATATTAGGATTTTCCCACCCCATAACCAACTTTATTGTTATACTATGTGGAGCAACTCTGTATCTCTGCCTCCCTTCCCTGTATCATAAACTACTTGATTTTTTACTAACAGTAGCTTTATATAACATCCTTGCTAATTGGAAGCATAGTGATCTGCTATCTGCCCATTTTTGGTGGAACTTTATATGTTTGAATAGTAAATATGAAAAGGCAATGGCGGTTAAGCATAATCGGCTGTCTACATGGGCACAGGTGTGGAATCCCCTTGAGACATATATTGAATCACTGTAACATTTATCTATGTTTACTGATGGCAGTCAACTTCTTCCTCTCTACCTTTCTCCTTCCCCCCCCCCCCCCTTCTTATTTCTGCCCCTTTTTTATTTCTATTCTCTTCTTAAATGTCATAATTTGTGTATCTTGATAATGTTTTAAGTACATTTAATTGACAATTCTTCAATTAATAAGATTTAAACAACAGAAATTTAATGGTTGAGACAGGATGACAACCCAGACTGGGGCATGAAGCTGATACAAATCAGTTCAACTGGGTAAGGGCTAAATGGTCAACAGTGAAATTAGTTGGTTTCTCTGTGGTTGCTCAGACAAAAGGCAGTATAAAATTAGAAGTTAAGGCTAAAGGAAAGATTTTATTCCACAGGATCATGATTTCTCCTTGACCTGAGGTAAGGGTCTGTGAGCAGTGCATCAACTCCGACCCTCAGTTGTCCATGGCTGTGCTGTCTTGTTTTCTAATCTCTATGGCTTTGAGGTACCCTGTTGATGGCCATGTTCTTCTGGCACTGCCATAGTTAAAAGCCTGCCTCAGCTTGGGTCCTGTTAGTCTTAGTTATGGCCCTACATCTGTTCTTACTTGAGTTTGTTTGGACCAAATCTGCGCTTTTGGCCTTGCCTTTTTTTCTGTGTGGCCCCAAATACGTATGTGGCCTTCTTGATCTGTTTTGTTGATTTATTTTGTTCTGTGTATGGCTCTATTTAGAAGTCTTCTCACCTTGCTTGTTCTATCTCTTTGTTCTATGTTGTAGCCTTCTGGACATAGTCTGTTGGTTCTGCTTTGTCTGTTTGACCCATTCCTCTTGTTTGCTTTGGGGTAGACTTTAAAAGGGTTACGCACATAAGTTATGCGCGTAACCATTCAAACCCCCCCTGCGCGCGCCGAGCCTATTTTGCATTGGCTCAGTGGCGCGCGCAAGCCCCAGGACGCGCATAAGTTCCGGGGATTTCCTGGGGGGCGTGTTGGGGGTGTGTCAGGGGGCGGCGTGGCATTCGAGGCATGTCCGGGGGCGTGTCCTGCAGTCATGGTTCCATCCCGTGGCGTTTCGGGGGCATGGCCGAGACCTCCGAAATTGTTCCCGGGCCAGGTAATCGCGCGGCGGTGGCCGGTTAACTTCGTGACAAATGGTAGTGGGGGTGTAGATAGGGCTGGGGGGGGCGGGGGGGGGGGTTAGGTAGGGGAAGGGAGGGAAGGTGGGGGGGAGACTGAAGGAAAGTTCCCTCTGAGGCCGCTCCGATTTCGGAACAGCCTCAGAGGATATGGGCAGCACGCGCAGGGCTTGGCACGTGCAAGGTGCACAAATGTGCACCCCCCTTGCGCACGCCGACCATGGATTTTATAGATATGTGCAGGCTACGTGTGTATCTTAAAAATCCGGCCCATACTTTTGTTTGCACCTGATGTGCGAACCAAAGTACGCAGCGGGCGTACTTTTATAAAATCTACCCCTTTGTGGGTACCTTTCAATTCCTTGCAGTTCTGCCCTCCCTAGTGGGTATCCTTCTATTCCTGCCCTCAGAGTACACCTCTTGCTTAAGCCCCTGCTGCCAGTCAGCACTTGAAGGCTGTGAAACCTGAGGAACATGGTGCCTGTATAGGCAGAAGACTACCGGATCCTTGCTCTGCATAAACCAACCTCATGAGTATGTAAGGCCTGTTTGAAACGGCATGTTAAAATTCTGGCAGTATGCTATGATGGGCCAGCCGAACCTCACAGGAGTGACAACATAGCAACAAAGAAACATGATGGCAGAAAAAGATCTTATTGTTTACGTTTGGGCAGTGATCCGGTGTAGTGAACACCACCTTCAGGAGTGACTCCAGGTGGATAGAGACAGGGATGGCTGGAAGGTATCTGATGATGGCTGGGAAGGAATGTGAAGCAGCAGGAGTGTATGGAGCTGGGCGATGGCTGATATATGGAGCAGAGTACTGGCTGGGAACAAGTCAAGATCCAGGCAGAGTCAAGGCAGGCGGCAGGCAACAGAGTCAAAGTCCAGGCAGGGTCAAGGCAGGCGGCAGGCAACAAAGTCAAGGTCCAGGCAGGGTCACAAGAACCTTATAGCAAGACAGAGAGCCCGAAGGCCACACACACACACACACACACACACACACGACAAGGCAGAGGGCCCGAAGGCCACGCACACATGGCAAGGCAAAGAGCCCAAAGGCCACGCACATACAGCAAGGCAGGAGGCCCGAAGGCCACGCACACACAGCAAGGCAAGGCAAGGCAGAAGGCCCGAAGGCCACACACACACAGCAAGGCAGGCAGGCAGAGGGCCCGAAGGCACACACACAGCAAGGCAAGGCAGAAGGCCCGAAGGCCACACACAGCAAGGCAAGGCTTAGAGCAGGGAGCCCAACGAGCTCGATGCCGAAGCACTGGAGTCTTGGGTAGGCAGGGCTATAAAGGCACATCCAAGACATAGAGCAGATGGATTGGACCAGCCAGGAGAGCCTGCTCTTGAAGGACCCCTGGTGGTGAGGCAGTTGCACAGCAGCCATAACGTAAAACTTATGGCCCATCTAGTCTGCCCATCCAGCCAATTAAGTTAGCATTGTAATTCCATCACTTCCTTAGAAAGCCTCTGTATTTATCTCATGCTTTTCTGAATTCAGATCTTGTTTTTGTTTCTACTGCATTCATTGGAAGTCTTTTCCATGCATCTACCACCCTCTCTGTAAAGAAATATTTCATAAGATTACTCCTAAATATGCCTTTCAACCTTATTGCATGACCCCTCATTATACAGCCTTCTTTCCATTTAAAGAGGCTCATCTCCTGTTATGTGCCCCATTCGCAGCCGTCCCGTGGGGGAGGGAGGCAGAGAGGGGGAGGGAGGCAGCGAGACGGAGTTGCTTCACATAGTATAACAATACAGTAGGTTAAGGGGTGGGAAAAACCTAATATAGCCGAGATCGTTACCCAAATATGTTGCCAAAAAGTAAGCACATTGGGACAAAAAAATAGCATGTGTGACAAAGTTCCACAGTGGGTCCCAGAACGATCTCCCTCATGGTAGTTGCCAGCCTTGCCAGGCCCTGGCATCCCACGGTGGCGGTCGCCGGGCCTTCCACTGTGCGCCAGGCCTCATGCCGAGGTTCGGCATCCTCTGCCATGTTAGCCATGCCCCTACGCGCGCACAGACTGTCTGGACTCATGTAGGACCAAGGGCGGGTCTTACCTCCGCTGTGCACCCTGATTGTGATTGATCCCTCGATATAAGGAAGTTCCTGTCTCTGCTTCCTTGACTTGGCAATCGGGTCAGTTTACTCTAAGATTGCCTCTGCATTTGTTCCTGTTCCTGCTTGTTCCCAGTCTCGTTCCAGGATCCTTCTGTTCCAGTTCCATTCCTGACTTGCTCCTGCATCCTAGTTCCTGCGTCCTGTTTGTTCCTGTGTTCTTCTGTCTGTACCCTCGGACTGTCTTACTGGTACTGACCTCAACTTGCTCTCGATCTGCCTGCCTGCCTGCTGCCTGCCTCAATGACCTTAGTGAGTTAATGACCTGCCTGCCTGCCACCTGCCTCAAGACCTTTGTCTGCCTGACCTCGTCTCCAGATTCTGGCTCTGTTCCTCACCTTGTCATCACCAACTCTGTTCTGGTTCTCCTTGTACCAACCAGCCTCCAACTTCGAACCCGATCATGCTCTCCCTGTGTCCGTGGCAGGCCAGAAATTCACTCTCCTAGGAGACCCTGCGAGGCCCACATAAGTCCAAATGGCCCGGGTCCCTAAGGGCTCCTCCCGAGGTGACCTCGGGCTTACAGTGGTGAAGCTCTTCACAGCCTCTGTCTCCTCCAGTGCTCCACTCCTGGGGCAGTTACCTCCTGTTCCCTTTCAGGAGACATTCCATCCCTACCCCATGACAAGGGTCCACCCCTGAGTGCAACATCTCCTGTACATGAAAACCTTTGAGATATTTGAATGTCCCTTTCATATTTCCCCTAACTCGCCTTTCCTCCAGGATATACATATTTAGATCTTTAAGTCTATCCCATGTGCTTTAGAATGAAGATCACTGACCATTTTAGTAGTCACCCTCTGGACTGACTCCATCCTGATTATATCCCTTTAAAGGTGTGGGCTTGAGCATTGTATATAGTATTCCAAGTAAGGTCTTACCAGGGACCTACAGGAGCAATATCACCTCCCTTTTTCAGCTGACTATTCCTCTCCCTATGCAGTTAAACACATTTCTGGATTTTACCAGCACTTTATCCATCTGTTTGGCCACCTGAAGATCATTAGATAAAATTACCCCCAGATCTCATTCTTCCTTTCTGCTGAGAATTTCACCTCCAATACCATACTTTTCCATTGGGTTTTTGCATCCTAAATTCATTACTCTGTATTTTTTAGCATTAGATCTTAGCTGCCAGATCTTAGACCAGTCCTTAAGCTTCACTAGATCCGTCCTCATGTTTTCCACACCTTCCTGGCTGTCTAGCCAGTTACAGATTTTGGTATCATCAGCATAAACCCAAATCTTTCCCAACAATCCTTCTGTTATGTCACTCACAAAAATGTTGAATAAAAACTGGTCCAAGGACTTATCTCTGAATCACACTGCTAGCAACATCCCCCTCCTCAGATAAAACTCCATTTACCACTACACTTTGTTGTCTCCCATTCAGCCAGTTTCTAACCCAGTCAGTTATTCTAGGTTTTATACCATAAAAACATAAGAACATAAGAAATTGCCATGCTGGGTCAGACCAAGGGTCCATCAAGCCCAGCATCCTGTTTCGAACAGAGGCCAAACCAGGCCACAAGAACCTGGCAATTACCAAAACACTAAGAAGATCCCATGCTACTGATGCAATTAATAGCAGAGGCTACTCCCTAAGTAAAGTTGATTAATAGCCATTAATGGACTTCTCCTCCAAGAACTTATCCAAACCTTTTTTGAACCCAGCTACACTAACTGCACTAACCACATCCTCTGGCAACAAATTCCAGAGCTTTATTGTGCGTTGAGTGAAAAAGAATTTTCTCCGATTAGTCTTAAATGTGCTACTTGCTAACTTCATGGAATGCCCCCTAATCCTTATATTATTTGAAAGTGTAAATAACCAAGTCACATCTACTCATTCAAGACCTCTCATGATCTTAAAAACCTCTATCATATCCCCCTCAGCCGTCTCTTCTCCAAGCTGAACAGCCCTAACCTCTTCAGCCTTTTCTCATAGGGGAGCTATTCCATCCCCTTTATCATTTTGGTTGCCTTTCTTTGTACCTTCTCCATCGCAACTATATCTTTTTTGAGATGCGATGACCAGAATTGTACACAGTATTCAAGGTGCGGTCTCACCATGGAGCGATATAGAGGCATTATGACATTTTCCGTTCTATTAACCATTCCCTTCCTAATAATTCCTAACATTCTGTTTGCTTTTTTGACTGCTGCAGCACACTGAGCTGACAATTTTAAAGAATTATCCACTATGATGCCTAGATATTTTTCCTGGGTGGTAGCTCCTAATATGGAGCTCATCACTCTCATCTACCCTATTCAACATTTACCTCACTCCCCTCTGCCACCTCCTCACTGACCTTAAACTCAAATTCTACCTTTATGCTGATGATGTACAGATCATCATTCCCATTCACAACTCCATATCTGACGCCCTCGAGCACTGGGAAAAGTGCCTTGCTGCCATCAACGCCCTCCTCACCAACCTTCAGCTTGCTCTCAACACCAACAAAACGGAACTCCTTCACATCTCCTCGCACCCCCCTGACCTCCTACCTAACGACCCTAAACTTAACCTCCTCACAGCTCAACCCTCCGTTAGAGACCTCGGAGTCCTTCTTGATCCCAACCTAAGTATGAAACCTCACATCAACTCCATCCTCAAAACTGGCTTCTTCAAGCTAAATGTACTAAAGAAACTCAGACCCCTGCTCTACGCCCATGACCTCCGCACAGTGATCCAAGCTACCCTCACCTCCAAACTAGATTAC
This sequence comes from Rhinatrema bivittatum, assembly GCF_901001135.1. Lineage (NCBI taxonomy): Eukaryota > Metazoa > Chordata > Amphibia > Gymnophiona > Rhinatrematidae > Rhinatrema > Rhinatrema bivittatum. The sequence goes on from NC_042623.1 coordinate 57,378,999, forward strand.
TGTAATGCCCTCCTCTTAGGGCTCCCATTGTCTTCTATCAAACCCCTTCAACTTCTGCAAAATGCTACTGCAAGACTCATTACAAACACACGCAAACATGACCATATTACCCCCATCCTCAAGGATTTACATTGGCTCCCCATAATGTCCCGTATACACTACAAAACTCTGACCATAATTCACAAGTCCATTTACACCCACAACTCCAACTGGCTCGACCTCCCTTTCACTGCCCCCCTGTCCACCCGAGCCACCAGATCTACCAACAAAGGCACCCTACACGTTCAATCCTTGAAACAGGCACATCTCTCCTCCACCCGAGACCGTGCCATCTCTATTGCCGGGCCCGTTCTCTGGAATACACTACCTGTCCACATGCGACTTGAACCCTGTGCATTTAAATTCAAAAAGAAATTAAAAACTCTCCTGTTCAACCATGCTTACACAGAATAACTCCTTCCACTCCCCCTCGCAGTCCCCTTTCAGGTAACCTCCTTATTAAGGAGACTTTCATTGTAAATTGTTTTGGTTATTACCTTCTTGTTCTCCTATCCTTCCTACTGCCTTTCTGTTCTTCCCCCGCCCAGTTACATTCCCCTGTTGCAATGTATTTTCCAATCTTTCAGTTACTATGTGAACCGGTATGATGTCCCCACAAATACCGGTATATAAAAGTTTCTAAATAAATAAATAAATAAACCTAACATCGTGTAACTATAGCAAGGGTTATTTTTCCCTATATGCAACACCTTGCACTTGTCCACATTAAATTTCATCTGCCATTTGGATGCCCAATCTTCCAGTCTTGCAAGGTCCTCCTGTAATGTATCAAAGTCTGCTTGTGATTTAACTACTCTGAATAATTTTGTATCATCCGCAAATTTGATAACCTCACTCATCGTATTCCTTTCCAGATCATTTATATATATATATATATATATATATATATATATATATTGAAAAACCGGTCCAAGTACAGATCCCTGAGGCACTCCACTGTTTACCCTTTTCCACTGAGAAAATTGACCATTTAATCCTACTCTCTGTTTCCTATCTTTTAACCAGTTTGTAATCCACGAAAGGACATCGGCTCCTATCCCATGACTGGTGCTTTTCAATATATTTATAAATGACCTGGAAAGGAATATAATGAGTGAGGTAAACAAATTTACAGATGATTCAAAATCATTCAGAGTAAAATCACAAGTGGATTGTGATAATTTGCAGGAGGACATTGCGAGACTAGAAGATTGGGCACCCAAATGGCAGATGAAATTTAAGGTGGACAAGTGCAAGTTATTGCATATAGGGAAAAACAACTCATGCTGTAGTTATACAATGTTAGGTTCCATATTAGGAGTCACCACACAGGAAAAATATCTAGGCATCATAGTGAATAATATTTTGAAATTGTCGACTCAGTGTGCTGCGGCAGTAAAAAAAACGATCAGAATGATAGGACTTATTAGAAAGGGAATGGTGAATACAATGGCAAAGGTCATAATAACTCTGTATTGGTCCATGGTAGTGTTGAACTGGAGGTGGATCCTTGGCCTGGCATAGGATTCATATGGCCCACTGAGGGTTCCCAAAGGGTGCCTGCCACCAGGAGGTGGAGCACACAAGCTGGAGCTGGAGCTTCACCAATAATGGCCCGGGGGCTCCGCAGGTTGAGCCCTTGGATTCTCAGGCTGCCTGGACTTAGGTGGGCCACTGGGAGTCTCCAGGAGAGATAGTGGAGAGGTGTGCCCACTAAGAGTAGAGGTGCATGTCTGACGGTGAACAAATGAGCTAGACCAGAACAGAGAGTACTGGAGACCATAGGTACGAGGCAAGAACTGAAGGTCCTCTGAGCAAAGTAGGCAGTGCCTAGTGGTCTAGCTCAAGGAAGGCCGCAGACAGCATCAAGGCAGGTGGACCTGGTGGTCTCAGGAGCAGCAAAGAGAGTGTCCAAATGGAGCGCAAGGGTCAAAGGCAGGGTATCCGTCTGAGGATGGTCAGCCAAAGCAAAAGTCAGTTCCAGGTATCAGTCCAAGCGTGGGTGTTATGCACAAATTCTGCCCATGGGAGGAGATCAGCCCAGTTGTCCTGCTGGTCATTTACATAAGACCAAAGAAAGGCTTTTAGGGACCAGTTTGTTCGTTCGGCCTGGCCATTCGCCTGAGGATAATAAGCGGAGGTTAAGTTTAGAGTGATGTTAAACTTGCGGCATAAAGACCTCCAATACTTCACAGCGAATTGTGGTCCTCGGTCCGACACAACCTCTTTTGGGAGCCCATGAAGGCAAAAGATGTGGGTTAAGAAGAGGTGCCCCAGTTCGGGAGCGGAACGCAGGTTAGGCAGAGGTATGAAATGGGCCATCTTGGAGAAACGGTCTATGATGACCCAAATCACGGTGTTTCCTTTGGAAGGAGGTAATTCCACAATGAAGTCAGTGGCAAGGTTTGTCCATGGTTTTGTAGGCACTGGGAGAGGCTGGAGAAAACCCCATGGGCATCCAGTGGGTGTCTTCTGCTAGGCACAGATGTGACAAGAACCTACATAGTCCCGGGAGTCCTTCACCATGCTGAGCCACCAGTAATGCCTGTGGAGCATCTTCAGGGTCCGAGCCAGACCAGGGTGACCAGCGAGTCGAGAGTCATGGGTCCAGCGTAGTACTCGCTCTTGAAGGCGATGAGGCTCCACCATCTTACCAGGTGGCACAGTGGTAGTAGCTGCAAGGGAGATGCATGCAGGATCTATGATGTGGGTCAGACAATCAGGGGTATCCTCTAGATCTACCGAGCTTGAGAGTGCATCGGCACGGAGATTCTTTGCAGCCGGGCTGTAGCGCAACTCATTGAACCTCGTAAAGAAGAGGGCCCAGCAGGCCTGACATGCATTCAGTAGCTGGGCTTCTTTCAGGTGTTCTAGATTCTTGTGGTCTGTGTAGATGGTAAACATGTGCTGAGCCCCTTCAAGCCAGGGGTGCCTCTCCTGGAGGGTCAGCTTCACGGCCAGGCGTTCGTTGTCCCCAATTGTATAGTTGCATTCTGCGGGTGAGAACTTGTGGGAGTAAAAGGAGCACGGGACTAGGGCTCCCTTCGTGGAGTACTGCTGAGGACCGCCCTCACACCAATGACAGTTGCGTCAATCTCAACGATGAAGGGGCAGTTTGGGTCCGGATGGCCGAGACAGGGGCCAGTATTGAAGGCCTCCTTAAGGGCCTGGAATGCAGACTGGGCTTTGGGACTTTACTCCCGAAGGTTACATCCTTTCCTAGTCATGGCGGTGAGTGGAGCGGCTAGTGTGGAGTAGTCTGCGATAAAGCGATGGTAATAGTTTGTGAATCCAAAGAACCTTTGTAGGGCCCAAAGACCAACAGGCTGGAGACAATCACGAATACCTTGTAGTTTGTCTGGGTCCATGGTGAATCCCTGGCTGGAGATGATGTAGCCCAGGAGTGGGAGACTAGATGGTTCAAAAAAGGCATTTCTCATGTTTGGCATAGAGATGGTGGACCCTAAGACGCTGGAGGACAGTCCGGACATGAGAACGATGGGATTCCAAGTCTGTAGAGAAGATCAAGATATCATCCAAATAGACTACGACAAAGGAGTATTCAAGGTCTTGGAAGATCTCATTCATCATTTTCTGGAAGATGGCAGGGGCAATATATAGCCAAAGGGCATCACTACTGTACTCATAGTATCCATCTTGCATATTGAATGCTGTCTTCCAGATGTCTTCGGGTTGAATGCGGACCAAAGTATAGGCCCCACACAGGTCAACTTGGTAAAAATCGGGGCCCCCTGGAGCCGATCGAATAGCTCACTGATGAGTGAAAGTGGGTGTTGGTCTTTGTGAGTGATGGTGTTCAGGCTGCAGTAGTCAATACATGGCCTTACGTTACCATCCTTCTTCTTTACAAAAAAAAATCCAGCACCTGCGGGGGACGAGGAGGGCCTGATGAATCCTTTGGCCAGGTTTTCATTGATGTAAGCTGACATGGCCTGGGTCTCTGGAAGTGAGAGTGGGTAAGTTCTCCCTTTGGGAGGTGTGGTACTGGGTAACAGCTCGATTGGGCAGTTAAACTTCTGGAGAGGTGGTAAGATGTTGGCTTGTTGCTTTGAGAAGACATCTTGGAAGTTAGCGTAGGGTGTAGGTAGTCCAGGAAGGGTCATGGATGTTAGCACAGGTACAGACAGGGACACCTGCCATAAGCAGTGTGTCTGGCACCGAGGACCCCACTCAATGAATTTGAGCGACTCCCAGTCAAAGTGTGGGGAGTGTAGTTGTAGCCAGGGTAGAATGAGGATGATGGGATATACTGACCATTTCAGGACCAAGAGTGAAATATCTTCATTGTGGAGAGTCCCTACAGTCAGCCGGATGGCTAGGGTGCGATAGGTGATGTGATCAGGTAAGGGTTCTCCATGGATGGAGACTATACACAGTGGAACCTCCAGAGGTTGAGTAGGAATCTGGAGTAATGTGACTAACTCTTCAAAAATAAAATTCCCACCGGCCCCAGTATCCATGAGGACGGTGGTGGAAAATGAATGTGCCTCCCTGAAGAAGGAGATGGGAGGCAGTAGTTGGGGGCGTGTAACTGTACTGCCCAAGCTCAGAACCCCCACTGGACTTGGGCTCTGGAGTTTTCTGGGTGCACTGGACAGGTCTAGATATGGTGGCCTGGACCCCCACAGTAGAGGCAGAGACCAGACTTCCACCTTCGGAGGCCTTCCTCGGGAGTAAGATGACCGCAGTTGATCTGCACCGGTTCTTCCTTTGACGGGGAAACCACCGGTGGTGCCCTCGATTTGGGGCTAGCGGACCGAGGTAGTTCTGGGGCCGCTCATCGTATGGCCCTTACTTTCCGATGCCATTCCTGGAGGTGGTGGTCAATCTGCCCGACCAAGGAGATGACGCAGGAATCTCTCAGGCTGCCAGTTCTTCTTTTAGGGTGGACGACAGTCCTTTGAGATAAAGTGCCCACAGGCAGTCATCCTGTCATCCCAATTCCATTGCCAAGGTTTGTAACTCCACGATGTATTCTGTGAGGGAATGGGAACCCTGGCAGAGGTGTAGAAGATGGTGTCCGGCGACCGCCTGTCGGCCTGCGACATCAAAGGTGTGTTGGAATGTAGAAATGAAGGGGAGCTGCTGTAGTAAGGAATCAGAACGCTCCCAAAGTGGGGAGGCCCATGCAAGGGCCCTCCCCTCCAAACATGAGAGAATAAAAATGATCTTTGTTACTTTGTCTGGAAACAAGGAAGATTGTAGCACAAACTGCATGAAACACTGGTTAATGAAGCCTCAGCAGAGACGAGGGTCCCCATTGAATTGGGGAGGAGCTGGGAGGGCCAGCGGTGCCCATGAGGGCGATGAACCAGAGGAAGCACAATTAAGAAGAGTCCCAGGGTTGGCCATGGAGGACTCTGCAAGTTGTTACCATAGTTTCTCGACCGAGGTGACCCATGCCTCGAGGTATTTCTGCTGCTTCCTGACACGTGCAGCCAGGCCCAGAATAGCCTGCAGGGCAGAGGACTCCACCAAGTCCATGGCCTTGGCAACTTTGGCCTGTCACAGGATTGGTACGGCCCTCTGAGGGATCCCAAAGTGCGCCTGCCACCAGGAGGCAGAGCAAGCAAGGAGACAGAGGCAAGCTGGAGCTTCACAAATAATGACTTGGGGGCTCTGCGGGTTGAGCCCTTGGATTCCCGGGCTGCCTGGGCTTAGGTGGGCCTCTGGGAGTCTCCTGGAGAGATAGTGGTTAGGTGTGCCCAAAAAGAGTAGAGGTGCACGGCTGATGGTGAACAGTTGAGCTAGACCAGAATAGAGAGTACCGGAGACCATGAATATGAGGCAGAAACTGAAGGTCCTCCGGGCAGGGTAGGCAGTGCCTAGTGGTCTAGGTCGAGGAAGGCCACAGACAGCGTCAAGGCAGATGGACCTGGTGGTCTCAGGAGCAGCAGAGTGTCCGAATGGAACGCAAGGGTTAAAGCCAGGGTATCCGTCTGAGGATGGTCAGCCAAAGCAAAAGTCAGTTCCAGGTATCAGTCTGAGTGTGGTCAGGGCAAGCAGAGGTCAGTTCCAGGTATTGGTCCAAGCGTGGTCAGAGGCAAGCCGAGGTCAGTACGGTTATCATTCCAAGAGCAGTCAAAGGCAAGCCAAGGTCATTCTGGGTATCAGTCCGAGAAGGTACAACTTGGGTTGCAGAACGTGGAACAAAACTCAGGAACGAAGGAACACAGGAACAAGCACTGGAACACAGGAAGGACCATGGGAACACAGGAGCAATACAGGTACACCGGAACTTGAACAGGAACACAGGAACAGACGCAGGAACACAGGAGCAATGCAAGAGCACAGGAGCAACACATGAACACTGGAATGAGAACAGGAACACAGGAACAGGCACAGGAACATTGGATCAAGCACAGGAACTCAGGAATACTGGAACAAGCACAGGAACATGGGAACACTGGAACAATAGTTTATAGTTTATTGTTTTTCTAAACCGTCACATCAGCGGGGACCTTCACAACAGTGTACAATAATAATTTAACATAGAAATACAATAAATTGATAAAACAGAATAACAGCTAAAAATACTAAAAAGGTAAAGCACAAAAATAAATTAGCTGTTAAAAGACATCCTAATACAGTTACATTTTAAAACAAAAATTACCATAATATTCCTAAATAAATGTTAAAATAAATGAATAAACGTTCCAACATATCTTACAAAATTAAAAAATTCAACAATTAAAAATGATGTAAACATTAATTAAACAAGTCCATATGTTTCTAGTGCTCTAATTCGGTATAAGCGAGTTTAAAAAACCACGTTTTTAACTCTGTCTTAAATTTTTTCTTATCTGCCTGCAATCTTAATAAGGTAGGTAATGATTTCCATACTTTTGTTCCTGCAATTGAAAGTATGTGTTATCTTACTTGGCTAAGCTTAGCAGATTTAATAGTTGGTACTGCAAGTAGGCCCTTATTAGATGATCTCAAGTCTCTTTGAGGAGTGTACAAATGCATAGTTGTGTTCAGCCATTCTGTATGTTCTCCATAAATGATATTATAGATTAGACATGCAGTTTTGTATTTAATATGCTGGGATATCAGGAGCCAATGCAGTGAGATCAAAGTAGGTATGATATGGTCACATTTTCGTTGACCAGTTAAAATCCTTGCGGCCACATTCTGCAATATTTGCAGCGGTCTAAGTGTGGAAGCTGGAAGTCCTAAAAGCGGTGAATTGCAATAGTCTATATTCGTAAAAATCAAGGTTTGTAAAACCGTTCTAAAATCTTATTGCTCTAAAAAAGGTTTTAACTTTCTTAGAGTTAATAATTTAAAGTACCCATCTTTTAATTTATTGGAAATGTGTTACTTCATAGAGAACTCAGTATCTAATATAACTCCCAGATCTCTGGTAAAAAATGAAGGTGTGATCTAAACATTATCATCTAATAACAGCTCAGGTAATACATCATGGTTACATTTTCGCTTGAATAACATTATTTCTGTCTTATCCATGTTTAAGATTAACCACAAATGATGTAACAATTTTTTTATGGCAATTATATAGACTTTAATGACCTCAAAGGTATGCTCTACAGATATCTCAATAGGGACTAAAAACTGAATGTCATCAGCATAAAGAAAAAACTTTAAACCTAATCCATTAAGAAAATGGAAGATTGGTAAGACATAAATATTGAACAGCATTGCAGACAAGGTAGAACCTTGGGGCACACTTGCATGAAGAGGAATTTTATTGGAAGTGGAATTTTTGATATTAACTTGAAAGGAACAGTTTGTTAAAAAGGATTTAAACCATTTTAATGGTATACCAGTAACTCCTAATTCTGATAAATGAGTAAGTAAAATCTCATGATCCACAGTGTCGAAAGCCGAGGAAAGATCTAAAAGCACTAAAAAGTAACTTTGACCCACGTTGAAACCTCTTAAAACATTATCCATAAGAGCAATTAAAAGTGTTTCGGTATTAAAAATTTTTCTAAAACCGAACTGGTTAGGCAGTAAAATATTGTTGGATTCTAAAAATGCATCAAGTTGATTTTGTAAAACTTTTTCTAAAACCTTTGCTAAAAAAGATAAGTTAGAAATGGGTCTAAAATTATTCAGTTGTGTATTATCCAATGTAGGCTATTTTAGAATTGGTTTTATCATAGCATTTTTCAGAATATCTGGAAGTATACCTTCCTTTATTGATAAATTAACAATGTCCCTTACTAAAGGTGCAATAACATCAGCAACTAATTTGAAAGAGGAGACTTGAATGGCAACCAACGGATGTTTCGCGGGATTCAATTTCTTAATGAGGGCTTCAATTTCTAAAGTAGAGGTTGGCTCAAAGGTACTCCATTGTATATCCACTTTTATGGGCAACCTAGCAACTTGTTCAGAGCTATGATTAATATTGGAGTTTAATGTATCAATTTTCTGTTTCAAGAAAAGAGCGATCTCATTACATTTCTGTTCTGGTAACCCCTGATCTACTGTTGTTGGATCCTTAGTGAGGTTTTTTACAATAGAAAAGAGTATTCTTGGATTATATAACAACTGCTCCATTTTTTTTTAATTCTTTTTTTGCATATTCAATCTTTTTTTTATAACAATGTAAAGATGTCCTAAAATCTCCTAGCAACTGTATTGTTTTATTTCTTCTCCACTTTAATTCAAGTCTTTTTAAGATTTGTTTTTGCTTTTTTAATTCTGAATTGTACCATGGATTCATATTTCATTTGGTAACGCAGGAACAAGGACGGCAACTAGCTCACACAAGTGTGACAACCCGTTTGCCAAGGAGAGCAATGGAGGGCTGAGCCCTGCCTTTTATGCAGAGCTCACATGACATCATCGCTGGGCACCATGGAGTGGTTTCCTGCCGTGGCACCTTTAAAGGTTGGCCCTTTGCTCGTGCACACACCTAGTGGCTGAGGGATGCGGACTACTGGAGCAGGAGGGAGCTGGGTCTGGAGTTGAGGAGGCCGAGGAGCTAGGAGTCTGAGGGCGCAGACGGCTAGCTATGACCATGGGAGAGAAAATGGGAAGCAGTCAAGACTGGGTCTAGAGGGTTAGCAGGGCCGGTTGCAACCCCAGCATGGCCAGGACACTGTGTACAATTCTGGTCCCCATATCTCAAATAAGATATAGTTGCACTGGAGAAGGTTCAGAGAAGGGCAAGCAAAATGACAAAAGGGATGGAACAGCTCCCCTATGAGGAAAGGCTAAAGAGGATAGGGCTGTTCAGCTTGGAGAAGAGACTGCTGAGGGGTGATATGATAGAGATCTTTAAATCATGAGTGATCTAGAATGGGTAAATGTGAATCGGTAATTTACTTTTTAGGTAATAGGAGGACTAGGGGGCACTTCATGAATTTAGCAAGTAGCACATTTAAAATTCATTGGAGAAAATTATTTTTCACTCAATGCACAACTAAGCTCTGGAATTTGTTGCCAGAGGATGTGGTTAGTGAAATAGTGTAGCTGGGTTATAAAAGGTTTGGATAAGTTCTTGGAAAAGTCCATTAACTACTATTAATCAAGTTGACTTAGGGGTAGATTTTAAGACCTGCGCGAAGGCATACATGTTCGCATGCTACCCGGCATGCACACATGTATGTCTGATTTTATAACACTTGCATGCAGGCACGCACATGTTATAAAGTCGAGGGTCAGCGTGTGCAAGGGGGTGCACACTAGTGCACCTTGCGCGCGCTGACGCTTGCGGGGTTCCCGCCGTTCCCTTCCCCCTAACCTAACCTTCCCACTCCTTCCCCTAATCTTTCCCCGTTGGACTGCAGTCCCCGTTGGAGATGCAGTCCAACGGGGCTGCCATGGATTATTAAGAAAATGCGTTTCCAAGGAATTACAAGGCTTCCCTACGACGCTCTCAAATAAGCAGATTTTGAAGGACACCCCCTGAAGCAGGACGATTTCGTCCGAAACACAGCTGTGTCGGGTGCACTATTACCACGGAGTAGATGAGTATCTGTGTCCTCTTTCTCAGAGTGTGTGACATTAGTTTTTAGTATAATGAAAAATTTTCGAACAAAAAATGGACTATTGTTGATTCAAATTAAAGCAAGGTGACCCTATACAAAAATAGTGTCTGTTACACAATACAGACTCTGTAAGTAAGGGGCCTACATATATTTGGGCTTTTGCATATAGTGTTAAATGATAAAATATATACTGGTGATACCTTTCGTTTTGAATATTGTTGGCAGACTATTCGGTACACCGGAGTACAGTGGGTGTGGGTTATTTTGTTGTGATTGAACACATTTTTCATCTCCATGGTATTCCACAGCATATTACCTCTGACCGTGGATCTCAGTTCACTGCAAAATACTGGCAGAGCCTTTGCACGAAATTCCACATTGCTCTAGATTTCACCACGGCGTTCCACCCCCAGGCCAACGGACAGTCCGAACGGACCAATCGGTCCTTAAAACAATTTCTACGGACTTATGTTAATTCTCGACAGGACGACTGGTCGGCCCTGTTGCCCTGGGCTGAGTTCTCTCACAATTTTCACACTTGCACGTCTACGGGGGCTTCTCCTTTTACGATCGTTTATGGACAGCAACCCGCTCCACCGATACCCTTACCCTTGCCAGTTGCTTCTCCAGCGGCCCAGGTTACGGCTCTACAATTAGAACAACTATGGATCCATACGCAACAAATGTTAAGGAGGGCAGCCAACACTGCCAAGAAATTTGCGGATCGGCACAGACGGCCAGCACCACGATTCCTTCCAGGAGCCAAAGTGTGGCTAAGCACCAGACACATTCGTTTACGGGTTCCATCCATGAGATTGGCTCCTCGATACATTGGTCCCTTTCCAGTGATTAGAGAAGTGGGTCCTGTGACTTATCAATTACGACTGCCTTCCACACTTCGTATTCATAATTCCTTTCATGTATCCCTTTTGAAGCCCGTACTTCTCACTTGGCCCTCTCGTAAGACACCTGTTTCTCCGTTGGTACGGGCTGAAGAAGATACCATTTATCGAGTGCAAGAAGTCCTGGATGTGCGCAAACGAGGACGTAAATGGGAGTACATTCTTGCCTGGGAGGGTTTTGGACCGGAAGAGAATTCTTGGGAACCAACTACCAATATCTTGGATAAAGATCTTCTCAAGACCTTTCATGCTCTTCATCCTGAGAAGCCCAAGCCTTCTACAGGGAGGCCTAAAGGAGGGGGTACTGTTAGGAGCTGCGCTCGCGGCGCGCCGCAACCAAAAAGAGCTGCTTACCAGCGCGGCAGACCGCCGCGATTACCATGAGGTAGTGCTGAATTTTGGGTCCGGGGCCGCGGACCGCGGCACAACATGGCAGCGGCGTTTTTGGCTCCTCTTCCGGGTTTCTGGCTCCGCCCCCCTTCAGGGACTAACATCGTTGCCTCTGATTGGCTGCAGGATGCCTCCTGCAGCAGGATTGGCTCTCCCCAGGTGTGCCTGCTGGTAGGAGCTATTTAAAGGCAGGCCCTGCACCTCAGACCTTGCCTTGACTTCATCTTGGCTCCTGGCTTGTACCTGTTATGATTCCTGATCTTCGGTAGTGACTTCTGACTGGCGGTGTCTTCTTCTCTGGCTCCTGAACCCCGGACTGGCTGTGACGTATTCTCTGGTTCCTGATTCCTGGATCGGCTTTGGCGTATACTCTGGCATCTGACCCCTGGACCGGCTGCGGCATCTTCTCTGGCTTCTGACCTCTGGACTGGCTTGGGCGTATTCTCTGGCTTCTGACCCCTGGACTGGCTGCGAGGTACTCTTTGGCTTCCGACCCTCGGACTGGTTGTAGAACTTCCTCATACTCTCATTGCCTGAACTATTTTTACCTTCGAGTCCACGACCTGCTGGAGGCGCCAGAACTGCGTTACTCTCCACGAGCTGCTGAGGACATCCACCTTCGAGTCCACGACCTGCTGGAGGTGCCAGCTCAGCTTTACTTTCCCGACCTGCTGAGGACATCCACCTTAGAGTCCACGACCTGCTGGAGGCGCCAGCTCAGCTTTACCTTTCCGATATGCTGAGGACATCCACCTTCAAGTCCACGACCTGCTGGAGGCGCCAGCTCAGCTTTACTTCATCCTTCTGGAGGTGCCTTCATCCAGACCTTCGTGATAGTCCAAGTCGAGGTTTCGCCAGCCAGCGACTGAACATCCGTCCTTCGCTGGTCCAAGGGTTCACACCCCGGAAGCCTAACAGCTTAACTCCAGCCCCTTTCCCTAATTTAAATTTTAATGCCGTGAAAATCAAATTATTGCCTGTGTTACAGCATTATCACCTGTGATAATGTCCTGAGGCATGGAATAATTGGCCATGGCATCTTGGTCAATGATTCCAAAGCAGTAGTTTATTGAAAAAAAGGAAATTTGCATTTGAAATATTTAATTGGAATGCATATACATAACTTAAAATAGAGAAGCATAAGCATCTGAACTAAAAGGAAGCAGAACAAGTTAAAATGATTACAGAGAGATGTGAAGGAATTACCTGTTGTTGTTGATCCAGCTGTAGTACTTGGTCCTATGAAAATAACACATATTTAGGTTAGAGTTGATAGGAAAGGTTTAGAAAACTGCACAATATAATTCAAACTAACCTGAATTTCAAGGTTAAAAAAAGGGCTAGATTCATCATTCCCCACAGAATGATGAGCTGAGGTGATAAAGAGGGTGGGGAAGTGAGAAAAAGGTTGGGAAGGTGCTAGTGTGTATCTGGAAGCATCAAGGCAGTGTGGTTTCATCTGCCACAGTGCGGCCGTGCCACATATAATCGCCCCGTAGCACCATGCAAAAAGGCGTTGTTATATCCCACGCTACTACCTGCAATGAGGTCCAAGACATTATCTCCAGCAGCACTGTTAACATCCAATTTCCCTAACCCCCCCGAACTCCTCTTAACTCCAACCCCTTTCCCTAATTTAAATTTTAATGCCTTGAAAATCAAATTATTGCATGTGTTAGAGCATTATCACCTGTGATAATGTCCTAAGGCATTCAATAATTGGCCATGGCATCTTGCTCAATGATTCCAATGCAGTAGTTTATTGAAAAAAAGGAAATTTGCATTTGAAATATTTAATTGGAATGCATATACATAACTTAAAATAGAGAAGCATAAGCATCTGAACTAAAAGGAAGCAGAACAAGTTAAAATGATTACAGAGAGATGAGAAGGAATTACCTGTTGTTGTTGATCCAGCTGTAGTAGTTGGTCCTATGAAAATAACACATATTTAGGTTAGAATTGATAGGAAAGGTTTAGAAAAATTACACAATATAATTGAAACTAACCTGAATTTGAAGTTTAAAAAAAGGGCTAGATTCATCATTCCCCACAGAATGATGAGCTGAGGTGATAAAGAGGGTGGAGAAGTGAGAAAAGGGTTGGGAAGGTGCTAGTGTGTATCTGGAAGCATCACTGCAGTGTGGTTTCACCTGCCACAGTGCGGCCGTGCCGCATATAATCGCCCCATAGCACCATGCAAAAAGGCGTTGTTATTTCCCACTTTACTACCTGCAATGATGTACAAGACATTATCGCCAGCAGCAATCTTACCACCCAGTTTCCCTAACCCCCCCGAACTCCTCCTAACTCCTGCCCATTTCTCTAATTTAAATTTTAATGCCGTGAAAATCAAATTATTGCATGTGTTAGAGCATTATCACCTGTGATAATGTCCTAAGCCATGGAATAATTGGCCATGGCATCTTGGTCAATGATTCCAATGCAGTAGTTTATTGAAAAAAAGGAAATTTGCATTTGAAATATTTAATTGGAATGCATAAACATAACTTAAAATAGAGTAGCGTAAGCATCTGAACTAAAAGGTAGCAGAACAAGTTAAAATGATTACGGAGAGAAGAGAAGGAATTACCTGTTGTTGTTGATCCAGGTGTGGTAGTTGGTCCTATGAAAATAACACATATTTAGGTTAGAATTGATAAGAAAGGTTTAGAAAAATTATACAATATAATTGAAAATAACCTGAATTTGAAGTTTAAAAAAAGGGCTAGATTCATCATTCCCCACAGAATGATGAGCTGAAGTGATAAAGAGGGTTGGGAAGTGAGAAAAGGGTTGGGAAGGTGCTAGTGTGTTTCAGGAAGCATGACGGCAGTGTGGTTTCATCTGCCACAGTGCGGCCGTGCCGCATAATATCGCCCCGTAGCACCATGCAAAAAGGCGTTGTTATTTCCCACGCTACTACCTGCAATGATGTCCAAGACATTATTGCCAGTAGCACTGTTACCACCCAGTCTCCCTAACCCCACCAAACTCCGCTTAACTCCAGCCCCTTTCCCTAATTTAAAATTTAATGCCGTGAAAATCAAATTATTGCGTGTGTTACAGCATTATCACCTGTGATAATGTCCTGAGGCATGGAATAATTGGCCATGGCATCTTGGTCAATGATTCCAAAGCAGTAGTTTATTGAAAAAAAGGAACTTTGCATTTGAAATATTTAATTGGAATGCGTATACATAACTTAAAATAGAGAAGCATAAGCATCTGAATTAAAAGGAAGCAGAACAAGTTAAAATGATTACAGAGAGATGAGAAGGAATTACCTGTTGTTGTTGATCCAGCTGTAGTAGTTGGTCCTATGAAAATAACACATATTTAGGTTATAGTTGATAGGAAAGGTTTAGAAAACTACACAATATAATTGAAACTAACCTGAATTTCAAGGTTAAAAAAAGGGCTAGATTCATCATTCCCAACAGAATGATGAGCTGAGGTGATAAGGAGGGTGGGGAAGTGAGAAAAAGGTTGGGAAGGTGCTAGTGTGTATCTGGAAGCATCAAGGCAGTGTGGTTTCATCTGCCACAGTGCGGCCGTGCCACATATAATCGCCCCGTAGCCCCATGCAAAAAGGCGTTGTTACATCCCACGCTACTACCTGCAATGAGGTCCAAGACATTATCGCCAGCAGAACTGTTACCATCCAATTTCTCTATCCCCCCCGAACTCCTCTTAACTCCAGCCCCTTTCCCTAATTTAAATTTTAATGCCGTGAAAATCAAATTATTGCGTGTGTTACAGCATTATCACCTGTGATATTCTCCTGAGGCATGGAATAATTGGCCATGGCATCTTGGTCAATGATTCCAATGCAGTAGTTTATTGAAAAAAAGGAAATTTGCATTTGAAATATTTAATTGGAATGCATAAACATAACTTAAAATAGAGAAGCATAAGCATCTGAAGTACAAGGAAGCAGAACAAGTTAAAACGATTACGGAGAGAAGGGAAGGAATTACCTGTTGTTGTTGATCCAGCTGTAGTAGTTGGTCCTATGAAAATAACACATATTTAGGTTAGAATTGATAAGAAAAGTTTAGAAAAATTACAAAATATAATTGAAAATAACCTGAATTTGAAGTTTATAAAAAGGGCTAGATTCATAATTTTATTTATTTATTTATTTATTTTATTTTTAATTTTTATAGACCGAAGTTCTTGTAGGAACTACAAATCAATCCGGTTTACATACAACTTTTAAATGCCCAAAAAGAGTAGTGGGCTTTACATAGAACAGTTGATCAATAAAACAGGTAACAATAGAACTAACAATAAATTATGGAACAAATAGAATAGTTAACCAATTAAACATAGTAATGTAGTAATAAATATTATATAGAAAAAAAAAAAATATATATATATAAAAGAGATAGAGTAAATGGAGTGTGAGTAAAGTATAAATACAAAGATGAAAGAGCTCAAAAATTAAGGTACAGTTGAAAAAAATTGTAATAGGAAAAAACAGTGAGATAACCCATGATTTGGGTTAAAAGACTTGATTAGGTAGCATTAGATATCTGGGAAGGATTGACGGAAAAGCCATGTTTTTAGCTTTTTTTTGAACTCCTGATGACTTGGTTCTAGTCTTAGATCTGGGGGGAGCGCATTCCATTGGTGGGGGCCTCCTGAAGATAGTGCTCTTTTGCTCAGTGATGATTTTACCTGAGGGGCTTGCAATGTGCCTTTGTATGCGCTTCTAATTGGTCTGGATGAAGTATGAGGTTGGAGTTGGGTGATTAATATGATCGGAGCAAGATTGTATGTTGCTTTGTGAATAATTGTGAGCACTTTATAGAGGATCCTGTGGTTAATAGGAAGCCAATGTAGGTTACGAAGGATTGGAGTGATGTGATCTCTTTTATTAGAGTTTGTAAGTATTCTGGCAGCGGCGTTTTGAACCATTTGTAAGGATTTGATGGTATTTGAGGGTATTTGAGGGTAGACCGAGAAGGAGGGAGTTGCAATAATCGAGCTTAGATAGTATGATGGATTGAAGTACTAGCCGGAAGTCAGAGAAGTGAAGGAGGGGTTTTAGCTTTCTGAGGACTTGCAGTTTGTAAAAGCAGTCCTTTGCGGTATTGTTTACAAACTTTTTTAGGTTTAGATTGTTGTCTAGCCAGGCTCCAAGATCCCTGACGTCTGGTGAGAACTTGCTAATTGAGTTTGGGTGAGAGGAGCTTGAAGAGATGGTGAGGGGATCTTGGGAGATAATGAGCATTTCGGTTTTGTTGGCATTCAATACTAAATTGAGGCTTGAGAGTAAGTCTTTAATTGGCTATAGACAGTCATTCCAGTAGCTGATCGTTTTTTGAAGGGATTCTGAAATAGGGATAAGGATTTGGATGTCATCTGCGTAGAGGTAATGGATAAGCTTGAGGTTTGAGAGCAGGTGGCAAAGAGGGAGGAGATAGATATTGAAGAGGGTGGGTGAGAGTGAAGATCCTTGAGGGACTCCTTGATCTGAAAGAACTGGAAGCGATTCCTTGTTGTTTATCCTGACTTTATAGAATCTGTTGCTTAGGAAGGACTGAAACCAGCTGAGAGCTGAGCCTTTGATACCTATGTTTGCTAGTTGGTCTATAAGTATGGTGTGTTTTACCGTATCAAAGGCAGCGGATAGATCTAGAAGAATAAGGAGGTAGGATTGTTTTTTCTCTAGGTTGACTAGGATTGTGTCCGTAAGTGATAGTAAGAGAGATTCGGTGTTTAAGAGTTTTCGGAATCCGTATTGTGCCGGAGACAGAATGTTATGATTTTCCAGATATTCTGACAGTTGTTTGTTAACAGTTTTCTCCATTAATTTGGCTATGAGAGGTAGGCTTGCGATTGGTCGAAAGTTCGCTGGGTCTGATGGAGAGGCGTTTGGTTGTTTTAGTAGTGGTTTGAGAATGGCCAATTTTAACTGGTTGGGGACTTGGCCTTGAGAGAGTGATGTGTTAATTATATCAGAAATTGGTTTTGAGATTGTGTTTGGTATGGAGATGAGCAGGTTTGTTGGTAATGGATGCGATGGGTGGGATGATGGTTTGATTTTCTTGAGGGTAATTTCTATCTCCAGTGAAGAGGTAGGTTCAAAAGAAACAAGACTAACGTTTTGTTGAGGTGGGGATATGAGATGGTAGGTTGGGGGAATATTGTTGGTTGTGAGAGAGTAGGTGAGGTTGGTGATTTTTGTCTTGAAATAATTGGCGAGTTCGTTGGCTTTACTGAGTGCTTGGTGGTCTGGGATGGAGGGAGGAGATGGTTTAGTTAATGAGGAGACGTATGAGAAAAGTGCCTTTGAGTCAAAAATGAAGTTGTGAATTTTTTTTGCATAAAAGTTTCCCACAGAATGAAGAGCTGAGGTGATAAATAGGATGGGGAAGTGAGAAAAGGGTTGGGAAGTTGCTATTGTGTATCTGGAAGCATCACGGCAGTGTGGTTTCACCTGTCACAGTGCGGCCGTGCCGCATAATATCGCCCCGTAGCACCATGCAAAAAGGCGTTGTTATTTCCCACGCTACTGCCTGCAATGATGTCCAAGACATTATCGCCAGTAGCACTGTTACCATCCATTTTCCCTAATCCCACCCCCCCGAGCTCCTCTTAACTCCAGCCCCTTTCCCTAATTTAAATTTGAATGCCGTGAAAATCAAATTATTGCATGTGTTACAGCATTATCACCTGTGATAATGTCCCGAGGCATGGAATAATTGGCCATGGCATCTTGGTCAATGATTCCAAAGCAGTAGTTTATTGAAAAAGAGGAACTTTGCATTTGAAATATTTAATTGGAATGCATATAGATAACTTAAAATAGAGAAGCATAAGCATCTGAACTAAAAGGAAGCAGAACAAGTTAAAATGAGTACAGAGAGATGAGAAGGAATTACCTGTTGTTGTTGATCCCGCTGTAGTAGTTGGTCCAATGAAAATAACACATATTTAGGTTAGAATTGATAAGAAAGGTTTAGAAAAATTACAAAATATAATTGAAACTAACCTGAATTTGAAGTTTAAAAAAAGGGCTAGATTCATCATTCCCCACAGAATGAAGAGCTGAGGTGATAAATAGGGTGGGGAAGTGAGAAAAGGGTTGGGAAGGTGCTAGTGTGTATCTGGAAGCTTCACGGCAGTGTGGTTTCACCTGCAACAGTGAGGCCGTGCTGCATAATATCGCCCCGTAGCACCATGCAAAAAGGCGTTGTTATTTCCCACGCTACTACCTGCAATGATGTCCAAGACATTATCGCCAGCAGCACTCTTACCACCCAGTTTCCCTAACCCCCCCGAACTCCTCCTAACTCCAGCCCCTTTCCCTAATTTAAATTTTAATGCCGTGAAAATCAAATTATTGCATGTGTTAGAGCATTATCACCTGTGATAATGTCCTAAGGCATTCAATAATTGGCCATTGCATCTTGGTCAATGATTCCAATGCAGTAGTTTATTGAAAAAAAGGAAATTTGCATTTGAAATATTTAATTGGAATGCATATACATAACTTAAAATAGAGAAGCATAAGCATCTGAACTAAAAGGAAGCAGAACAAGTTAAATGATTACAAAGAGATGAGAAGGAATTACCTGTTGTTGTTGATCCAGCTGTAGTAGTTGGTCCTATGAAAATAACACATATTTAGGTTAGAATTGATAGGAAAGGTTTAGAAAAATTACACAATATAATTGAAACTAACCTGAATTTGAAGTTTAAAAAAAGGGCTAGATTCATCATTCCCCACAGAATGATGAGCTGAGGTGATAAAGAGGGTGGAGAAGTGAGAAAAGGGTTGGGAAGGTGCTAGTGTGTATCTGGAAGCATCAAGGCAGTGTGGTTTCATCTGCCACAGTGCGGCCGTGCCACATATAATCGCCCCGTAGCACCATGCAAAAAGGCGTTGTTATATCCCACGCTACTACCTGCAATGAGGTCCAAGACATTATCGCCAGCAGCACTGTTACCATCCAATTTCCCTAACCCCCCCGAACTCCTCCTAACTCCAGCCCCTATCCCTAATTTAAATTTTAATGCCGTGAAAATCAAATTATAGCGTGTGTTACAGCATTATCACCTGTGATATTCTCCTGAGGCATGGAATAATTGGCCATGGCATCTTGGTCAATGATTCCAAAGCAGTAGGTAATGAAAAAAAGGAACTTTGCATTTGAAATATTTAATTGGAATGCATATACATAACTTAAAATAGAGAAGCATAAGCATCTGAACTAAAAGGAAGCAGAACAAGTTAAAATGATTACAGAGAGATGAGAAGGAATTACCTGTTGTTGTTGATCCCGCTGTAGTAGTTGGTCCTATGAAAATAACACATATTTAGGTTAGAATTGATAAGAAAGGTTTAGAAAAATTACAAAATATAATTGAAACTAACCTGAATTTGAAGTTTAAAAAAAGGGCTAGATTCATCATTCCCCACAGAATGAAGAGCTGAGGTGATAAATAGGGTGGGGAAGTGAGAAAAGGGTTGGGAAGGTGCTAGTGTGTATCTGGAAGCATCACGGCAGTGTGGTTTCACCTGCCACAGTGAGGCCGTGCCGCATAATATCGCCCCGTAGCACCATGCAAAAAGGCGTTGTTATTTCCCACGCTACTACCTGCAATGATGTCCAAGACATTATCGCCAGCAGCACTCTTACCACCCAGTTTCCCTAACCCCCCCGAACTCCTCCTAACTCCAGCCCCTTTCCCTAATTTAAATTTTACTGCCGTGAAAATCAAATTATTGCATGTGTTAGAGCATTATCACCTGTGATAATGTCCTAAGCTATGGAATAATTGGCCATGGCATCTTGGTCAATGATTCCAATGCAGTAGTTTATTGAAAAAAAGGAAATTTGCATTTGAAATATTTAATTGGAATGCATATACATAACTTAAAATAGAGAAGCGTAAGCATCTGAACGTACAAGTAGGCAGAACAAGTTAAAACGATTACAGAGAAATGAGAAGGAATTACCAGTTGTTGTTGATCCAGGTGTGGTAGTTGGTCCTATGAAAATAACACATATTTAGGTTAGAATTGATAAGAAAGGTTTAGAAAAATTACACAATATAATTGAAAATAACCTGAATTTGAAGTTTAAAAAAAGGGCTAGATTCATCATTCCCCACAGAATGATGAGCTGAGGTGATAAATAGGGTGGGGAAGTGAGAAAAGGGTTGGGAAAGTGCTAGTGTGTATCTGGAAGCATCACTGCAGTGCTGGTTTCACCTGCCACAGTGCGGCCGTGCCGCATAATATCGACCCGTAGCACCATGCAAAAAGGCGTTGTTATTTCCCACGCTACTGCCTGCAATTATGTCCATGACATTATCGCCCGTAGCACTGTTACCACCCAGTTTCCCTAAACCCCCGAACTCCACTTAACTCTAGCCCCTTTCCCTAATTTAAATTTTAATGCCTTGAAAATCAAATTATTGCATGTGTTACAGCATTATCACCTGTGATAATGTCCTAAGCCATGGAATAATTGGCCATGGCATCTTGGTCAATGATTCCAATGCAGTAGTTTATTGAAAAAAAGGAAATTTGCATTTGAAATATTTAATTGGAATGCATAAACATAACTTAAAATAGAGAAGCGTAAGCATCTGAAGTAGAAGGAAGCAGAACAAGTTAAAACGATTACGGAGAGATGAGAAGGAATTACCTGTTGTTGTTGATCCAGGTGTGGTAGTTGCTCCTATGAAAATAACACATATTTAGGTTAGAATTGATAAGAAAGGTTTAGAACAATTACACAATATAATTGAAAATAACCTGAATTTGAAGTTTAAAAAAAGGGCTAGATTCGTCATCCCCACAGAATGATGAGATGAGGTGTTAAAGAGGGTGGGGAAGTGAGAAAAGGGTTGGGAAGGTGCTAGTGTGTATCTGGAAGCATCACGGCAGTGTGGTTTCATCTGCTACAGTGCGGCCGTGCCACATATAATCGCCCCGTAGCACCATGGAAAAAGGCGTTGTTATATCCCACGCTACTACCTGAAATGATGTCCAAGACATTATCGCCAGTAGCACTGTTACCACCCAGTTTCCCTACCCCTCCCCCCCCGAACTCTGCTTAACTCCAGCCCCTTTCCCTAATTTAAATTGTAATGCCGTGAAAATCAAATTATTGCATGTGTTAGAGCATTATCACCTGTGATAATGTCCTAAGGCATTCAATAATTGGCCATTGCATCTTGCTCAATGATTCCAATGCAGTAGTTTATTGAAAAAAAGGAAATTTGCATTTGAAATATTTAATTGGAATGCATATACATAACTTAAAATAGAGAAGCATAAGCATCTGAACTAAAAGGAAGCAGAACAAGTTAAAATGATTACAAAGAGATGAGAAGGAATTACCTGTTGTTGTTGATCCAGCTGTAGTAGTTGGTCCTATGAAAATAACACATATTTAGGTTAGAATTGATAGGAAAGGTTTAGAAAAATTACACAATATAATTGAAACTAACCTGAATTTGAAGTTTAAAAAAAGGGCTAGATTCATCATTCCCCACAGAATGATGAGCTGAGGTGATAAAGAGTGTGGAGAAGTGAGAAAAGGGTTGGGAAGGTGCTAGTGTGTATCTGGAAGCATCACAGCAGTGTGGTTTCATCTGCCACAGTGCGGCCGTGCCACATATAATCGCCCTTAGCACCATGCAAAAAGGCGTTGTTATTTCCCACGCTACTACCTGCAATGATGTACAAGACATTATCGCCAGCAGCACTCTTACCACCCAGTTTCCCTAACCCCCCCGAACTCCTCCTAACTCCAGCCCCTTTCCCTAATTTAAATTTTAATGCCGTGAAAATCAAATTATTGCATGTGTTACAGCATTATCACCTGTGATAATGTCCTGAGGCATGGAATAATTGGCCATGGCATCTTGGTCAATGATTCCAATGCAGTAGTTTATTGAAAAAAAGGAACTTTGCATTTGAAATATTTAATTGGAATGCATATACATAACTTAAAATAGAGAAGCATAAGCATCTGAACTAAAGGAAGCAGAACAAGTTAAAATGATTACTGGGAGATGAGAAGGAATTACCTGTTGTTGTTGATCCCGCTGTAGTAGTTGGTCCTATGAAAATAACACATATTTAGGTTAGAATTGATAAGAAAGGTTTAGAACAATTACACAAT